>NC_058130.1:13654890-13691948 GCF_016433145.1 Gracilinanus agilis | reverse complement strand
TCTCTCTCTCTCTCTCTCTCTCTCTCTCTCTCTCTCTCTTTCTCAGCTAAACCATCACACCTCTCAGGATAACTGGAGCTGTTGAGGCGAGCCCTTGACATCTAATATAATATATGCACATGGCCAACGTGGGAATTTGTTTTGTGTGACTATATGTATATTTGTAACAGTTTTTTTTTCTTTCTCTAAAAATGGGGGTAGGAGGGAACGAAGTCAAATTTTCGTTCAAAAATCAAATGACGAGAGTCCCAAGATGACAATGATGATGATGATAATAATGGAGATTGTGGAAGGATATGTTAGAAATTGTATATCAAGGCAAGTGGCTAAAATTTGACACTAAATACCTAGCAAGACTGGGATGATCCACCAACAGCTTGGGATCTTTCACAAACCTCCTGATGAAAATGCCCCCAAACCCCAACCAGAGTCTTAAGACAGATTGAAGGGCTACTCACAGTCGCCTGTACCTTCATCCAAGACCATTTTTTATCTGAATTCCATCAGCAGGATGAGAAAAATAATAATAATAATTGACTTTGAGAGAGATCAAAAAATAGTTGTACTACAGAGCCCTTTTGATGCATTATCTCATTTGAGTATCATAATTGCCCTGTGAGGAATAGTCTTCCCATTTTATAGTTAAAGAAATAAAAACTCAGAGAAGTTCAACAAAACACAGGTATTATGGATTTGAACCCAAGTCTCTCCTGACTCCTAACCCAGTTCTTTTCCCCCTACATCACGATCAACAACTAGCTCCACTTCGTTGAGGTTCCCAAGGGATGCAATGCCAAGGACATCTTTTCAAGTTCAAAAGTGATGTTCCGTGGTTGCGGATCTGTCTGGCCAAAGGAGGGATTGGCAGCCATTGCCTCAAAGCAGCTGCTTACTGGAAGAACCTACTAATCCCCACCAAACATCCTCTCTTCTGTCCTCTTTGTTCCCTTCTTTCCTCACCCATTTTCTACCTTGCCCTTGCCCATGATGCTAGCTGGTCTGGGGTTTGTGGACCTGGTCTGGTTCTTAGGTGTGGGGAAGCTGCTTCTTCCACTACAAGAGTCATCAATACTTTGAGGTTGTCTGGTCCTTCCTCTCCTTCTGTGAAGACCTCTAAGGTATGAACATGGAGACTTACACTGGAATTCAAAATCCCAATGGCACGAGGACAAGATGAGGGAGGAGGGGTTAGATGATTGTTTGTGAAAAAACAGATCCAGGAAATGGCATTGACTTTGTTGTGAGGGTTATTTAGCAATTAATTTAGTATTAGTGTTGGACCTAGCAGGAAGGGCTGAAGGATTCCAAGATGGAATGAAGGAGGAGGAAGTGGGGCTTAGACTCTGAGAGAGACTCCATAGTGGTTGGGACATAACTGTTGCTAATCCTGGGAGATTTCAGAGTTAGGGAAAACTGCATCCAGATTCCCTGGGATCCTGAGAGAGGTGGACAACAGACCAAGTGGGGAAGTGGTTTGTGATCTGGTGGACAGCATTGCAAACTCTCTCCCCCTACCTGGGTGCCTTGGATCACCTGTCCTGGTGGAGTTGGCTCCTGACATCCTGAGACCATCCTTGGATTTACCGTGAGACCCCAATTGAAAGCCATCCTCAGGCCCTTTAGCTGAGTTGACCAAACGTGGCTGGAACCAGGTTTGGAGGAGCTTCCCTGTGACTTCTGTACTGCTTCCTTTGGGCCCTGCTTGGCTTAGGTCACTAGAATAGTGTAGTCAAGTCATTCCCCTGCCCCTGTGGTTTGCCCTTAGGTTGTAAGTCTAGAATCCCTTCTCCCATCCTTTATTATTGTTTCCCTCAATTAAACTGTTACAAACTTTTACCTCTTGCCTGCTGGTTCCATAGGCCCTGGCCTAGGTGGGCAGAGTGACTGTTGGGCCTAACTGTCGTTCCTGTGACAGTTAACTTGTAGGCTGTAAACCCTGGTCTCTCCTCTCCTGTTTGGACCTGTCTATCTGTCATTCCTGTCTCTCTCTCACCCCAGTGTGAACCCACAAATAATAATAGTTAGCATCCCTGGTGTCCCTCCTACAAGGGTGACCCAAACCACCAATGTGATGGGAAGTCAAGAAAATGTTCATGTGATGTTGCACTGCCTAAATCAATCACAGAGCACTGATATTATAATGCAATTAAGATGACTTCATCCCCAGAAAAGCAGATCATTCTCTTTGGGGATGGGTCTACATATCAGCAAATTTTTCCTTACATCAAACTTAAGTCTATTTCTTTGATTCCTCTGGATTCCTCTCAGTGCATCGAGGTTCCTCTTAAAGCACAGTGCTCACAGAGGCAGCTGGGTAGCTCAGTGGAGTGAGAGCTAGGCCTAGAGATGAGAGGTAAGGATTAAAAAAAACAAAATGGTGCTCACCACTGAATACAATACTCCAGATGACATCTGACCAGTGTTTTTCATTGGAAATTCCTCTGCCATTCCACAAAGACCATAAGACCATAGCTTTAGAGCAGGATAGAATCATTGAGAGGGATCTAGGTTGGCCTTTTCATTTACAGTTGAGGAAATTGAGGCCCAACGAGAAGTCCATGATCAAGGATTCAAGGCTAAACTTTCTGCTTCTCAGCCTTAGAGTCCGATATTTCTCTAGCTTTATGAAGACACACCTTTTATAATGAACGACAGTTCCTTTATGATCCAAGGTGGATTTGGCAATTAGCCACCAAACAAAGGCCCAAAAGGCCCTTTGGCTTCCTGATGAGGAGCCTAGTTTCTTGAGCCCCTGGCATTGGTTCCAGATCATCTGGCAAGCACCATAACATAGCAATCCTAAGTGTGACCATATTCTACCATAATCAGACCTTACATCACCCTCATTAACAGTTTCTCTGGTTAGCCAGGGGACATTGTGATTGGTCTGCTGGAGTCACTAATTCAGGGAAATGCATTAGCTGATTCTTCCCCTCAAATTTTCCCTTTGTGTACTCACTTGACCCCCTTTACACTCTTAACAGACAGGGTGTCCAAGGAAGAACATCGTCGTCACTTCTGTTCTCTAAGAGGCTTTTCCCAGAGTCTATCCTTTGTTCTTGAAATGAGCCTCTCAGGGGTCCTAGAGCCCAAGTACCAAGCCTTCTCCTCCACTCTGAAATTCATTGATGGATTCCAATCTTTTCTTCTTTGGTTGAGCCTCTGGTAGACCTCTGAGATGTATTTTCAGTCAAGAGCAAGGCAGTGCCGTCAGACGGTGCTGGGAGAGAGAGAAGAAGCAGCTGGGCACGGCCATGGTTAGAAATTGGCTTTGCTCCTTGTTCCTCCCAGCAGATCCCTGACATTGGAAGCAAGACCATGTATCTACCAGAATGCCCTGGCCCAGGATCGTTGCTATCTTCTATCAATAGTCACAAGAGCACAGATTTAAATGTAGAAGGGACCTGAGAGACGAACTAGTCCTCCCGCTCTGCTTCCTCATTTTACAGATGAACAAACTGAGGGGCATGTTGCTATGTGAGGACTGATCAAAGGAACCAGGGATATTTAAGCTATAGAAGAGAATAGTGAAGAAAGGAGTCAGAGACAGACATTAATCAGTAAGTCAACAAACATTTAATTAAGCAGGACCTGGGCTAAGCATTGGGCAGTTAGGTGGCACAGGGTATAGAATGCCCAGCCTGGAGTCAGGAATTCAAATCCAGCCTCAGACACTTATTAGCTTTGTGGCCTTGGGCAAGTAATTCATCTCTATTTGCCCCAGTTTCCTACTCTGTAAAATGAGCTGGAGAAGGAAATGGCAGAGCACTTCAGCATCTGCCAAGAAAACCCCAAATGGGATCTCAAAGAGTGAGCTACGACGGAAACAACTGAACTACAACAACTGAGGATGGAAGAAAAGGGGGGAAACAGTGCCTGCTCTCAAGGGGCTTCTGGTCTAATAAGGGAGACAACAGGCAAACAGCAACGTATGTACAAACAGGAAGTAGGGAGGATGGGCTGGGAGTCATCTCAGAGGAAAGGCACTAGGATGAAGGAGCCCTGGCAAAGGCTGCTTACAGAAGACTCGGCTTGAGCTGAGCCTTGAATGAAGCCAGAAGAGTCAAGAGGTAGAAATGAAGAAGGAAACAGTTCTGGTATAGGGGACAGCCAGGGGAAATGCCCAGAGTTGGGAGATGGAGAAGCATGTGCAAGAAAGAAGGACGCCGTGAGGGCATCTAGGTGGCTCAGAGGTGGGAGATCCTCGGTTCCAATCTGGTCTCAGACCCTTGCTAGCTCTGCGTGACGCTGGGCAAAACACTTCTCCCTCGACTGCCCAGCCCTTACTGCTCCTCTGCCTTGGAACCAATACTTAGTATTGATTCCAAGATGGAAGGTGAGAGTTAAAAAAAAGAAAAGAAAGAGGGGGCCAGTGTCACTGCACCCTAAAGAATGCGAGAGTGAAAAAGGTTTCAGAAAACTGAAAAAATAGGAAGGAGTCAGGTGACAAAAGGCTTTAAAAGACAGGATTCGAGATCTGCTCCTGGAGGTGATGGGCAGCTGCTAGGATTTATCGAATGGGATCCTGAAATGGTCAGACTTGAGCTCTAGGAAGAACAATATTAACGGCTGATTGGTGAATGGACTCAAGGCAGGGAGACCATTCTCCAAGATGTTACAGTGACCCAGACAGGAGGTGATGGGAGCCAGCACCAGGGTGGTGGCAGTGGCAGAGAAGACAAGAGGGACTATTAGAAAGATGCCCCCAAAACGTTAGAATTGACAAGACTTGGCAACAGATGGGATACAGGGAGGTGGGGTGAGAGAGAATCAGGAGTCTAGGATGACCCCCAGGTTGGGAGTCCATAACTGGGCAGTTGGTAGGAGAGAGACAGAAACAGAGAGCCAGAGCCAGAGATAGAGTGCCAGAAACAGAGACAGAGACAAAAACAGACAGACAGACAGACATAGAGTGCCAGAAACAGAGACAGAGACAAAAACAGACAGACAGACAGACATAGAATGCCAGAAACAGAGAGACAGAGACAGAGGCAGAGAGAGAGACAGAGAGAGTGATAGAGAGAGAGGAGGGAGAGAGGGAAGGAGGGAGGGAGAAAGAGAGGGAGAGAGAGAGAGATTGAGAAAGAGGTAGAGATTTCAGTTGAATAATGGTCTTCAGAAGCCAAACTGAAGAGAGGTAAGAAGGGAGTGAGAAGAAAAGAAGTGGAGACACTGATTGTAGAGGACCTTCCCAAGAAGTTTAATCACAAAAGGAAGAAAAGCTATAGTGATCTATTTAGCTAGTGGAGAAGGAAGGATCTAGAGAGGTATCTGAGTCTATGAATCTTCTCAAGAAGATAGTCAAGGGGCAGCTGGGTAGCTCAGTGGATTGAGAGTCAAGCCTAGAGAAATGGGAGGTCCTAGGTTCAAATCTGACCTCAGACACTTCCCAGCTGTGTGACCCTGGGCAAGTCACTTGACCCCCATGGCCCACCCTTACCACTCTTCCACCTAGGAACCAATACACAGAAGTTAAGGGTTTAAAAAAAAAAGAAGAAGAAGAAGAAGATCGTCAAAAGGTGCTACCAGAATACCATTATTTCCTGTGCCTGGTATCTAGTAGGTACTTAATAAATGTTTGCTGACTAACGATGAGAACAACCTGAGATCCTAAGACTGTAGATGCAGAGCTAGAAGAGGCCTCAGAAGGCACCTAATCCCACCCCTAATTTTACACATTTCGAAACCGAGGACCAGGGAAAGTAAGAGAATTAGCCGAAGTCACACAAGCAAAGGTAACAGAAGTAGGATTTGGACCTGCGTCCTCTATGTCTGTGTCCTTTCCATTGTACCACATGGAAACTCTTTGAACAGTGTGTAGTGCCAAACCACTAGCCTTGGTTCCATCATTGCGTAGAAGTGCTCAGTGGCACAGGCTGACTGTGTTTAATTCTATGAAGAAAAAGGGGTTTGGGATACACGCGCTCGTTGTGAATTGGGCATCATGGAGTCAGATGATGGATGGAGGAAGGGGAAAGGAGGATGGAAGAGAATGCAACCTTGACTGTGAATAATAAGGGTTAGCACTGACAAATTATAGCACATTGTCTAAATTTTCAGAAGGCAACTAAGTAATGTAGTGCATAGAACACGAGGCCCAACTGGAGCCAAGAAGACCCAAATTTGAATCCTGCCTCTGCTTTATGACCCTAGGAAAGTCATTTTCCCTCTCAGCTTCAACTTCCTGGTCTGTCAAGGGAGGATGATTGTTGCACCTGTGTCTCAGGAGTAAGGCCCTGCAGTGAGGATCAAATGAGATAAGATTTATTTTTTAAATACTATTTTGTTTTCCCCCAATTATATGTAAAAGCAATTCTTAACATTCATTAAAAAATTGAATTCCATATTCTCTCTCTCCTCTTCTCCCTCCCTGAAATGGTTAAATAATCTTTTTTTTTTTTACAATGCAATTGTAAAAAGCTTTTTCCCAGATAAGTTATTTTGTGGCTCTCAAACAAAAGAAGAAGAAGAAGAAGAAGAAGAAGAAGAAGAAGAAGAAGAAGAAGAAGAAGAAGAAGAAGAAGAAGAAGAAGAAGAAGAAGAAGAAGAAGAAGAAGAAGAAGAAGAAGAAGAAGAAGAAGAAGAAGAAGAAGGAGAAGAAGGAGAAGAAAGAGAGCGGAAGATAGGACGTTTGGGTCTGTATTCAGACTCCATTTTGTTTTCTGGAGGCAGGTGGCATTTTTCTTTCTTTTTTTTCTCTTTCTTTCTTTTTTTAAACCCTTATTTTCCATCTTAGAATCAATTCCGTGTATTGGATCCAAGGTGAAAGAGTGATAAGGGCTAGGCATTGGGAATTAAGTGACTTGCCCAGGGTCACACATTTGAACCCAGCATCTCCCATCTCTGAGTCTAGCTCTCAATCCACTGAGCCACCCAACTGCCCCCTGCAGATGACATTTTTCATCCTGAGTCTTTAGGATTGTCTTGAATCACTGTTTTGCTGAGAACAGTTAGCTCATTCCCACTTGTTCAATGAGATCATATTTGCAAAGTGCTTCGCAAATCTTAAAATCTTATATCAACCGAGTGATCATCATAATTGTCATCATCACCATCAGAATACTGAAGCAGAAATATAAAGCGGGGGGGGGGGAGCAGCTGGGTAGCTCAGTGGATTGAGAGTCAGGTCTAGAGATGGGAGTCCTGGGTTCAAATCTGACCTCAGACACTTCCCAGCTGTGTGACCCTGGGCAAGTCACTTGACCCCCATTGCCCATCCTTACCTCTCTTCCACCTATGAGACAATACACAGAAGTTAAGGGTTTAAAAAAAAACAAAAACAAAAACAAAAAAAGAAATATAAAGTGGGGGAGGATTTTGTAAAGAAGAATAGAATACAAGTTCTGCTAAGGCAGGACCTTCTCGGTGTCCGGCTTTGTTTCCCCCTGGCACCTCACAAAGGGCCGGCCACAAAAGAAACGTGTAATAAATGCCTGGTAATGAAAACGCAGCTCTGCGATCTCTCTTTGTCTCTGTCTCTCTGTCTCGTCTTTCTGTCTCTCTCTGAAGAAAGTTAAAATTCCTGTTTGTCACCTGTCTCTCTGGGAGTGGCAGAATCTGACCCAGCAGGTTTTCTCTGGCCTGGTCACTACCACCCACATAGTGCTTTTAAAAGAGAAGCCTTCCTTGAAAGGGAGGGAGGGCCTCTCTGAGTCGCTGGGATTCCAAAATGCAGGCTCTCTTGGGTAAAGGCAGTGGTTGACACTGGATCCTGGGTATTTGCCTAGGAATTAAGCATTCCCACCCCAGGAGTTTCTGTGTATGGTGATCCGTCCATCCCAGGGTCCCAGAAGGCCACAAGGTGTCCCTGCACACGTCCAATGTTTATTTTCCTTATCCGGAATGGCTATCTGCACACAGATGCCTACCATCAGCGGCCAACATCTTCATTGGCTCAGTGGCAATGCTTCTCAGTGGAGGCATCTACTAACAAACACCAGCCCGCCCTGTTCTGAGGGAAGGCGGTCCCGATTCTGCCCACATTTTCACTTCAGGGCCTCTGTTTCCTAAGGGTCTAACTAGGTACAGGGGGGCCCCAAATCTTAGTGGGCTCATAAGCTGCCCAACCTTAAGACTTTTGAGTCTCTTATACTTGAATCTTAGTTTCCAAAGGTCAATAGTATCGCTATGAAAAGCCGATGAACCCAAGGGGTACTGGATAATGTTTTTCTAAATTTATTTATGTTTCATTTTATTATCTCTCCTTCTTACTGCTTCTCTAACTGAACAAAAAAATGGAAAGCCTCACAAGTACAGATAGTTTATGGAGCCAAATGAATTCCCTTATGAACTATATCCCAAAATGTCTGTCTCCTAAAGTCCATCATCTTTCTGGCAGGAGGTGAGTGATGTGGCTCATTGTTAGTCCTCTGGGCTCATGGTTTTTGATTGCATTAATGACAGTTCTGTAGTCTCTCAAAGTCATTTTTATTTATTGTATTGTCATTGTGAAAATTGATTTCCTGGTTCTATTCAATTCTTTCTGTATTTGATCAAAGAGAGCTTTCCATTTCCCTCAGAAGCTATCCATTTTGTCAATTGGCACAATAGCATAGTGTGGCCCAATAATACTTCATTATATTCATACGCCATGATTTGTTTAGCCATTAATCAATAGGGGCCAGATCCTTAGTTTCTAGCCCAGGGCTACTAGGAAAAGAGCTGCTATAAAATTTTTGTGCATATGAATCCTTTTTCTCTTTCTCCTACCTCTTTGGAAAGTAAGGACTTAGGTCAAAGAGTATGTCCATTTTAGTAACTTTTGGGGCATAGTTTTGTTATTGTTTTCCAAAATGGCTGGACTCATTTGTAGCTCCACCAACAATGCATCAGTGTGCCTGATTGAATACAGCCCTTCCAATATCTATAATTGAAAAATATTTTTATATGACTTAGGTTGATAGTACTAGCTGATTATCTTGCCCATTCTTGTAGGCAACACTATTCCCAGCTTGGTTGGACATTGGAACCACACACTTCCCCCAGGTCAAAGATACTTCCCAGCACGCATATACATGCATACATATACAATTCTGCCACTGTAATAGGAGTTCCATCTTAGGAGATGGTGTGGTTCCAATGTCCAGTGAGAATGAAATGATATAAAGCATATAAAGTGCTTTGCAAACCTTGAGGGAGATATACTTATCAGGTATTATTATTATGTTTTGATTGCTACTAGCTGAGACCCAGAAGCATGGGCTCAGGACCCTCTTCTTTGCTCATTTAGACTTTCCATTCCTCTTCTGTTCAACAAGTTCTCATAAGTCATGACCTCTGGATCTGTTCTAGGTCTTCCTCTATGATCTTATGACCATGGAAATCACCAGGTTCCCTGGAAGGTCATGTCCTGGCTATGGATCCTCAAGTTCCTTTGCCTCCTTCTAGACCCTCTCTACATATAGAAGGCAGAAGCAGGAAATGTCACAATCCCACATGGCAGTGGAGCCCCATGGCCACAAGCCTAAATTGGGCCACTTGGCAGGAGGAGGGAAGAACAGAGCAAGGATCAGCTCTGCCCATGAAACAACAAGGGAATAGCTAAAACAGGGTACTGAATATTGTCAGATAAAAACAGCTGTAAGCCTTCCCAGAGCAAGCCAGCAGGGCAACCTCCTCAGACACATCATAAGAGACAAGGGCAGCTGCAGTACCAGAGAATACTCCGTAAGCCTGCAGTAGTGTCCCTCTACCCCAGGAACAGAGAAGTATCTCTACAGATAAAGTAACAGAAAAAATCCTAGAAAAATGAACAAAAGACAAAAAAGCCCCTGACCTTTGAAAGTTATTCCCTAAGGAACAGAAGGGACTAAATGGAAATGGAGGCAAAAGATGAAGAAAACAATTATTTAAAGAATAGGACTGACCAAATGAAAAGGAAGCACAAAAACTCAAGGAAGAAAATAGCTTCCATAAAATTAGAATTGTACAAATAGAAGCTAATGAAACCAGAAGTAATCAGGAAAAAATTTTAAAAAAATAAAGAAAATGGTAGAAAATCTAAAATACTTCACTGGAAAAATTACTAACCTGGAGAATAGATCTAGTAGAGATAACCTAAGAACCATTAGACTATCTGAAGCCACGGTCAAAATAAGAGCCTGGATACCATTTTACAAAAAATCATCAGGGAAAACTGTCCTGATATCCTCAAACAAGAGAGGAAAAGTAGAAACTGAGATAATCTACTAATCACCTCCTAAAAGAGCCTCTGAAATAAAATACTCCGGGGCTATTACAGCCAAATTCTAGAACTCTCAGGCCAAGGACAAAGTATTATAAGGAGCCAGAAGGAACAATCCAAATATTGAGGAGCCACAATCAGGTTACAGAGGATCTAGCACCTTCTATATTAAAGGACCATGGTATTCCAAATGGCAAAGGATGTAGGACTACAATCTAGAATTACATACCCAGAAAAGCTTCTCCAGGGGGAAAAATTGACATTCAGTGGAATAGATGAATTTCAGACTTTCCTGACCAAAAAAACAAAACAAAACTGAAAAGGAAATTTGATGAACAAATTCAACACTTGAGTAGTATAAAAAGGGAAAATGAGTAGTTAACACTTTTGATATGATTGCATTCTGTTCATTCATACCTGGGAAGGTGGTGGTTGAAATAATTAGTTATCTATGATAGTTGAGAAAGGAAGGGCACTCAAATTATGCAAGATATCTAAAGTGCCTAAGATACTTAAGAATTCTATCACTATCAGATCAATGAAAAGGAATATTCATAGAAAGAAGGAAGGAAACTAAATAAGGTGAACTGATATCACACATACACACAAAGAGGGATGGGAAAGAGGATGGGGGGAAAAAGAAAAGGAGAAACAGAAGGAGGTAAACTGCCCCTCATCAAGAGGAACATAAGAAGCAACTACAATGGAAGAAAAGATAGAGGGCTGGCTATTCTTGAACCTTACTCTCATCAGAACTAGCTCAAAGTGGGATTAAATTTCACACTCAACCAGCTTTAGAAATCTCCCTTATGGATTTATGAGAAAGAACACTATCCACATTCAGAGGAAGAACTGTGGGAGTAGAAAAACAGAAGAAAAACAACTGCTTGATCACATGGGTTGATCTGGATATCATTGGGGCTATTAACTCTTAAACAATCACCCTGGTGCAAATATCAAAAATATGGAAATAGGTCTTGATCAATGACACATGTAAAACCCAGTGGAATTGCATGTTGTCTATGGGAGGGGGTGGGGAGAGGAGAGGGAAAGAACATGAATCTTGTAATCATGAAAAAATATTCTTAATTAATTAATTAAATTTGCCCCAAAAGAGAAATCTCCCTCACCCTTTAGGGAAGTGGGAAGATGGGGAGAATAAGAGTGGGGGGATGAACAAAAAAGAGAGTGAACTGGGGGAAATGGTCATTAAAAACAAAATATCTGTGAACAGGAAAAGGTTAAAGAGACAGGCAGAGAGAGAGAGAGAGAGAGAGAGAGAGAGAGAGAGAGAGAGAGGAAGAGAAGAGAAGAGAAGAGAAGAGAAGAGAAGAGAAGAGAAGAGAAGAGAAGAGAAGAGAAAACAGAGGGAAAATACAATGGAGAGAAACACAATTAGTAATTATAACTGTGAATGTGAATGAGATGAACTCCCCCGTAAAATAAAAAAAGAATAGCAGAGTGATTAAAAAACAGAATCTTACAATATGCTATCTACAAGAAACACATTTAAAACAGGAAAACACACACAGACTGAAAATAAGAGGCTGGAGCAAAATCTATTATGTCTCAGCTAAAGTTAAAAAAGCAGGCATAGAAATCATGACCTCAGACAAGCCAAAAATAAAAATTTACATAATCAAAATAAATAAGGAAAGGAATGACATCAAGATAAAGACATCATAGACAATGAAACAGTATCAGCGTTAAACCTATATTCACCAAATGGCACAATATCCAAATTCCTAGAGGAAAAGCTACATGAAATATAGGAGGAAATAGTAAAAAATTACTAGTGGAGGACCTAAACCTTATAGAGGTAGATAAATCCAACCAAAAAATAATCAACAAAGAAGTTAAAGAGGTAAATAGACCTTTAGAAAATCTGGATATTATAGACCTCTGGAGAAAACTGAATGAGAATAGAAAGGAATACACTTTTTTCTCAGTAATACTTGGCACCTTCCCCAAAATGAACCACACAATAGGACATAAAAGCCTCACACCCAAATGTAGAGAAGCAGAAATATTAAATGCATAATTTTCAGACTATAATTCAATAAAATTTTCTCTCAACAAAGGGCAACAGAAAGGACTAAAAATTAGTTGGAAACTAAATTTTATTCTAAAGAATAAATGGGTCAAAGAACAAATCATAGAAACAATCAACAATTTCATCAGAAAATGACAATGAGGAGACAACGTATAAAAATGTATGGGATGCAGCCAAAGAAGTACTTAGGGGAAAATTCATATCTTTTGATGTTTACAGCAATAAATTAGAGAAAGAGCAGATCAATGAATTGGGCATGCAACTAAAAATACTAGAAGAACAACAAATAAAAAATTCCCAATTAGATACCAAATTAGAAATCCTGAGAATCAAGAGAAAGTTGAATAAAACTGAAAATAAGAAAATCAATGAACTGATAAATAAGACAATGAGTTGGTTTTGTGATAAAATAGATAAACCATGGATTAACTTGATTAAAAAGAAAGAAGAAAACCAAATTTCCAATATAAAAATGAAAATTATGAAATCACAACCAATGAAGAAATTAAAGCAATTATCAGAAATTATTTTGCCCAACTATATGCCAATAAATCTGATAATCTAAGTGAAATAGATGAATACATACAAAAATATCAATCCAGATTAACAAAAGAGGAAATAAAATACTTGGACATTCCCATCACAGAAAAAAAAAATTGAACAAACCATCAAAGAACTCCCTAAGAAAAAGATCCCAGGGCCAGATGGATCCACAAGTGATTTTATCAAACATTTGAAGAACAGCTAACTCCAATACTATATAAACTACAGTGGTACCTTGACACATGAGTTTATTAATTCATTCCATGACCAAGCTTGTAACTCATTTTGCTCATGAGTCAAATTGAATTTCCCCATTTAAATGAATAGAAATGCAATTAATCCATTTGGGCCCCAAAAAACACATGAATTTTTTGTTTTATGTATATGCTTTTAAATACAAAAATGTATTTTATAAATAACAAATAAATATATTTACAAATAATAAGAAAGAATGTAAAGAAATAAACTTGCTTATGAAATGTTATTTACCTTCAAGGTCAGGCAAAGATGCTGGCAGAGAAGATTTTCATTTCATGTGCTATTGCTTAACATAATTTACTTTCTACACATATAATGAGACATTTAAATGCAAAATTAACCTTACACAACTTTATTGCTAAACTTAATTACAATTTTTTACTTTACTTAATTATCATCATTTTCTTCATTGAATTTTGGCTGTTTTGCCACACTTTCCTTGATTTCTCTTAGATGCCATTTCAACAATCATGGAAATTTGTTTCTTTTCCCTTTCAGGATGTTTCGATAATGTGTGAAACAAGTGTCATTACAGAGCTCCAACACATGGCCTGTTGCAACTTTTTCTGAGTGTGTCTTTTCAATAAACTGTTTAATTTTTCCCTAAATCCTCAACATTTCCTTAATCTCGTTTGTGCTGATTACCTTATTCACCTCAAGCTCCTCCCCACTAATTTCCTACAAAACCTCTGGATGCTACTGCTACTACAACTCCTTCAATTCCTCTGTCATCAGTACCCATGGTTAAAAGTTAAGAAATTTGCCCTAAAAGTTGATAATAAAGACAAAAATAAAGAAGAAAGTAAAAGCAATTCAATACAGATGCTTCCACAGTCAGATAAACATTGAACTAAACAAGACAGCCTCATGTAACTTGTGAAACCAAATGTTCTGCAGGCTATCTAAAGAGGATGGCAGAAGCTTGTGATTCAAATATCCGCTCTTGACTTAAAGCAAAAAATCCCAATTGTGACTGCTCATATCTCAAATTGCTCATGACTTAAAGTGCTCATGTATCAAGGTACCACTGTATTTAGAAAAAAAGGAGAATAGGGAATTCTTCCAGATTCTCTTTAAGGCACAAATATGGTATTGATATCTAATCAGGAAGAGATAAAACAGAGAAAGAAAACTATAAATCAATCTCCTAATGAACATTGTTGCAAAATTTTTAAATAAAATACTAGCAAGGAGATTACAACATGATATCATAAGAATCATATACCACAGGGGCAGCTGAGTATCTCAGTGGATTGAGAGTCAGGTCTAGAGACAGGAGGTCCTAGGTTCAAATCCGGCCTCAGACACTTCCCAGCTGTGTGACCCTGGGCAAGTCCCTTGACCCCCATTGCCCACCCTTACCACTCTTCCACCTATGAGCCAATACACAGAAGTTAAGGGTTTAAAAAAAAAGAGCTTATGATTCTAAAAGACACAAATGAAGACTTTGAGTCACAAAGGACAAGAGAGTCTGTGCAAAGTGCAGAGATGGATGTGTCATGTTGGGGTTTGGATGCAGCAAGTAGGCCAGTTTGTCTGAAGTGGGAGAAGAGGAGTGGTTTACCCCATAGGTGGATCCTAACCCCACTAATCCTATTCAGGGCCAATATAGTTATTAGAGAATGAATTACAGCCTTCTGGTGTCATTGGTTGGGGATCACAACTGACAAATCCAGGGGCCCCACAATTCTGGCGTAGGCACTATGGAGAGACTAGGGAAGACTGAGGCTGTTATCACAGATGCTGCTGTCATTAGTCCCCCACAGTCATCCCTACCCAGGCAGGACCTCTGATTTAGATTGGGTCTAAAGTCCCATCATTTCTAGCCTGGTCCAAATCACAAGACTCTTCCCAGGAGGTGCTCTGCTCAGCCACGAGGTTTCTTGCCCCTCCCTTCTTCAGCAATATTGGGTTTATAAACCCATGATGAGGCTCCCATTGGGAAACAGTGGCTCAGAAGGCTGACTCTGTGTTTATGTGATTCTTCAGGCAGGCTCAGATGAAAAGAGATGCTAATGCCCTCTTGGTGATATCAGTGGCAACGACTGCTGTTAGCTCCCACAACCCCCAGATGCCTCTAACATGGTCCTTGTGCTTCTTAGTCCTGAGTAGCCAAGTAGGAGGGACAGAGAAATGGATTTCAGCTCAAGACAAAGACAGGATGTCCTCAGAATTAATTAGCGGTCTCTACAAAACAAACGGGCCACTTGAAGGGGCTGGGACTGCATGAAGGAGTCCTTTGATGTCTGGGGCTTCAACTTCCTCCTCTGTCAAATGAAGGGCTTGGCCTGGCCAAACCTGGGGGTCCCTTAAAGTTCTAAATCTAGAACCATCGACTGCAAATCTGCCTCTAGTAAGGACTGACCCTAATCTAGGTAACTGTCCATAAAAGGCGTCCAAGGAGAATGTCATAGAAAAGCCTGTTTGGCTCATAAAGCTTTCCATTAAGTGCCCCCCTTTTTCAGGCTTCTTACACATTACAGCCTCTCCCCCAGGGCTCTGGGAGCCAGTGACACTGACCTCTGGGCCATTCTTCAAACTAGATACTCTTAAGTCCTGATTCCGGACATTTTCCCGGGGGTGTCCCCCATGTCTGGAATGCTCTCCCTCTTCCTGGCTTCCCCGGCTTCCTTCAAGTCTCCGCTGAAGTTCCAACTTCTGCAGGAAGCCTTTCCCAGTTCCCTTTTATGCTGGTGTCTTCTTTGCACTGATTATCTCCAATTTGTCCTGCTATAGCTTGTTTGCACAAAGCTGAGGCATGTTGTCTCTCCATTAGACTATTAGCACCTTGAGGGCAGGTACTGTCTTTTGGTCTTTCTAGTTATCCCCAGATAACACATGGTAGGTGCTTAGTAAATAAATGCTATCTGGTAAGTATAGCTAAGGGCTGTGATGATAGATCTAATACTGGAAGGGACTTCAGAGACTACTTATTCTAACTTCTTGTTTTACAGGAGAGGAAACTGAGGCCCAGAGAAATCAAGAGATTGATCCAACTTACTCTGAGCCCTGAATGATTCATGTTTTGTCCTTGTGTCCCCAGAGCCCAGGATGCAGATGGTGCTTACTAAATGCTTTTTGATTGACGACCCACATTCACACAGTCCAGTCCTCCGGCCTTGAGTTCAGCATTCTTTCCTTCCATTGTTAGCAGTTAGCATTTATGGAATACTTTAAGGTTTCCAGAACATTTTAACTTTTACCTCCTTTGGTCTTCATAACTACCTTGGGAGGTTGCTGCTATTTTGATCCCATTTTATAGAAGAGGAAATTGGAGCAGGATTCAAACTCAGGACTTCCTGATTCAGTGTCCTACACTCAATCCCCGTGTCACTGACCCACCCTTCTCCTGATGCCATAGAAAAAAGCGTAGGGAGTAATTATGAGCCATTATCCAGTAAAGAGGCAGCTAGGCGGTGGTTCAGTGGATAGAACACTAGGCTTAGAGTCAGAAAGACCCAAATTCAAATCTGGCCACAGATACTAGGGATATAACCCTGGACAAGTTTCTTAACTCTATTTGCCTCAGTTTCCTCATTTATAAAATAAACCAGAGGAGCAAATAGCAAACCCCTCTTGTGTCTTTGCCAAGAAAACCTCAAGTGGGGTCACACAGAGGAGTCGAATGTATTTCTTTTTTTTTTTTTTTTTAAACCCTCACCGTCCATCTTGGAGTCAATACTGTATATTGGCTCCAAGGCAGAAGAGTGGTAAGGGTAGGCAATGGGGGTCAATTGACTCGCCCAGGGTCACACATCGAATGTATTTCTAAACAAGCACTTCCTGACTTCAGACCTAGGATTTTCTGTGGAAGCATCCCAAGTCCCCTCCACCCTCCCATGTCTCCTCCTCGGGCTACATATTACAAAACCATATTTGGAGAATCCTTTTGTCCTAAGTCCATGGCTCTAGATGAATGAGGAAGCGGATGTGTCTGCCTTTATTTCTCCATTCAGAGATATTTTGCACCCCATTTGTACAGAAAGCCTAATCATTCTCTGAAAGGACACGAGGGTCAAAGTTTAATGTAAGAAGGACTCTAAGCCCCCAGAAAATGGATTAAGGAGGTAATCCGATAGAGCTGGGAACTCCTTAATCGAATTAAGGCCCTTATCTACCTTCACTCTTGAATGGTTTCGGAGAAAGATTCTCCAGGATGTGTGGACATTTTCCCTGACTGTTGTTCTGTTGGATGAATACAGACTGGTAGGTGAATTTCCACCTGAGTCCCGGAACTCCGATTGATCTTGCTGTGGGATTTTGTTATTGGGAACACTGTAAATTAGAACACCAAAATGGCTCCTGTTGGCTTTTTTGAAGGTCTGGTGAGCTGTGACCTTTGGGGATGTTTTCCCCCAATCTCTACGGAGATGCTCAAAATGAGGATAAAGCAATTAACAACCTCATCTCTGGAAGCCTTGGGCCCCAAATGAAGAATCCGGAATCTTATCTCAGAAGCCATCATTTTGAATTCATTTCCTCTTCTCCCATGACTTCAACAATCACCGCTAGACAGAGATGCCTGTATCGCTTCCTGCTCATTTCCCGGAGCCTAATCCTAACCAGTATTTCTTATCATCTGGTGGACATGATCCCCCTTTAGTGTTTGTTATCTCAGACTCAGGTGGGACAAAATGATGTCTCAGAAGAGATGATATCAAAGGTTCCAGTGGAAAGTCTAAGCTTGAGAAATTAAGGGACCTCTGAGACTGGAGAGAAGAGGATGGTTAGAACAAGGAGAAGTTTCGAGGTACAGAGAAGGAGTGATGAGGGAGCTTTGGGAGAATGGCCTCAGTCTTGATAAAGTTTGAGGCGAGTTCACCCATTGAAAGAGAAAGAGAAAGGGAACAGCTAGGTGCTCAGTGGATTGAGAACCAGGCCCGGAGACAGGAAGTCCTGGGTTCAAATGTGACCTCAGATACTTCTTAGCTGTGTGACCCTGGGCAAGTCACTTAATCCCCATTGCTTAACCCTTGCTGCTTTTCTGAAGGAGAAGAAGGAGAAAGAAGAGGAGGAGGAGTTGGAGCTGAAGGAAAAGGTTTGAAATAACTGCTACTTTGGGGAGTGTGAGAGTGATCCAACCACAAACAAGTAAAAGCTTTGCTGTGCAGTAGTGAGGACCCATTTGGGCTTGGTGTGAATCGGCAATAGACTGAGGCATGGTTCAGAGGTTTTTGTCTGGTGACTCGGGCATTGTCATAGGTAGAGGTAGAAATCTGGGTCAGAGAGGCTCTCAGTCTCTGGTGCCCATTCTCTATTATTCAAACTGCTATTGGGAGGCCTGAGTCCTCCAACAGAGGTGAAGGGAAACCCATTTTTGCCTCAAATTCCCTAATGAGCTTCATTCAGGGATTTGGTTCAGCTGCCCCAGGCCTGAGGTGAATCAAGGATGAGAGAATGCAGCCCTGCCATGTGCCAGCTTCATTTGATTTAACCCTAGGGGGTAGCCTGGCAGCCTACACCAATGTCAAATTCACCATCCATAAGGCATCCACCCAGAGGGTGGCAAACAGAGAGGAGAATGCATGGCTCAGTCTCGAAGCTCTTATACTTCTGAGTGTTCTGCTGCCAGGGGGGTTTTCTAGCCCTCCACTCCGAGAGCCACACTTTGTGGGCAAGGAATTCCTGTGCTCTGCACCCTCTGGTAGGCTGGCAAGGTCCTTAGAAACCTCTTTAGAGTCGTGCCCATGAATGTACAAAATAAAATACACAGGATTACAAAGGGACCCAATTCTAATGAAATACAGTTATATTTGGCAGGGGGAATGGGGGGGGACAAACAAGTCAATAGAGCTCTAGGTTAAGAATCTCTGGATTAGCCAGAGAAAGAACTGTGGGAGCAGAAACACAGAAGAAAGACAACTGCTTGATCACATGGGTTGATGGGGATATGATTGCGGATGCAGACTCTAAACGATCACCCTAGTGCAAATATTAATAATATGGAAATAAGTCTTGATCAATGATACATGTAAAACCTAGTGGAATAGCGTGTTGGCTATGAGAGGAGGATGGGAGGAGGGGAGGGAAAGAACATGCATCATGTAACCATGGGAAAATATTCTAAATTAATCAATTAAAAAATAAATTAAAAAAAAAGAATCTCTGGATTAGGACATTCTAATTGGCCTAGAAAATGCTAAAGAGAGCACTGGCCCACATGGCGCTTGATCTCAGTTATCAGAGTAGAAACAGGAGCCCTGCTCCTCTAGGGCAGATTTGACCAGTTCCTTACCTTATACATCCCATAACTCCTACACGATTGGCCCTTGGTACCCTGAAGCATCTCACAAATAAATATAGTCCATGGACAGGAGTCTGAGGGTATATTTCACTTAATGTACAAAGAGATTGTGTACAGGAATTCCTAGCAAGGAGAGGAGAGAAGGGTGGGAAACTATCAACTTAAACAGAACTTAGGGGAGCATTGGGGAAAATGAGGCATAAAAGGACCTCTATGGTCATTTATGGAGCAGTTCAAGAGCTTTCTTATCACATCCCTCCACATACCTGTTTTCAGAGTTATTTTTAAAAACAAATTTATACTGATATCTTCTGGGTTTTATGTCACTAAAATTCTTCCCAGTATCCTTCTCTGCCCCTTCCCAGAGAGCCAGTCCACAGAACAACTGAGATTTTAAAGAAAAAGAGAAAAAATGCATTTCTCTAATCAAGAATGATTCCTAGCTATGTGAACCTGGGTAAGTCACTTTGCCTAGCCATTACTGCTCCTCTGCCTTAGAACCAATACACAATATTGATTCTAAGATGGAAGGTAAAGGTTTGTTTTTGTTTCTTTGTTTGTTTGTTTTTAATTTTTTTTTAAATTTTATTTTAAACCCTTAACTTCTGTGTATTGACTTATAGGTGGAAGAGTGGTAAGGGTAGGCAATGGGGGTCAAGTGACTTGCCCAGGGTCACACAGCTGGGAAGTGTATGAGGCCAGATTTGAACCTAGGACCTCCCGTCTCTAGGCCTGGCTCTCAATCCACTGAGCTACCCAGCTGCCCCCTCTTTGTTTGTTTTTTAAACCCTTAGCTTCTGTGTATTGGCTCCTTGGTGGAAGAAAGGTAAAGGTGGGCAATGGGGGTCAAGTGACTTGCCCAAGGTCACACAGCTGGGAAGTGTCTGAGGTCAGATTTGAACCCAGGACTTCTTGTCTATAGGCCTGACTCTCAATCCACTGAGCTACCCAGCTGCCCCAAGGTTTAGTTTTTTTTTTAAGCGTGATTTTTTTTTATGACTATTGATAGCCTTGATTTCTTCATCCTATCAGTGGGGCCCCCAAACAGCAGCTCTGGGCATGGAAAGCTTAGCAAGGTCAAATGTCCTGGACTCTGGAAGCAATAGCCCTCCTGTCCTCTGCCCTGGTCAGGTGCCATCTGGAGTATTGGGTCCTGGCTACCATAGGAAGAACATTGGTAAGTCAAGGCACATTGGTTGTGATGGAGCCTTCACAGATCCTATCTTTCAGATGAGACCTGCTGGCTAAGGTGGATCAGGAAAGAGAGGGAATGCCTTGAACCCATGGGGGTGGGGCAGGGGGAAAACATCAGATTTTGACTTAAAAACCTTTCATGGGAGCCTGGCTATTTGGGGTGACATGTATAAATGGAGATTCTGAACCTTGGACTTCATCCCCCATAAGTCCTTAGTTTTCCCAAAATTCCCTTTAATCTCTCCTACGCCTCCACTTTGGCATGGTCATGTTTTTGTTTTATATTTGGCTGTAACTCCTCCCTCTTTCTCTTTTGCTTCTGGAAGCAGGCTGGGTGAGTTTGGCACCTTTTCCCTCTAGTTTTTTATGTTAATTTATTATTAATAAAACTTTATAAAATATAACATTTAGTTATTGAATATTAATTTTAATCTCCACACATGCAGAGTGCCCCGGCTGCCAAACCACGTGGAAACTTGGTGATCCTGCTTTGGCAAGTGTGAGAAGAAGAGGGGCTCTGCTCTAAGTGAGAGCATTTGTGGGGAGTCCACCCTTGTTTCCTGCCATTTTTACCCCATAATAAGACATTGGCTTTCCACTGGCTACTGAGCCAGACCTGAATGGGCAGACAAAAGGATCCAAAGGAGAAAGTTGAACTCTTTTTCTGCTGATGATTGAGGCAGGAACTATTGAAAACTCCTGTGGCTTGCTGCCTGCTGCCAGCTGCCCAGCCTTCCCCCTCGTGCCAGCACGTGGCCTTGGATGCACATAGTGCCCAAATTTCCTGCTCTTTGGTGAATGTGTATGGCAGATGGAATGGTATGCTGGTGGGCACTGAAATATTAGAAGAGGGCAATAGAAGTCCTTGCCAGGTGCCACCGTGGATGAGGCTGGCGAGCCAGGATAGCCCTGAAGAGTGACTTGGGGACTCCCAATGAAATCCAGCAGTGAATCCACTCAGCCCTGAGACTCTGCACAGTAAGCAAGGGAATGCCCCTGCCTGTCCCCAATTCACGAGGCAGTACCCAGCAGTGGACTTGGGGAGAGGCATGTGTGCAGCAGCCCCTCTATATCTGAGCTGCTGCTCCAGGGACTCTGGTGGTTGGTAGCAGAGAGTGTGTTGCCCCCACTTTGGGGGGGTGTTTCTAGCTCTGTTCATCCAAATGCTGCTAACAGAGTATCCATGATCATGAGGAGATACCTATGGCCGATTGAGGCTGAGGAGAAAGCAAAGGGGATATCTAAAGGGGAGATTCTTTATTTTATTTTATTTTGTTATTTTTTTTAAATTTTTATTTTGAATATTTTCCCATAGTTATTGTTTAATGTTCTTTCCCTCCCCGAAACCTCCCTAACCCCCTTAGCTGATGCACAATTCCACTGGGGTTTACATGTATCATTGATTAAGACCTAATTCCATATTATTGATAGTTGGACTAGAGTTATCATTTAGTGTCTATATCCCCAATAATATCCCTATCAGCCCATGTGTTCAAGCAGTTGTTTTTCTTCTGTGTTTCTCCTCCCACAGTTCTTCCTCTGAATGTGGCTAGTTTTCTTTCTCATAAGTCCCTCAGCCTTGCTCTGGATCCTTGCATTGCTGCTTGTAGAGAAGTCCATAATGTTAGATTGTACCACAGTGTATCAGTCTCTGTACAATGTTCTCCTGGCTCTGCTCCTTTCACTCTGCATCAATTCCTGAAGGTCATTCCAGTTCACATGGAATTCCTCCAGGTCATTATTCCTTTGAGCACAATAGTATTCCATCACCAGCATATACCACAATTTCTTCAGCCATTCCCCAATTGAAGGGCATGCCCTCATTTTCCAGTTTTTTGCCACCACAAAAAGCTCAGCTATAAATATTTTCGTACAAGTCTGTTTATTTATGATCTCTTTGGGGTACAAACCCAACAATGGTATGGCTGGATCAAAGGGCAGGCATTCTTTTATAGCCCTTTAAGCATAGTTCCAAATTCCCAGCCAGAATGGTTGGATCAGTTCACAACTCCACCAGCAATGCATTAATGTCCCAATTTTGCCACATCCCCTCCAACATTCATTACTCTCCTCTGCTGTCATTTTAGCCAATCTGCTAGGTGTAAGGTGGTACCTCAGAGTTGTTCTGATTTGCATTTCTCTAATTATTAGAGATTTAGAACACTTTCTCATGTGCTTATTGATACTTTTGATTTCTTTATCTGAAAATTGCCTATTCATGTCCCTTGCCCATTTATCATTTGGGGAATGGCTTGATTTTTTGTACAATTGATTTAGCTCCTTGTATATTTGAATAATTAGACCTTCGAGTTTTTTGTTATAAAGATTTTTTCCCAATTTGTCGCTTCCCTTCTAATTTTGGTAGCATTGGTTTTGTCTGTATGAAAACTTTTTAGTTTAATGTAGCCATAATTATTTATGTTACATTTTGGATTTTTTTCTAACTCTTGCTTGGTTTTAGAATCTTTCCTTTCCCAGAGATCTGACAAGTACACTATTCTGTGCTCACCTAATTTACTTATAGTTTCCTTCTTTATATTCAGGTCATTCGCCCATTCTGAGTTTATCTTGGTGTAGGGTGTGAGATGTTGATCTAGACCCAATCTCTCCCAATTTTCCCAGCAGTTTTTGTCAAATAGTGGATTTTTGTCCCCAAAGCTGGACTCTTTGGGTTTATCGTTGACTGTCTTACTGAGGTCGCTTACCCTAAAGGGGAGATTCTAAACCAACTTTGCTGGTTGATATTGGAGGGGATGTGCCAAAATCGGGCTCAGAGCCACAGTATTAGGAAACAACAGCATCTCGGCACAGCCCTAGGATGTTAGGGGAGCTATGAAAACAGCAGCATGGACTGGAGCAAAGTCTTTAATAGATGTTTATTGACTGACTGACTGAGTCACTCTGGAGACCTGCCTTGCTGCAAGTTTCTCTTCTGATGAGTTCATTATCACTGATGGACTCCAGGGGCAGAAGAGCCAGGGGGAACCTTATCAGACAG
This sequence comes from Gracilinanus agilis, assembly GCF_016433145.1. Lineage (NCBI taxonomy): Eukaryota > Metazoa > Chordata > Mammalia > Didelphimorphia > Didelphidae > Gracilinanus > Gracilinanus agilis. The sequence goes on along the minus strand of NC_058130.1, from coordinate 13,668,475 downwards.
GACCAATTCACTGACTTGCTTTGTGGGCCCCTGTTTATTCGTTCTGATTGAAGACTCTCCTGGTTGTGGGTGGGGGGACTGGGAATAAGAAGGAAGGGTTAAACATGAAAGAAAAACGAATAGATGGAGCATTCTTTTAAGAAAAGATCCCAGCTAAAGAAAGGAGGTCCCAGGTTCAAATCTGGCCTCAGACACTTCCTGGCTGTGTGACCCTGGGCAAGTCACTTGACTCCCATTGCCCATCCTTACCACTCTTCCACCTAGAAGCCAATACACAGAAGTTATGGGTTTAAAAAAAAAAGAAAAGAAAAGATTCCAAGGAGGAGCTAAACAATTATGGAAGGACAGAAGGGAGGCTACTCAGGGGAAGAAGATGGGGAGAAGTAGGGGGTGGAGAGCGGGGAGGGGTCTCAGACTTTAGATCTGTTTTCCTAAAGTGCCTCTGCCAGGAGTCTCCCCAGCCCCTTGCTGTTTGGGCCCTTTTTTTTGCCACATTGTTAAGTCATGCTTCAGGTCTGTTTCCTGAAGGAAGGTTTCTGAGCAGCCAGGAAAAGCAATTTACATTTTTTCTGTTCCATGTTATGTCTGTCTGACTCTGCTGCTAACGGGGAGGCGGCGGGGGGGCTCCCACCCCTGAAATCCAGCTGCTCGGCTTTTACAGCTCTCAATGGAGACACCAGTTCCCTTTTAACCTCTATCTGGCCAATCCGCACCGAGTTTTTTTGGGTTCATATTTTAGACTGTGGGCAGCTGTCATCGGCTCTCTGCTTTCTTGGCACGGTTTTTGGGAGCCTGAAGATTCCCTCCATCACACTCGGCTTATTGCCCTCATGCAGAGCCCAGAGGCTTTGCTTTGTTTACCCTTGAATAAGAAATGCTCTTTTTTTAAAAAAAATAAAATGTCCTCTCCTCTTCTCCTCCCCCCTCCCGTCTTGTCTTCTCCATCCCCCCAATGGTATTTGAGCCTTGGGGTGAGGAGGGGGGTGTGGGGCCTGGACCTGTAGGGGTGCGTGGGTCTCCTCTACCAATGGAGGCCAATGCTTTGTTTCTCTGCAACGCTGAGACAATGACCTACCCAGAATCACATAATCAGTGTGTGTGTGTGTGTGTGTGTGTGTGTGTGTGTGTGTGTGTGTGTGTGTGTGTGTCTGAGGCAGGACTTGAACTCAGACCTCATTAGCTGGGTCCACTAGACCTTGAAGGCCGAGGTTGCATTTTTTTTTTTAATGTAGAGAGGCTGGGGAAAGAACAAAGAAAGAGCCATTAGTCCCATTCACATTCTGATTCCCAATCAGAAAACTGAGGCAGGCGAGATGTACAAGATGTACGGAAGGGTCCCTCTTCAGTCCCTCCGTGAGGAAGACAAGCAAAGGTGCTGAAGCAGACACAGCCCTGTGGCTCCTGGAGCGGCGTCCTCCCAGGTTTGACTCCCAGGCTCCCTTTCAGGATGGTCCAGGTTCGAGACTTTAGGATCGAAGTTCGCCCACCCTTGTCCTTGGTGCTAATTACACTGAAAAGCAGAATGGAGCACTGAAGTCTGAGCCAGGAAGACTGGACTCGGAGCTTCACCGTTGCCATGTATCAGCTTTGTGACCCAGGACGAGTGACTTCCATTTTAAACCTCAGCTTTCTCATCTATGAAATGGGGCTAGTAATAACAGCTCCTATGATTTTGAAGCTCAAATGAGATGTGGATATAGAGCAGTGATTCCCAAAGTGGGCGCCACTGCCCCCTGGTGGGTGCTGCAGCGATCCAGGGTGGGAGCAGTGATGGCCACAGGGGCATTTATCTTTCCTATTAATTGCTATTAAAATCTTAAATAAATTAATTTCCAGGGGGCTAAGTACTATTTTTTCTGGAAAGGGGGTGGGAGGCCAAAGAAGTTTGGGAACCCCTGATCTAGACCATGAAAGCTCTTGGCCTGGGGAGGGGAGGGGAGGGGGCTCTCTATACCAGTTCCTACTTCACTGATGAGTTGGGTCCCCCAGACAACTGCTGGCTGTACCTCCTCACGGTACTAATGGGTTTGAGATTCTGCTCTAATGCTCTTGGTTTGAGCCCCAACTTCAGTGTATTTTCCCTAATATCAGTCACTGCCAGGTAACTAATGCCTTCAGGATTTCTTTAAAAAAAAAATAATAAACCATGACCCCCTGTCTTGGAATCAATACTATGTATTGGTTCCAAGGCAGAAGAGCAGTAAGCGCTGGGACAGGGGTTAAGGGACTTGCCCAAGGTCATTCAACTAGGAAGTGTCTGAGGCTAGATTTGAACCCAGAACTTCCTTGCCTGAAGAACCTATTATCTTGACTGAGGAAGTTGGGGTGAGGATTGGCCTGGGCTCTGTCTGCTCATTGCCGGGTTATGGTCATGGAGTAGGCTCTGCTGACCACAGAGTCCAAGGACTCTGCCAAGGACACCAACTCCCAGCTCTCAACTCTCGAAACTCGCAAAGCACTTCCTGAGCACCTCCAGTTTGCCTCGTACCATGCTAAGCAGTGGAGACGCAAAGAAAGACAAAGACTCGGACCTCGAGGGAGTCGAATTTGGATGGGGCAGGAGGGATGGAACCAGGAGAGCCTCCCCTCTGCTGAGAAAATCCAGGGAGGAAGGATACAGCAGGAAGAGAGATCCAAAGCAGCAGCATGGGCCCGTCTTCAAAGTTGGAGAACCAGAGCTCACTTAATACCTGTGTATGCAGGGGTTAGGACACTGGACCTGGAGTCATGAGGACCTGAGTCGAAATCCAGCCTCAACACTTACTACCTGGGAGACTCTGGGCAAGTCACTTAACCAAAGTTTGCCTCAGTTTCCTCAACTGTAAAATGGGATTAATAATGGCACCTATTTTCTAGGGTTGTTGTGAGGATCAGATGAGAAAGAAAAATGATAAAATACTTAGCATGGTGCCTGGCACATAGTGAGTGCTATATAAATGTTTATCATCATCATCATCATCATCATCATCATCATCATTATTATTATACCTTTCTGGAGCTTATTTCCCAGCAGTAAAATTAATGTGTTGGATTGAGGCCTCTAAGATCTCTTCCAACTCTAAATCTATGATCTTTGGATCTTAAACCAGCGCTCCTCCCTGGGCCTCAGTTTCCCTCATTATAACAAGAGATGATCGGTCTATATGGTCTTGAAGGTCCCTTCCTATGATCCTATGAAGATGTAAAGGAAGTAATGTCCCCAGGGGAGATAGGAAGGGAAGAGATTAAGGATAGGAGGTGCAGGGGTTGATCTAGTGGGGATAGGAAGAGGAAGGAGAAGGGTACAAGTGTAGAGACTCCCCTGGGGGATGTGAGAAAGGATCTCTGGTATCCAGAGCCCAAAGGTAAGGGTTAACTCTGGCAAATAGGATGGTCACAGAATCCTTTGATCGTGGGAACAGATGTAGAGAGAATACAAGTGGTAAAAAGGAAGACTCGAATCCAGGTCTTCCTAACATGATAGTCAGCCCTCAAACCACTCTGCCATGCAGCTCACTGCCTCCTATAGAGAGGGATATTACAAAATTAAAATTGGGGAAAATGTTGATCACAGATAGCCTAGCTCGCTGACTCTGCAGTCAGAGGAAAGTCTTGGATTCAAATTCTACCTGGAACTATGTATTATAGGGCAAGTCACTTGAGCCCCTCCAATTTCTCATCTGTCAAGTATGAGGATCTCTGAGTTCCCTTCCAGCTCTCCTGTGCTTTTTCTCACGAGGATTTTCTGGGAAAATACATCCTGACCAGTCCTTTTCCTCTCCTCTTCCAGGAAACTCATTATCACTGGTGTTGTTATTGTTGTTGTTCAATTGTTTCAAAGTCTTCATGACCCCATTTGGAGTTTTCCTGGCAAAGATTCTGATGCAGTTTGTCATCTTCCTCCAGATCATTTTACAGATGAGGAAAAGGAGGTAAACAGGGTCAAGTGACTTGTCCAGGGTCTCACGGCTAGTAAATGTCTAAGGCCAGATTTGAACTGCACAAAGTTGAGTCTTCCTGGCGCTCTATCCACTCGCTGCCCACTCATTGTGATTATTGCTGCTTTGCCTCTTAATAGAGACTGTCTTTGTGACCCCTACTTTGGGCGCTTTCTTGGCAGAGATACAGGAACGGTCTGCCATCTCTGTTGCCTGCTAGATCTCCCCGTATGCGGGCTACTTGTGCCCTCTTGTGGGGGCCGCTGTAAGGACTGGCTCCCCGCTCCCGCTCTCAAAGTTCAGAGTGATGGAGTCCATTCTCACCAGAGGCGAATGGCAATTTTGACGGATGTGAGTGACTTTCTGGAGGCTGTGCGAGGCAGGTGTGCAAGGAAGAAAGCTCTCTCGATGCCCCGGACTGCGTAGACATGGCCCTTCAGCTGGTTACATGGGCAGGAAGGCTCTGAAAGCAGAGTGTTATTGGCGAGACAGCAAGTTTGGGTGGATTCCCAATCGAAGGACCTGGCTCCAAACTGGCCTCTGCTATTGACTACCTATTTGGTTCTGGACAGGTGACTCCCCCTCTCCCCACCATGGCCTTCGGATTTCTGCTCTGTAAAATGAGGACGTTTGAAGGTCTGCGATCCTCGGTTCCGGTCCGTTCAATCACATTCTTCAACATCTAAAACACCCAGAGAGGAGAACGGCAGATCTTGGGGTTAAAGGCAAAAAGGAAGCTCGGAGGCCATTCCCCCTTGGGGCAGCTCCTTCCAACAGCTCCCATACGGTTTCCTCTTTGCAATTTGCCCCTGGTGCTTCTCATCCGGATCTCAGAGGCCACACGGAACCAGAACGATCCCTCATTCGCACAGCAGCCCTTCAAGGCTGTAATGACCACTGTCATGCCCACCCTACTGTCAGCTCAAAACCTCTTCCCTGGGCTAAACATCTCCAGGTCTTTTAAGGGACTCTGATGTCCTTGAAAGACTTTTCCCATCCAGGCTGTCTTTCTCTGAATCCTCTTTAACTTAGCAGTGTCCTTGGTCAGCTCCTTATCCATACACACTAGACCTCCCTCTATATAGCCTTACATCATATTAATCTTCTTGACTATTTCATACTGAACTTGTAGTCCACTAAGAACCCCAGCTCTTTTTCAGGTAAGCTCTTGTCTAGATATGAAGGGCGATACAGTGATGGCTCAGGAGGGCTGGCTATGTGACCGTGGGCACAATCGCTTCCATCTCTGAGCCTCAGTTTCTCTCTCTGCAAAACAAAGTGGTTAGACTAGATTGGCTTGAGGATCCCCTCCTGCTCCAAATCTATGATCCTATGCCCTTTTTAAACCCTTATCTTCTGTCTTAGAAATGATACTAGTATCAGTTCTAAGGCAGATGGGTGGTCAGGGCTAGGCAATGGAGGTTAAGTGACTTGTCCAGGGTGACACCACTAGGAAGTGTCTGAGGTCACATTTGAACCCAGGACCTCCTGCCTGTAGACCTGGCTTTCCAGCCACCCAGTTGCCTCTTCCCAGGCCTTTTTTGAGCCCAACTAGAAGACTTTGTGTTTATCCCCCTTAAATTTCATGGGTGTGATCGTGGTTGGCCTCATTACCTTCACTGTCACGGTCTACAATTCTAGAGTTCTTTCTCCCCTCCCCCTTCTCCCCCCTCCCCGCCCCCCCTTGACACTTAGGAAATCCTAATAGAAATAGGAAAGAGGGCGAAGGGCCCAGCGAGAGGTCGAGGGATCGGGCTGCTGCAACGTATCCGCTACCGTGAGCTTGCTTGCTGTTTGTGAGGCTGCACGCCGGACTTCAGGGTAGCGGGAGGCAGAAGGGAAAGCTTGTAGCATCTCCCGGGAGAGACTGACTCCAGGCTGCGCCCAGCTAGGGTGCCAAGTTCTTCTGCTCTGGGATAAAACACACGCGCCCTGCAGGGGGCGCTCTCGGGCAGATGGATCCAATACGGCACGGGGCGGGGGTCCATAGAGCGGTCCGAATTAGAAGAGAGAGGCGGCAGCTGGGTAGCTCAGTGGATAGAGTCGGGAGGTCCTAGGTTCAAATCCGGCCTCAGACACTTCCCAGCTGTGTGACCCTGGACAAGTCACTTGACCCCCATTGCCTACCCTGACCACTCTTCCACCTATAAGTCAATACACAGTATTGACTCCAAGACGGTAGGTGAGGGTTTAAAAAACAAACAAACAAGAAGAGAGCAAAGCGGCCTCCGAGCTTGGAACTGGAAGTCCGCTGCCGCCCTGAACAGAAACAAACTCGGGAGAGAAAAGGCCGAGTGCTGCTGTGTGGACCTTCGAGATGCCTCGGAGACCGCCGGGAAGACATGGGAAGCCGGGCAGGTGGACGACGCGCCATCGAGACTTCAAGAGCAACTCCGGCTGGACAGACAGATTTGGGAATCGCCTGGGTAGATCAGAGCCTCCAGGAGCGGAGGAGGGACTCGCCACAAGGGCGCAGCAGAGGGCAGACGGTCCAGAAGAGGCTGGCCAGCTCCCCCCACGTGCACGCTCAACGCGTCCCAAAGGAACCCCTTTTCCCTGAACTCATCCCTCCTCGTCATCATTTCCCAGCATCTCCTCCCAGCTAAGGCAGATAAGGCAGGCTCACAGCCTCCGCCGCATCCTGGAATCGTTTCCACACCTTTATAGAAGCAAACGAGCAACAAGCGACTAAACAGGCATTCATTGCGCCTCGGCTACGGGGAGAGGGAAAGGCAGGATCCTGGGACCACCGGAAAGAGTCTAAATGAAATGAAACGAAATGAACAGGCATTGAGCTTCTATCATGTTCCAAGCACTGGGCAAGTGTTGGTGCTAGGAAGAGAGGCAAAAGACAGTCCTTGGCCTCAAGGAGCAAGCTGTGTGCCAGACAAATAGGAAGAACCAGCAAGGCCACTGCTGGCTGTTTCCCCAGGAGATCCGGGAAAGGGGGAAAGAACCCACGTGTTCCAAAATGGTTATAGCTGCGCTCTTTGCAGGGGCAAATGGAGGGGCTGGTCATCCATTGGGGAGTGGCTAGTTGTGGTGTATGATGGTGATGGACTATTACTGTGCCATTAAAAAAAAAAAAAAAACAGCCGATGAGAGGATTCATTGAAAAACCCTGGAAAGGACTACAGGGCAAAAGGAAGAGTGAAATGAAGAGAACCAAGAGAACATGAGGGACAGCTGTAGGGTTTAGATTTGAAGACCACCTTCCCGAGAATGAACTGAGAAGTAGAAACATGAAAGATGTTCTCTACATATAGGCATCTGTCAGACCGAAGATGCCTCCTGTGGTGTGGGGAGGGGAGGGGAGGGCTGAGATACTGGAAATATATTCTTTTAATAATATATTTTTTAAAAGTTAAATAGGAAGTAATTTATTTATTTTTATTTTATTTTAAATATTTTCCCCTAGTTACATGTTTCATGTTCTTTCCCTCTCCCCCAATCCCCCCCCCCCAAGCTCTCTTATCCGTCACACAGTTCCTCTGGGTTTTACATGTATCATTGATCAAGACCTAATTCCATATTATTGATAGTTGGACTAGAGTTATTTTTTAGTGTCTACCTCCCCAATAATATCCCCATCGACCCTTGTGATCAAGCAGTTATTTTTCTTCTTCCTTTCTCCTCCCACAGTTCTTTCTCTGGATGTGGTTAGCATCTTTCTCATAAGTCCCTCAGAACTGTCCTGGATCATTGCATTGCTGCTAATAGAGAAGTCCGTTATGTTCCATTGTACCACAGTGTATCAGTCTCTGTGTACAATGTTCTCCTGGTTCTGCTCCTTTTACTCTGCATCAGTTCCTGGAAGTCTTTCCAATTCACATGGAATTCCTCCAGTTCTTTATTCCTTTGAGCATAGTAGTATAATAGGAAGTAATTTAAAGAGGGAAAATACTGGAATTAAGAGGAAGTAGCAAAGACTTCCTGAAGAAGATGGCGTTTTAGTTGGAGCCAAGGAGGTCAGTAGTCTGAGTAGAGGAACATTCCAGAACATTCCAGGCCTGGGGGACAGCCAGAGAAAATGCCTAGAACAGAGAAGATAGAGCATCTTGTGGGGGTGGAACAGCCAGAAGGCCAGTGTCATTGGATCAAAAGAAGATTGAAAAGTGTCATCATGAATTCTAGAAGCCCCAAGTCTGCCCATTTCCCTTGGGAATTTACTTTAAGGGAAGTCCCAAAGTGACTTTGTTTTGGACTGAATAAGGGATCTCCTATTTATTAATTAATTATATTAAGTGTCCTGAATAGGAGTAATAGAAATGCTTAATCACCCTTTTAGTCTTAGAAGTTTCCCCCATTATATCAGAGATCCATTCCCAAGAAGACCAAATCCTGTGCAGGAACCATCCTTTTAGTATCCATGGTAGTGGGCAACTCCCTGATACCCCAGGCTCTGGCTACAGCCCCTTTCCCAAGCCTGTTTACAACCCGTCAATGTATGTTTGCTCTGCTTAATTCCCCCAAAGGTATATAAGATCCCTGCATTCTAGTATTCTTTGGAGAATCGTCTTGGGTGGTGATTCTCTCAGAGATCCTGTTCTCAGAGTCCCAGAATCCTTGGCTCTGGGTGGTTTTTAGGCACTTGACTCTGTGTGGTGGCAGAATATTGAGCACTGTCTCTTTCCTGATTAAAGATTGGGTTTTGCTGACTACTTTAGTGGTTCTGTGTTTTTTTCCAGGTTGACAAAAGGTAGGAAGGGGCTGGTCATGAATACTATGGAATATGGAATGCTTCTGTGCCATCTTCTCAGCCATCCTTTGAAGGGATTTGAATACCAGGCAGGGCATTTTGTCTTTGATCTCAGAAGCAATATGGAATTTATTGCATAGAGACTATTGACATCATGGGACTCACATTTTAGGAAAATCACTTTAATGGCTGAATGGAGAATGAATTGGTAAGAGACTAGTGGCAGGCAGACCCACCAGCAGGCTATTACAGTAATCCAGATGGGTGATTAAAAGTGATTAGATCTTGTAGTTGAGTGGTGGCAGTATTGGAGGACAGAAGGGGGTACATTTCAGAGATATGAAGGTGAAATCAACAGGCCTCAGCAGCAGATTAGGTATGGGGGAACGGGGTTAAAGACAAGAAAGAATCCAGGAAGACCCCTAATTTTCAGGCTTGAGGGAATGAGAAATGGTGTTGCCCTCTACTGTCATAGAGAAGGTGTATGTGTATATGTGGGGAGGGGCGCAAATTAGGGGAAAAGAATGAGTTTTGTTTAGGACATATTGAATTTATTTGTTTGTTTGTTTATTCATTTATTTATTTTTAAAAACCCTCACCTTCCATCTTGGAATCACTACTATCTGTTAGTTCCAAGGCAGAAGAGTGGTAAGGGCTAGGCAATGGGGATCAAGTGACTTGCCCAGGGTCACATAGCTGGGAAGCCGCTGAGACCAGATTTAAATCCAGGACCTCCCATCTCTGAGCCTGACTCTCAATCCACTGAATCACCCAGCTGCCCCCTGGACATATTGAGTTTAAGAAATCTCCTGGGCAACCAGTTGTAGATGTCTGAAAAGCAGTTGAAGATATGAGATTGGGGGTCAGCAGGGATTGGGACAGGCAATGTAGGTCTGAGAATCATCAGCCTAGAGATGATTAAATCTATGGGAGCTGATGAGATCACCAAATGAAGTAGTGTGAAGGGAGAAGGGAAGGGAGCCAGAACAGAACCCTGAAGGACACCTACAGTTAGAAGGAATGAGCTGGATTAGGATCTAGTAAAGGAGAGAGAAGGAACCGTCAGAGAGGTAGGAGGAAAACCAGGAGAGAGCAGTATCCTGAAAACCTGGAGAAAAGTTAGAATCAAGGAGGAAGGTTGTAGAGAGGTAGAGGGGAATGCAATCTGAGAAAAGACCACTGGGTTTTGTAGCTAAGAGATCCCTAGTGACTTTGCAGAGAGTGGTTAGAATGAACCCATGAGGTCAGAAGCCAGATTATAAAGGGTTAATAAGGAATTAGAGGAAAGAAAGAGGAGGCACCTATTGTAGATGGCCTTTCCTAGAAGGCTGGCTGCAAAGGGAAAGAAAAGAGATCCAATGAGAGCAGGAATGAAAGGGTCGAGTTGGGGTTTGTTCCTTTTTAAGACAGGAGAGACATGAGCATGTTTGTGGGCAGTAAGACATGAACCAGAAGAGAGGGCAATCTTAAGAATAAGTGAAAGAGGGGGCAGCTGGGTATCTCAGTAGATTGAGAGCCAGGCCTAGAGATGGGAGGTCCTGGGTTCAAATTTGACCTCAGATACTTCCCAGTTATGTGACCCTGGGTAAGTCACTTAAACCTCCGTTGCCTAACCCTTACCACTCTTCTGCCTGGGAACCAATACTTAGGAAGGTAAAGGTTAAAAAAAAAAAAGCGAAAGAGTAGGAATGACAGCTGGAACAAATCTATTGGAAGAGATGAGATGGAATAGGATCTCTTGAACAAGCAAAGGACTTAGCTTTGGTAAGGAATAGGGTACCTTGTGTGAATCAGGCATGAAGGACGACAAAGTGGTGGAAGGAACTCGAATGGTAGAAGATGAGAGGAGCTCACAGAGAAATGGCCTAGAATTTTTTCTATAAAAGATAAGGGGAGGAAGGAGGAGCCATGTTGGGTTTGAGGAGGGATGAGAAGATTTGGAAGAGCTTCTATGGAAAGCAGGATGGTGAGTTGATAAAAGAGGCAAAGCAGGATTACCCAGCAGCAGTGAGGACCCAAATGAGGTTAGGTGGCATAATTTTGTAGTGGACCCAGAAGCACTTAGTGGCTCAGCTAGACCTAGAATCAGGAAGAACTGAGTTATAACCTGTTCTGATATTTAGTAGCTATGTGCCCCTGGGCATATCACTTAATCTCAGTTTTTCCAACTTTAAAATATGGAAAATAATAGCACCTACTTCACAGGGATGTCGTGAGGATCAAATGTGATAATATTTGTAAAAGTCCTTAGCATGGTGCTTAGCACATAAAAGACACGGTGTAAATGCTTCTACATTTCCCCTTTCCCATAGTACTTTAAAGTTGTGCCTACCCTCTCTAGTGTGTGCCCTAGGTTTGGGGGGTAGAAGGATACATAATTGTTCTTGCTTTGCCTTTTTGAGAAAAGATCTTTGTTAGAGATTAGTTGAGCCAACTAGCTGATTTATTAGTGGGAAGCATTCTAGTTGGGGCTCAGAAGCTACAGGATTATTTGTGTAGGTTCAGAAAAGGTTATTCCTAGAGCTAAGACGAACAGCAGTTGTCCCTCTGGGGACCTGATGCCCAAGAGGGAGGAAAGTGAGGTGAGGCAGGAGAAGGTCAAACTGGAGGGACAGAGGGGCAGGGAGACTAGGGATTGCACTGAGGACCAACAAGAATCTCAGGAGAAATGAGGCAGGAGGAAACTAGACCTGTTGCCTTTGCTGGATGATTAGAATATGTGGGGAATTTAGGCTTGTCTTTAATTGGTACAAAGAATTCTGTTTCATGGACAACTGAATGGAAGAAGTGGGAGATAATGTACCTGGTTTTTATGCAAATGGGTACACTCTACTTATTTTTTCAAATGTATATTCATATGTGTATATATTTGCATACTTAACAATACAAACACAATGGGATCTGATGGTTCTTATACCTTTAATGAGGTCTGAGTTTCTTTCTAAGATACTGGAGTGGTTTGCCATTGCCTTCTTCAGAGATTAAGGCAAACAGAGGCTGACTTGCCCAGGGTCACACAGCTAGTAAGGATCTGAGGGCAAATTTGAACTCAGATCTTACTGACTCTATGCTGGGGTGCTTTATCTATTGAGACACTTGCCTACCACCTCTAGCCTGACTGGATGCAGTAGAATAGTTAGATGTGGAATCATTTAGTTAATAAACCTTTATTAAGCGCCTACTAGGATTTAGGCATTGTGCTAAATACTAGGAAGTACAAAAGAAGGCAAAAAACATTCCCTGCCCTCTAGGAACTCCCAATATGAAAACAATTGTACACGAAGAAGCTATAGACAGGATAATCTGGAGATATAAACAGAAGGATAGCACCAGAATTAGGAGGGATTGGGAAAGACTTCCTGTATTAGGGGAGATTTGCTGGGAACTGAATGAAGCCTGAAGGCAAAGATGAGGAGGGAGAGCATTCCAGGCATTTGAGAGAGCCGGTGAAAATAAGAAACAGCAAGAAAGCTAAGGAGTCAGGAAGAGCTGTGTTCAAATTCTAACTCAGACACTTATTAACTGTGCAACCTTGGGAAAGTCACTTATATTCAGGTTCAGTTTCATTTATAAAATTAACTAATCTTCCTCACAACAGCAATAACACCCGTATTTCACAGGATTGTTGTGAGGACCAACTGAGATAATGTATAAAAAACACTTTGCAAATCTTCTAAAGCATTATAGAAATGCAAGTTATTATCATTATTTTATTTCATTTAATTATGTTATTCATTTTTGTTCTCCCTTACTGCTGTTTCTTACTTGTTCATTTAGTATTTCCAAGACTAATTATTTATCACCTCACCAGCCCACTCTGGTACCCTTCTGCTGCCTTACCCAGAATTCTTAAGAGAAGTCACCACTCTCTTAATCCCAGCCCTGGCCCTCCCATCACTCCCTTCTATCTTGCCATCTCCTCTTCAGTCTCTTTATCAACTACCTTGGTCTTTTCTTTCCCTCTTCTAACTGCCATATCTCCCCATGACCATATTCTCTAGTTTTAGAATCATGAACTGTTTAAAGCATCTCTTGACACTGTTCCTGGATTGACTGTGTCAATGGACTCTTTTATGATCTCACTTATTGTCCCTGTAGCTTATTGGACCAGAGTCCCCCACTCTGACCACCATGTTGGTTTCCCCCATTCGCATACCAGTTGTATTCCTCTTAGATCCATTTATATAAGTTTATAAAAGCATAGGTTCATAGTGCCACTTTGCTGCATTCGCAATACCTTCACTTACCCACAACATTCAAATAGTTACCTTTTTATCGTCCTAATTCGGTTACTTGGTGTCTTTAACATCCAGAAGGTTTCAGTTTAAAATCGTTTTCAAGGAATATAGGTTGGCAATTAGGAACTAACAGGAGTGAAAGGAGACTTTCTAACCCTAAGTCAGAGTTTGGGGACAGAGACATTGATCCTATTAGCAAGATGAAGTCGGTTTAATTAGAGCCTGGAGGCTCTAATTGGTTGACCAATTAGCGGACTGACTGCTCAGGGTTCTAAAAGCTCTTTTCCCAAGAGGCTAAAACTCCAGTTGCTGACAGAAACTTTTCAAAGTCAAGAGAAAGAAGTGGAGGTTTTCTTTGCTGGTTTGAAGATTGAGTAGATGAGGGCCAGCCAAAGCGTTGAAGCTAAGACTAGGCTTAGCTGAAAGAGATGTCAGCCCAGTAGGTGGCAGCAGAGAGAGGCCGGGAGCCCCAGTGAGGATACAGGTACCTGGCAGGGACCGTAAACGTAGAAGGATGCCCAGCAGAGTTAGTGCGGTCAACAGAGGTCGGAGAGAGCCGTGGGATGCGGCCGCCGGAGGCCCCCAGCAGATTCACAGCATCAGAAGTATTCGCTGCGCTGATTCGGGGTGGGCCCCGGCCACACGGGTTCTTTCCCAAAGCCCTCTGGCCACCAATGTTCGCACTGTCGCAGCTTCCTTGGGTACCACCGTGCCCCCCCCCCCCCCCCCCG
>NC_058130.1:13608220-13654745 GCF_016433145.1 Gracilinanus agilis | reverse complement strand
GGCTTAGAGGGGGCCGCGACCGGCCGGGCCCCTCCTTCTCGAAGCGCATGCTCCGAGAGTTCCGACCCCTCCTCCTCCTCCCGCTGCCCCCGCCCCCAGCCCAGGTCGCAAGAGGAGCTCGGGCGGCGGGGCGGCGGCAGCTGCAGCAGCTCCGGCTCTAGCTTCTACTCCTGCTCCTGCTCCGGCTCCGGCTCGGGCTCCGGCACCGGCACCGGCACCGGCACCGGCACAAGGCGGCGGCGGCAGCAGTGCACGGCCTGGGGCTCGGCCCGGCCGGCGGCGGCACAGGCTGCGCTCGCTCGCTCGAGCTCCCGGGCCGCGCACCATGGCTCCCTGGCTGCAGCTCTGCTCCTTCTTCTTCACCGTCAACGCCTGCCTGAACGGCTCCAGACTGGCCGGGGCCGCGGGGCCGAACCGCCGAGGGCCGTCCGGGGACACCTGCGCCTGGAGGGTGAGAACCGCGGGCCGGCTCCGCGGGGATGGGGAGGGGAGGCAGCGGGGGACTAGGGAGAGAACTTGAGGGAGGGAAGGCGAGCAGGAAGGAAGAAGAGCTGAGTTAGGAGGCAGGAGAGAGGCCGAAGGATAGAAAGTTCGGCAGGGAGGGGCGCTCTGGCTCCGGGGGCGAACTTTGTCGCGGGCCTTCGGGGAGAAGCCGGTCCCCGGAAAGTGAAGCTAAAGGGAAGAGGGCGGGGAGGCGGGCCCCGGCTTCTGGGATAACAGTCTAGGGTGAAGGCTGTGTGGGGTGTCCCCGTGTCCGTCTCTCCTTTACTCCTCAGCGCCCCTGGGACTGCCCTAGCCTAGCCGGGACAGGTGTGCGCTGGGTTCTCCCGGCTGTGCTGCTGGAAGGAAGAGGAGGACGGAGAAATTGGGGCTTTCCCCGCGTTTCTCGGGGTCCTCGGCTCCGCCTCCCCTCCCAGGAGGAGCTTTGGGGGAATTGGGGGGGGGGTGCGGGTTTGGCGGCGGCGTCTGGGCACCTGGGCCAGCCCAGCCTCGAGCTCCCCGGGGGGATGAAAGGAGCCGCCGGAAGACTGGGGCTTTGTGCTGCTAATGAGGCGAGGAGGGCCGGCGGGAGGGCGGCCGGAGTTGGTGCTGGCTGCTGCCTGGAGGCCGGCGCGGAGGTGAGGGAAGGGAGGGGGGGACGCCGTTTGCTATCCTGCCCGGCACCTTTTGTTTCCGTCCGGAGGGATCTCCCGGGGGCCGCAGGCCCTCGGCTCACTGTTTGCTTTGCTTATCGGGGGTCCGAGAGCTTGCCCAGTTCGTGTCTTGGAGGGGCTCTGCCTCCGCTCATTCCCCTCCCTCCCGCACCTCTGCCCCCATCCCCTCTCTTCCCTGTACATTCCCCTTTCCCCCTCCCCTCTCCTCCTCCCCAGCTCTCTGCTGTGGCCTTGGTTCCGGTCTGTAGTTCTTTAAAGCCGCCAAGGCTTTGCTCCTGCCGACCTGCCGCCCAGCTGGGGGTGGGGGGTAGCGGGCTGAGGCGGAATAATGCGAGGGGGAGGAAAGCTGGGGCCGCCCAGACTCCCTGGTGAGGCCTCCGGGATTGGGAACCTTCTGCTTCCTCCCCCCACCCCCTCCCCTTTCGTCAATAACAATCTCCCCCTTCCTGGACCAGTTCCTCTGGGGCTTCCCCGGAAGGCTGCTGGGCCTCCTGCTTCCTTTGCTTTGCCCATCTCTGGCGAGTTTGGGGGTCTCCTGTCTGCCTCCCACACCGCTGAGTGTTTCTAATTCACAGTAGCCCCTAGATCCCATGTTGGAAGGATCCCTCGAGTTGGTCCAGGCCAAGCCCCTCATTGCGTAGAGGGGACACTGAGGCTGCGGGAGTTAGTGTCCTGGCGCAGGACACACACCTAGAAAGTGGCCCAACTGGGAGCGAACCCAGGTCTCACAGTCCACCGCCAGTGTGTTTCCTGGGCTTGTCTCCCACTTTAGATGCCACCAGGTGAGAATCTGCACTGGAGGATGGATTTATGGGAATTCCCCCACACGAATGCGTGCCCTTCCCGGCCAGCCCAAGGAATAACTAAGGAGCACATTTATCATGAGGAGCTCCCCAAGGGATGGAGTTTCTGAAGTGGTTTATTTTAAAATTGGGCTTTCCTGTATGGGCCAGAGGAGCTCCCCGGCATGCTTTCTCAAGACTTTGAGGTCCCCCCCCCCACTGGATTCTGGGGGAGGGTACAGGCCAAGCCGAGATCATATGGCCCTTCCATGTGCTGGTGTGTAAGGTGATAAACACATTAGAGAAGTAGAAAGCCCAAGAGTGGGGGTGTGGAGAGCAGGCAGAGAGAGGGTGGCACCCAAGGTGGGCAAGGAAGCAGCAGCAGCAGCAGAGAAGACATGTTTCACTGGCTCCACTGTAAAATGAGGGGGTTAAGGGAGAGGGCCTTTGGGGTCTCTTCTAACTCCAAGTCTGGTTTTATGATTAGTAATGAGCCCAAGAGAAAAGAGAACCGGAAACCCATCAGTTTTTTTCAGTTGGGGGAGCGCATTTATCGAGGCAGGATGGTACAGGGATGGAATTCAAATCCTGGAGTTACCACCAGCTCAGAATATGACCTTGGACAAGTCCCTTAATGCTGCCCCCATAACGGGAGGGGACTAGACTGGACGCCTTCCAGGGTCCTTGGGGTGCTGGATCCCTGGATGAGCCCATGTTTCCATGGTGAAGGTGCTTTCTGGGGATGTGTCAGAGCTCTGAGTTGTGTTCTCCGTTACAGATCCCATCCACTCCTCGGGATCTAATGGGTCACTGGGTAGTGGCTCCTCCTACAAGGAGGAAAACAGCAGAGGAGGGAATGAGGGGAAGGGCAACCAGAGAGACTTAGTAAAGGGGCCTCCTGGGTGTGTAGACAGGAAGCAACCCGCCATGGGCCATCATGCTTGGCAGACTCCAGCTCCAGGTGGGGAGTGGGCAGGACTCCTTGGGAGCATCTCTGGGTCTGGGAGAGAATCTGTACATCTGTGTCCCCAGCACTTAGCATGGTGCTTGGCTCATAGGAAGAAGCACTTACTCAGAGCTTTTTTCAGCCTTGTCCTCTCTGTCTCCTGCCCTTCCCCACTGGCACAGATTAGCCCCAGGGCAGGAATCTGCTAACAGTTGCTTGAAACTGTTATATAGTCAGTAAACATTTATTAAGCAGCTAAGTGGCACAGGGGACAGAGAGCTGGGCTTGGAGTCAGGAAAACTCATCTCCCAGAGTCCAAATCCGTCCTTATTGGCAGTATGACTTTGGGCAAGACCCTGTTTGCCTCCGTTTCCTCATCTGTAAAACGAAGCCATGTAAGAGTCCCTGGTTTCCTTCAGAGCTTGGCTCAAGCTTGAAAGTCCTCCTGATCCCTGACAGCTGCTAGTATTAGCCCCCAGGACACCCTCAGTTACCTTCTGCTGGAAGGCCTTATACAGAGGGTCCCAAAAGTCTTGGAACAATTTTAAGGGTTAATAGCTTAAAAAGGCTCTAAAACTTTTGGGTTATCCTGGTGGTGTACACGGTGTCTTCCGTAATAGAACACAAGCCCTCTGAGAGCAGGGACTACTTTTCATCTTTGTTTCCTGGCTCAGTAACTGGCACATACCAGTAGCTGGCATAGACCAGGCCCTTCTTAACTGCTTGTTCATTTCAAGAGAAAAACCAGAAACGAGAATTTGGAAACCTGCAAATCGTCTCCCTTGGGGGAGTTAGCCTGGATGGCCTCCCTGATTCTGATGATCCTAATAGGAGCAGACATGAATATACCCTTTCATGGCACACAAAGTATTTGCTGTTCTCTTACTTGATTGATGCAACAAATGACGGGGCAGCTAGGTTGCCCCAGACAGAGGTGCCAGGCTTAGAGTTGGGAGGGCCTGGGTTCAAATGTGGCCTCAGACACTTCCTAGCTGTGTGACCCTGGGCAAGTCACTTAACCCTGAATGCCTGGCCCTTAGAATTGATACTAAGAAAGAAGCTAAGGGTTTGTTTGTTTGTTTGTTTGTAACTAACCCTGTGAAGATGGTGCTATAATTGTTCTATTTTTGCACATGAAGAAATTAAGACTTAATAAGGTTAAGTGGTTATTCTGTATAGTTCAGGCAAGATTTGAACCCAGTGATTCCCAATCCAGCTCTTGTCCAGGCTGCCTCTTTGCTGTCACATTAAAAAAAAAAAAATCTTAATCAGAGGTTGTTTTGGTTGGCGTTCTTGCTTTCCTTTTCATAATTTCTCCTCATTTTCTTGAAAAACAATCCTCTGGGTAATAGCTTTAGTGGCTTGATTTGCCAGTAAAAGGAAGGCTCCAGTGTTTCCTTTCTTCCTTTTTTTAAAAATCAAGGTATAGCTGTAACAAGCTTTATAAACAACTGAGTGGAGTGTCCCCTCATTAAAAACAAGAGCCTTCCTGTGGAAGGTTCCGGTAGGTGACCTTAGAGGTCCTGCCCTGCTTTGGAGATTTGGGGGCATGTGTTGTACTGGATTTCTGACAGGGTCAAAAGCCTGACCTCCCTTCCTCGCAGTGGTCAAAGCCTTGTTTCTCTCCTGGAAGCTGGGAAGAGCTCTTTGAATGGTCATGCCCGGGGGCCCTTGTTTTAGTTCAGTTCCGCAGGTATGTGTTGAGGATTCTGGAAATGTGTGCC
Source organism: Gracilinanus agilis (assembly GCF_016433145.1). Lineage (NCBI taxonomy): Eukaryota > Metazoa > Chordata > Mammalia > Didelphimorphia > Didelphidae > Gracilinanus > Gracilinanus agilis. The sequence continues at coordinate 13,650,139 of NC_058130.1, read as the reverse complement.
CAGAGCTTCTCCAGAGACACCAAAGTGAAGGACTGGCTTCTGTCTGTCCTCAAGAAACTTAGCATTTAGTCGGAGTAAGAAGATTTATTGACAGACTGTAAATGAGGGCTGAAATGGATGGGAGAGGCAGTATAGGCTTATGGAAAGTGAGAAAGAGGGGAGGCTGGCCCTGGGTGGTCCCCAGGAAGGAGAAGCAGAGAGGATTTGAATCCAGACCCTGCCACATATTCCCTGGATGACCTTAGGCAAAAGACTTCCCTTTTCTGGTCCTTGGTTTCCTCATTTGTAAAATGAGGTAGCTGGATTGCCCATAGAAGGGAGTGACTTCGAGGTCACAGGAAATCTCCCAGTTATAGCTGAAGAGAAGGAGTTGGTGATGGTCCCTGAGGTCCTTCCCATTTGTGGAGCCCGAGGCTTTAAGGAAGAGATGGAACAGATCCTACCAGTCCCCCCAGCCCTTGGTTTGGTTATTGGGAAAGGAAAGGTCTAACATTGGAGGGGACTTTGTGAGGCACAGTTGATCCCAGACTGTTTGCAGTAGCATAGGGCATATTTTCCCAATATTCTTATAAGTTTGTTTTTCAACCCTTATCTTCTTAGAGTAAATATTATATATTGGTCCTGAGGCAGAAGAACTGCAAGGACTAGGCAGTGGGGTTAAGTGACTTGTCCAGGGTCACTCAGCTAGAAAGTATCTGAGGTCAGATTTGAGTGAATTGAGTACTGTGTCACCTAGCTACTCCCCTCTTCTAGGTTCTTTGTAGGCAGGCATCCTTGAGGTTTGTGGAGAGCCCATTAGATTATTTAATACTTTATTTATTTATTTTTTTTAACCCTCACCTTCCTTCTTGGAATCAATACTGTGTATTGGTTCCAAGGCAGAAGAGTGGTGAGGTCTAAGGCCATGGGGATTAAGTGACTTGCCCAGGGTCACCCAGCTGGGAAGTGTCTGAGGCCAGATTTGAACCTGGGACCTCCCATCTCTAGGCCTGGCTCTCCATCCTCTGAGCTCTCCAGCTGCCCTCTTATTTAGTATTTTAAAATTAGTCCTATTCCCTTAAAGAGGCGCTTTGAATGAAAATCAAGTTTTATCTCATTAGACCTTTTTCATTGTCAGAAGATTCTACTATTAACACAGAGCAGTGCTTTTAGAAGCAAATTTATGTGGAAAATGCCATTATGAAGACTTCTAGTAATTGTAAAATCAAGCTGGTCTTTGAGCCTCCTTCCCAGACCTCTTAAGAAGCACAAATTTATGAAATATTCCTTGAGGCATCATCGCATAAACTTGTTGCTGATGTTTGCTTCCTGCTTCTGCTGGACGGTGAACCCCTTGAGGGCAGGGACTGTGGCCCAAAGTCACAGAAGTCATTAAGTGCTAGAACTAGGATTTGAACTTGGGTCTGTGAGGCCAAATCCAGTAGTGTTTCCATTATACCCTGTCACAAATTCAGTGGGAGTGAACTGGAAAGCCTTGAAAGCCTTTGGATTCTCAGAATGGAATAAATTGTTACAAATGTGGGGAGAACCTGAATCAGAGGATACATTCCCTCCCACTCCTCCAGCAGATCGCCCCCTCTGCCTCCCACTCTTTCACTTCTTTTCAGTTTCTTCCTGTCTTCTGACTCACTCCCTGTCGCCTGGTGTCTTCCCCATCCTGGCAAGAAACCCAGCACCAGGCCAAAAACTCCCAACCCTCATCTGACCCTTTTCTTCCCTGCTCCCATCATCCTGTCTCTCTTGTGCCCTTTGTAGCCAAACTCCTTGAGAAGACCATCTACACTGGGCACCTCCTCTTTGTCCCCCCTCACTCTCTTCTTGAACCCTTACAGACTGGACGTCATCATTTTGTCCATCCAAGCTGCTCTCTCTTGGTTGTAGTGTTCTCCTTGGCCTCTTGGATACTGTCGGGCACTCGGGGACCCGGCCTTCTCCTGCTGGCAGCTCCTTTTCTGTGTCCCTTGCTGAGCCCCCCTCCAGATCACGCTCTCTGACCAGAGGAGTCCCTTACACTTCTGTCTCCTCTTCCCTGTTCTCTTCTCATCCGCTCCCATGGATTTATTTACCACCTCCGTGCTGCTGATTCTCAGATCTCCCTTTCCTGCTCCATCCTCCAGTCTCACATCTCAGATGCCTTTCAGAAGTCCATCCTCAACTCAGCATGTCCAAAACAGAACTCAGGATCTTTCCCCCAAGTCTCTCCTGCCTTCTCTGTTATGGGAGAGTCCTCTAGGCTGGCTCCCCACGGAGGAGCCCTTCTGGAATCTTCCCTCCCTCCACTCCCATACCCAACCCATTGCTGAAATCTGCTGATTTTGCCTTGCCAACATCTTGAATGTGCCCCTTTCTCTCCTCTGACACGGCTCCCTGGACTAGTGCGATAGCCGCTCGGGGGTCTGCCTGCCTCAAGTCTCTCCACTCTCCATTCCATCCTCCTTTCAGCCAACAAAGTGATTTTCCTAAAGTCCAGGTAGGTCTGACTGTGTCACGCTTCTTCCCCCTCCCTCAACAAACTTCAGTGACTCTCTGTTGCCTGCAGGATTAAACTAGAAAATGCTCTTTGGCATTCAGAATCCCAGCCCCCCTCCTACCATTCCAGTCTCCTTACACGTTTCTTCTTCTTCTTCTTTTTTTAAAAAACCCTTAACTTCTGTGTATTGGCTCCTTGTTGGAAGAGAGGTAAGGGTGGGCGATGGGGGTCAAGTGACTTGCCCAGGGTCACCCAGCTGGGAAGTGTCTGAAGCTGGATTTGAACCTCTTACACATTTCTTCTTGACTGGTACTCTTGGATCCAGTGGCCCCCCCATCTGTGCAAGGAATAAGCCCCCCCCCCCATCTCTCTACTCCAGGCAGTTTCTTTGGCTCTCTCCCTGGCCTGGGAAGCTCTCCCTCCTCAGATCAGACTCAGTGACCTCCTTGGCTTTCTTTAAGTTCCAACCAAAATCCCATCTTTGACTGGAAGCCATTTCCAATTCCTTGTAATCCTGGTGCCTTTCTTCTGCTCATTCTCTCCTATTCCCCTGCATAGTATAAGCTGGCGTGTGTGTGTGTGTGTGTGTGTGTGTGTGTACAGGAAGTCTCTCCTGGGCGATGGTGAACCCCTCGAGGGCAGAAACTGCCTTTTGCCTCTTTTTGCACCCCTTCTCCCATGCTTAATAAATGGATCCATTGGATCTTGGAGCGAAAATGGATCCCAGAGGTCATCCTGGAGCTAGTCCCATTTTACAGAGGAAGAAACTGAGGCTGAGTGAAACATAAGTGCCTTGTCTAGGTTTACACTGGGAATAAGAACCAAAGCCTTCAGCCCTCACACTCGGTCCTCCTCCCGCTTCACCGCTCCGGGGACAATAATTAAGTCAAAGATGCCCATCTTTTGGGTGAAACCCCAATTGCTCATTCGAAAGCAAAAATGCTTCTTTTCTAAAGGTCGGGAATTAGGATGGCACTAAGCGAAAATGAACAAGAATGAAGTTCCAGCTGGTTAAACTCTAGGGCCCTTGATGAAAGTCCAGTCCAAGAATAGTCTCTTGGCTGGAGGCCCGGAGGAATTTTTATTCCATTTTGAATTGGATTTGTTTTCATTCACTGAAAGCTCATCTCTCTCCAGCAGACATTTGGTTCTTTGAGCGGGTAAACAAGTGTCGTTGCTATGCTAGCTGCCAGCAGGCTGCCTGGCCTTGCCCCTCCTGGCAGTCGCTGAAAGATACCTTGGTGCCTCTGGACGCATTTCCAGGGAATGATTCTGCTGGATGCCTGGATACTTTCCTGCTGGTCTTGAAAGCCATCAGCCCCCTGGCCTCCCCTGCCCCCTCCACCTTTTCCTAGCAGTCCCACCCTCTTTTCTTTGAAAAGATCTGCGAAGGAGAGAAATTCCTGAGCCCAAATCATAAAAAGAAACTATTATTAGAGGCTTAGAATTCTAGAGCTGGAAGGGCCTGTACAGATCATCTCTTTCCACCCCCTCCTTTTTCCATAGGAGGCCCCAACCCTTCCTTAGCATTAGGAGTTGAGGATTTTGATTTGGAATTTGATCTGGAATTTGCCCAGGGATGCTTTTTTTTTTTTTTAACTTACTTTAGTTCATTTGCTTTTTTCTTGGGATCCCGGAGCCTTTGTCCCTATTGTTTGTTTGGAATGTGCCTTTCCTCCCGCTGGAGCCTTGGTGAGTCTCACCTGAGCCTTTCAGGACTGTGTGCCCACCACACTCAAAGCTGCTGCCGCCTTCTTCCCTGGCTTTGATGAGTAGATCACTGGCCTTCTGGAAACTCCGGCTCCCTTGTTTTAGAGAGACTGGGAATAGCCAGGCAGAACCACAGAATTGGAAAGCTATTAGGCAACGAGTGGCCTTATGGGAAGCCCTCCCTGGAGCGGGCACCAGCCACCGCCTCCCCCTGCTTACTTGTTAGCCAGTTACCCTCTGGTGTCCAGCTTACGGCTGCCTTTTTTGCAGTTTCCTCCCATCGTTTGTTCATTTGCCTCCAGGAGCCAAGCAGAGCCAGCCTGATACACCCAGGGGCCCAGAAAGCTGTGTGAGCTCTGGATGTTTCACCCCCAAATACCATGAAAAACTCCGGCTTAGTGAGTGCCTCTCCCGCCCCCCACCCCCCCAAAGCATCGTCCCCAATTCCCCGAGGTTTAACCCAGCCTGATGAGCCTCCCCCTCTCTGCTGGCCACAGATGGCCGAACGTCTTTTCAGTTTGGAGTCTCCCATAAACTTTTAAGGGTCTCTTTTCCTAAACAAACAGTTGGGAGCGGGGGATTTGTTTCCGATGGCCCAGCTTTTCCATTTCCAGCGGCCTTCACTCGGCCAACCCGTTTGGGATATTGTCTTCCTCGTGTCCTATTTGTCTTGGCTTCCGTGTAAGCTCTGAATAGACTTGACATACTATTAAGTGACTGATGGCCCCTGTAACACATTGTCTCCTCCGGGGCAGGGCCGGCTTTGAAGTCCCAGCCTGTAGGAAGTAAAGAGACTATTTGCTCTATTAAAATTCCTTGGTATTTCCTCTGTTTAACCACAGGCCACTTCCCCTCTGCCACTCTAAACACTGCAGGGACACCGACTGATTGAAAAGACACCAGCTCCGGAGCAATCAGGCCCTCTTTACGGGAGCTCCTTAGAGCGCTGGGAGGTTAGAGCAAGGGACGAGCTAGGAAAGGGAAGGGTCGGTGTTTGGCTGGGCCTCGGAGCCCCCTCAGGATTCCCCCGCTGCACGCTTGTAGGTTGGAAATGGAAGAGAGATGGGCCACGACATGCTTGTCTAGTAAAGGGACATGAGACCAAACAAGCGGGAGTTTTTGTTTTGCGGGTTTTTTCCCCCCAAATATTTCTGCGAGCAAACCTTCCCCTCTCGGTTAGGAAGGGGTGACAGCCGAGTTGATGGGTAAATTCTATCTGCAATCCAAGCTTCCTTTTGGGGCACATTCCGTAGGAATATAGTTAGGGATAGTCTGAGTTTTAGGGTTTGTCGAAGGAAGGGAAACACAATTTGAACAACTCCGTTTTCTCCTACATTTTCTTATCTGCTTATTTTCGCCTCCAGAATAATCCCGATTCAGGCTAGCAGGTCTCACTTGTTTTTTTTTTTTTTAAAGGCTACTAAGGAAATCATGGGCCAGATGAGCCTTTTTCATTCTTCCCCAGGGTATGTTCTCTTAAGTGCCCACAGATCTGTACGCCAGTCAAGAAACTTCAAAAACATAATAAGCAGGCTGAACGGGGAACCTCCAAGCCCTTGCTTTGGTATTTTCTGGTGGGGGCCTGAACATGTTAATGACTATAATTTCTTTGGGAGAAAGATTTCTTTAATGTTTTGGGTCCATTGATGCGAATGGATTTTAAAAAAGAAAACTAGGATAAAAATGGTTTCTTTTTTTTTCTTCTTAGTAATGTCCATTAATCTCATTCCTTGGTAATGTGAGTGGAATGTAAATTTTACCTAATTAAAGGTGCAACATTTAGAGGGGGCACTTAATAGGTACCAGCTGTCTCTTCTAATAAATCATTTGAAAGATGGTAAAACAAAGATTTGATGTAAACACTTCATTTGCCTCTGAAGCTGAGATTTCCTGGTATGTTTTTTTCTTTCTGATTCATTAGCCTAAAAGAAAACTACACTTGCTTCATGTACTTTAGAAACTTAGCCAGTTTCATTTAAAATAATCTCCTCTGTGTAGAAGGAGCCCTTCTGTTTAACAGCTTAACAATTTAATAGCTGCTTTAAAACGCCCTTAAAAGTCGCAAGGCTAACTGAGCATGTTCAGTGAAGTTAGACTGTAACTTTTGCATTTCCTTATTTTTTTTTTTTTTCGTACAGATTGTGTCCTGGGATAGAGAAGCCTCTGGCTGCCTCCCCTTCAGATGATAACTTTGTTGATAAACTAGTTTGAACTCACAGCAGAACAGTGGAGGACTGGCTTGGAGCTGTGTCTGAGGGGGACTGGATAGTCCTAGCTTTAATTAAAATGTTTAGATTGATATTTACCTTTCACACTTAAAATGAATACTTGATATGAATTCCTTTGAAGTCCCGGGGGATTAGAATTTAAACATAACCCCCATGCAAGTGAAAATGCAGCTTATCCACCCCCTTTCCCGCAGTCAAGCTCCAGCCTTTCTCCAGGTGTTGTGTGTGTGTCTGCACTTTCTTTCTCCTTGGAATGATGCTTTTTTTTAAAGGCATGAAGTTTCCAGGCTCAAGTGGTAGACCCCCTTTCCATTTGCAGTTTGTGAGAGTTTCTTAGAATAAAAGGAGGATTTCCTTGAGTGCTTCTGGAATGAAGAGGGGCATTTTATTTAAAAGGACCATATGGGCTAGAAACCATTTCCCCAGGACTTTAATCTGTCCAGGTGATTCCTGGTCTCCTCCCCTGGAACAATCCCCCTTTTATCCAAGGAAAATGTTGTGCAATCAAGACCAAATGTTTAAACCAAAACAACAAAAAAGTCCAAACTAGATCTCCTTCCTTAACATTATTGCCAGATGCTCTTCCCAGGCAGCCCCCTCTTGGGGCTGTGCCTATCTCTGCCTGCAGACTTTTCTCCACCTCCTTTTAGGACAATGGAACCAAGACCTTTGGAATCAGTGATAGGTCTCCAATGATTGTTTCCTTAAGAAATCAACAGATCTGCTTTGGACTGACGGAACCGAGAGACCCGGAAGGGATTACTTGTGTTGAGCAAATTTCCTGTTGTATACATGATGCTAGATGAGCCCACCACAGCAGCCAGGTCAGAACTAGAGGGATTATCCCTGTTTGACAGATGAGTTGGGTTCCTTGTACCTGGAGATTCACAGGCAGCATCTGAACCCAGGTCTTCCTGACTCATTGGGTCACAGATTTAGAGTCACGTAGTCCAAGAGTTTGGGAAACTGTGGTTCCTCAGGTGATAGAGCTCATCTGAAGCCTGAGATAGGGTTTGAACTCAGGTCTTCTGGACCCCAGACTCTATACCAGCCTCTCTTTAGTTCAGACATTCGTTGTGTTCAGGAAACACCATTTGGCAGGCATTGTGCCCATCCCATTGATAGGGATCCTATTCCCTGCCCTCAAAGAGCTCCAGCTCTCCTGGAGAAACAGCATGCGATTGCCTCTGTACCTCTGAGATAGGGACAGACTTGGGAAAGGAAGCCCTAGAAGGAAGGCACTGGAGTAAAGAGGAGAGAAAAGGCTTCTTTTAAAAGGTGAGCTTTTATCTGAGGTTCGAAACCATCCAGAGCAACAGGGAGGCAGAAGTCATTCAGAAAAACAATAAGAAGGCTCCATCCCTACTGGGTTATAGAAACTAAAGCTACAAGGGGCCCAGCAAGGCTGTCAAGACTGACCCCGAGTTAGGTGGCTTCTGTGCCTGGGCTCACACCGAGTGAGGATTAGAACCCAGATCCTCTGATTTTTAAGGCCAGTTCTTTTTCTGCTGGGCCATGCTAGCCATGCAAAATGGCCTCAGCCAAAGGATTTAACCTTATATCTCTCATGTGTGGAAACGTGGTGTGCCAGATCCCCCAGAAGAGGGGGGAAAAAAAGTATAACAACTCCCTGAGCCATATCGTCATGGAAAAAGACAAGGCGCCGCGTGATTATAATGTATGGCCTGGGTCCATTCTGCAGGGCAGGGCGCAGTGGTCACTCTGAATTTGGGGTTCATTTCTGTAAACTTTTGAAAAAATTTTAACATATGAAGGAAACAGAAAATTTGGATAAGACAGTCTGCTTATTTGGGGTAATTACAAGTTGTGTGTGTGTGTGTGTGTGTGTGTGTGTGTGTGTGTGAGAGAGAGGGAGAGAGAGAGAGAGACAGAGACAGAGACAGAGACAGAGACAGAGACAGAGAGAGGGAGAGAGAGAGAAAGCGAGCTTGACAGCCCTTGATGAGCAGCCATCCAGCCTTGTCTTAAAGACCTCCAGGGAGAGGGAAGCTCCCACCTCCTGAGCCAGTCCATCCCACTATCTGGGCAGCTGGAATTGTTAGGAAGTTGTTTCCTGACATAAAACCCTCCTTGCAGCCTCTGCCCATTGTCCAAACTCTGGCCTCTGGGGCCAAAGCGAACAAGGCTAATCCCTTTTCCCTGAGCCGGGCCTTCAGATACTGATAGCCAGCTGTCACAGGGCACCCTTGAGCCTTCTCTCCTCCAGGTTCTTTATCCCATTCTCATGTGGTTTAGATTCAAGGTCTTTCCACAGCTTGACTGTCTTCTCGGGAGGCTCCCAGCCCAGCAAAGTCCTTCCTAAGTGGATGCACCCTGAACTGAATGAAGAATCTGGTTGAAGTCTGATCAAGCCAAGGGCGATGGGACTTTGGGGGTGTGTGTGGAAGGGAGGTGAGAATAGAGAGCAGAGGAGGAGACACGGTGCCTTAGTTGGGTCACGAAGAAGCAAGGGACTTGGGCGGTGATTCGAGGGAGGGGAGTGGTCCATTCCAGGGACGTTGGAGGCTGTAACTAGGGCACCAAGCAATGAGAGAGGGCTGGGAAAGGATGGAAGGTGCCTCATCCTGTTTGGTTGGAACAATGGTTAAGTACTTGTGAGGCTTGTGAAAGAAGCCAGGAAAGCAAGGAAGGTTGGAGCTAGATCTGTAGGACTTTGAAGGCCAGGATCAGCAGTTTCTACTTTATTTGACAGGCAGTGGAGAGCAGCTTTTGGAGAGAGGAGTGAGGAGGTCCTCACTCATTCATCGGGAAGATTCTATGGTGATATATGGGGCAGGTGGGAGAATAGGGAACCTGGACCATTGCTGTGGAAGAGTTCATGGTACCATGGAATGAAGGGGACCTTGGAGGGCCATCTCCTCTAGCCTTGTCTTATTGCCAATAAGGCCATCTGGGGCTAGAGAGATAAAACAAGTTAGCCAAAGAGGTAGCGGAACCATCATTCAAACCCAACTATTTCCCCTCCGAATCCATTGGTCTTTTCCATAAAGTCTCTGTCTGTTGTAGGTCCCCCCCCCCCCGAGAGTTATTTTCAACAGTGGGTCTCTTCTTCCCTCTTCCTGGCTTTTCTTATTAACAGAATTTTGGGTGATTTTTTCATAGATTCATTTGGCATCCTGTTGGAATTAATTGTTGAAGAGTGAGTAAAGAGAGGAGAGAGAGCTTCAAAAACTTACTTAGTTGTGTTGGTCTGGGCGAGCCACTTCTCTCTAAACTGCAGTTTACTCATCTGTAAAATGGAGGCAATAAAAAGCACCTCCTTTACAGGGTTTCTGTAAGGATCCAATGAGACCATCTATGTAAAGTGCTACATGGAGGTTAGGTATGATATAAATTATTAGTGGTCAAATGGATGCTGATGAGATGTTGGGGAGGAGAGAATCAAAGTGGATTCTGGGATATCACAGAGTTTTCCACTAGAAAGATGGAGAGATCATGAACAAATTAAAGCAAAACAACCACCAAAGAAACCATCCCCGACACCTTAGAATCGTACTGTTTATTGGTGCCAAGGCAGAATTGCAAGGGCTAGGCAAAGGGAGTGAAAGTGCCTTGCCAGGGTCACCCAGCCAGGATCTCTGATCCTGGCTCTCAGGCCATTGAGCCACCCAGCCACTCCCAGGTCATGACAAAATTGAAGATGTTGAGAGGAAGGGAAGTCCACAGATGCATTGTTTGGAATGTGTTGAGGTGCTGATGGCCATGAGCCTTCGTCTAGGCATTCAGCAGGCAGATAGAAACTACCTGAGGGTTCACTCTGGAGAGCTTTGGGCTGGCAGAATGGGCCACCTTCAGACAAGTGATAGTTTCAGGCAGAGCAGTGAGTGAGAAGATCAGAGAAGGGTGCGAGGAGAAATCGGAGCCAGGGACTTCCCGGCTGGTATTTCCCCGTGCCTCAGTTTCCCCAAGACACAATATCTGGGCTTCTCTCTACTTAATCTCTGGTTTCCTTCAAACCTTTGCTCCATCAGCACCTTCTTCGAGAACCTTTACTTCATCCTTTTTCCTTCTCTCCTTCACCCTAATTCATCTTCGCTGTATTTGGTATATTCTAATGTTGTCTCCCCCAGTAGAATGGAAGCTCTTGGAGGGCAGAGCCTGGTATATCTTGTCTCTGTAGCCAGATCATCTAGCGCAGGGTCTGATAAACAGTAAGTGCTTAATAAAGGCTTCCTAATTTGATTGTATATTGTTCTCTCTGCACTCTCAGGAAAATGTAAATTCCTCAAAGGCAGAGACTGACTCATTTTTGTGTTTGTATCAGTGCCGGCACATAGATGACTAACAAATGCTTATTAATTAATTATTCTTTTTGCCTTATAATTATTCATAAGAGACCTCTCTTTTATTTATTCATTTATTTATTTAAGACCCTTACTTTTTTTTTTTTTAAACCCTCACCTTCTGTCTTGGAGTCAATACTGTGTATTGGCTCCTTGGTGGAAGAATGGTAAAGGTTGGCCATGGGGGTCAAGTGACTTGCCCAGGGTCACACAGCTGGGAAGTGTCTGAGGCCAGATTTGAACCTAGGAGCTCCCGTCTCTAGGCCTGGCTCCCAATCCACTGAGCCACCCAGCTGCCTCCCAAACCCTTATCTTTTTGTCTGAGAATCAGTGCTGAGTATCCATTCCAAGGCAGAAGAGCAGTAAGGGCAGGGCAATGGGGGTCAAGTGACTTGCTAGGAAGTATCTGAGGCTAGATTTGAACCCAGATCTTCCCACTCCAGGTCTGGCACTCTATTCACTGAACCACCTAGCTGCCTTGAGAAATTTTTTTTAAAATCACAAGAAATCAGTAACAAAGGCCTAACCCCCAATTGCTTCCTAAGTTGCTCAGATTTCTGAAAGTTAGTGTCTTGGGTTCGAGTATGTGCTGGGGTAGGGGAGGAGGGGGTCCAAGACTTTCTGGACAGTCCAGAGTCTTCTAGCCTTTAAGAACTCTTAAGAGGCTTGGTGGTCCTTGGCCCCCTTCGGGATGGAGTTACAGTAGACAGAGCCAATGACTCAGTTCTTACCTGAGTAACCTCCTGGCAAGTCGCTGTGCGGAGCCTCAGTTTCCTCTGCTGTAAAGTGAGGAGGTTGGACCAGTGGCCCCCTGAGTTCCCTTCAGCTCAGTTCTGGTCCTCTGATCCTTGCATTATGTTCACTGCCAGGTCTGTGCCAAGCTCTCAAGATGCAGGCAGGGGCCGGACCCGGGCGATTCCTCCGCTGTTGCTGGTGTTGTGATAGAAACCCAGCAACCTGCTGTTTGGTTTCCTAATCCAAAAGGGCAAAGACAACAGGGGGACATAGGAAATCCCCTCCGCCAGATGAACGTCCGGACTGAGTAAGACGTGGGCTGGCGTCTTGGTGGGGCCAGGACTGCCCCCCGCCCTCCTCCCTCGGGAAGGCCGTGTGCCCCGGCTCTGTGGGCACCCCGGCTCTGCGGGCACCCCGGCCCAGAGGTCCTGGTTCCAGCTCTGCCCACAGAGTTTTCCAGCCGAGGCTGAATGCTCCTAAAGCAGATGGTCTCCATCCGGGGCACGTCGCTTGGAACGAGAATAGAACCTCATTGAACAGCCATGATTTGCAAGAAAACGATTTGAGGTTTTGGGCACAAGTAGTCATCGATTTTGTGTATCGTTCATCGATTTCTTTAGAGCAGCATCTTTAGGTGGATCAAGGGGGTAGAGTGCCAGACTCGGGAGTCAGGAAGACTCATTTTCTTGAGTTAAAATCTGGCCTCACCCATGGACTAGCTGTGTGACCCTGGGCAAGTCACTTCACCCTGTTTGCCTCCGTTTCCTCATCTGTAAAATGAACTGGAGAAGGAAATGGCAAACTAGCTGTGTGACCCTGGGCAAGTCACTTCACCCTGTTTGCCTTAGTTTCCTCCTGTGTCCAATGAGCTGGAGATGGAAACGTCAAACTACTCCAGTATCTTTGCCGAGAAAACTTCAAATAAGGGAAGGAAGATGCCTGAAGAACAGCTGGGTCTCCTCCTTAAGTGGGTCTTCCAGGTAGGCATGAAGACCCGGATGCCCCCCCTCCCAGCCCGCTTTCTCTTCCAGCCTGGGCCTGGCGGGGTGCTGGTCCCTCAGGCAGCCCCGCTTGGGCAGCTTTGATTGTGAATTTCTCACCTCCCCGTGGGAGGAAGGAGATGTTTCTGAGCCGCCTCGCCATCATATTCAGGTCCAACGAAGCAATCAGTGGCTCTGCCTTTTTTGTGGGAGACTGTGGGAAAGGTCCTGGTTGGCTGACTATGAATTAATGAAAATCCGGAGAATGCTTCACTAAGGATGGCTCCTGTGGCTTAGGGACCCCCCCAAGAACAGCCACCAAACCGGGGCACAAAAAGCCGCTCTTGCCTTTTTAATTGGAGAAGGAGGTCATGGAGTTTTACAGAAATTCAGCAAAGAACATGTAACATCTGGTTCTGCTCTGCTGGGCTGAGCCTTTGTGTAGGGGAAGGCGAAGGCGGTTCCCAGCCTCCGGCAGGCCCCAGGTGATCAGGGGTGCAAATCCCTGGAAGGCTCTGCTCCAGCCCCCAAAGGGCCCGACCCCAGGGGCCTCCCGAGGCCCCCTTGCCCAGCTCCTCTGCCTTTATGTCCCAGGATCCACACGAGCATGGCGCCTGGCGGCCAGCAAGCAGGGCTGGCATCTGAAAGGCAGTTAGCAGCAGCAGCAGCAGCAGCAGGCGGCACCTGCCCTGTCTCCCAGCCAGCCCCCTGCCAGCTTCCCAAGGCCAGCCTTCCTGGCTCCTCGGAGGGCGCCCGGGCACCTGGGTGCCCTCCTTCTACGGGACAAACACCCATTGGAGCCGCCTTCTGCGCTCAGGAGTGCCCATCTCTCCGCAGCAGCAGCAGCAGCAATTTGGCCATTGTGTGCCGGTTTTTGTGTGTGTGTGTGTTGCTGTTAATGGGCATTTTTCTCCATTAGACCTTTCCCCTTTTTTCCCTGCTGAAGGCCCAAAGAAAGTGCAGGCCTGCATTAGCGCCGCCCTGCTGATCCCCTAATCTCCTCTTTTCAGGCGTTCCCCAGGCCCAGGCACCTCGGGGAAGGAGCAGGAAATGAAGAATGCCTGCTTGTTCCCAGCAGCCAGGCCCCTCTTCCCCCTCTGGGGCTTGGAATGCCACCCTGCCTGCCTTCTGGCCTGGACGGTGCCCCGGGCCGGCCCCTGCCCTCTGCCCGGGTCCCTTGGCAAGGAGCACCCCCTTTGGGGACCCGAGAAGAAGTTCCTCCCTTCGGGTTGGCCAGGGCCCCCCTTTCCTGCTCCCTGGGCTCTGGCTGGATCCTCCAGGAGCCCTTTCCTTCCTTTCAGGGGAGTCGCTCCCCTTCTCTGGCTTCTCCGTCTTTCTTGCAGGCTTTAAATGCCCGGGACCCAGGGAGGGAGGGGGAGGGAGAGGGAGTAAGTTAAAATGTCAACAAGTGACAAGTTGTTATTCTTGCACCACCCCGGCCCAGGGAGGAACAAAGCATCTTATCTTTTATTCATAAGCCCCGAGAAAATGCCCGAGCTGGGGCTTAGGCTGGGGCGGCAGAGTCATTCAGGGCCGGCCTTTCACTCTTCGGGTTCCTTTTTTGATCCCGGACCACTGGCCGTGAAATCTCATGCCGAGGTTTCCTAGGGGGACTTTCAGCACCCGGAGAATGAGCTGTAAAGGCTCCACTTCTTTCATTTTCTTTCCTGGCACCAAATACGTGGGCTTTGGAGCTGCAGCCGGAGAAGAATGGCTAAGAGGCCAGGAAGCACTGCGCTGGCTTCCTCTCCTGGTTTTGCGGGGATTTCGCCTCCCGGCTGTGGAGGCTGGATGCGGATTGTCATTGTATGCAAATCTTCCAAAGGCCCCAGCCTGGGCTGGAGGGACTGGGGGTGGGGGGGGGGAGCCCAGCCTGGGCTCTGGCACCCCCTTCTCACCTCCCTCCCTCCCTCCCTCCCCAAGAGACACAGCCTGCAGATTCCTCCCAAGAGGGAGTTCTCAGAAGAGACCCCATCTTTTGTGCAGTTTTGCGACTTAATTTGGGGCTTTTCCTTTTTGGTTGTAATTATAGGGCGTCAAGCTGGGTTGGCTGAAGAAGCCTGGGATTGGGTGTAGATGTCTAATCTTAACATTTGAATCCTGGAGCCCCCCCAGTGCCCCACTCCCAGCTTCCCCCCTGCACTTGGGGTACAGTTTGGGAGAGACAAACGGGGAGGCTCTCAGGGGGCTCTCCGGGAAGACTCAGGCACCGTTTAAAGGCCAAAGATGGCTTCTGGCCCGGCTTCCCTCCCAGCCCCTAACCTGTGCCTCTGTTTCTGCTGCCCGCCGCCACTGACGGTCTGGGGATAACATTACATTTTTTCAGCATGAAACCCAACACTCCAAATCCCTGAAGCAGTCTCAAATTTATGGTTAATAAAAGAATTTATTGTGCTGGATGTCATCTGTTAGATCACTCTGGGAACAGAAACTGGCAGCGAGGGGACAGGAAATATTTTCCTTTCAAATCGCTTCAATCTTCTGGTCTGGGGCAAAAGTGTCTGATTTCAGGGAAGTCGCTGGGAAGAGCGAAGCAACAGAGGAATGAATGCCTCTGGACCGCCCGAAGTGGTCATTCTCCGACCTCTGAGGCCACAGGGCCGAGTGAGGGGCTGCAGGCACGGACGGGACCCCTAAACGCTAGCTAGACTTCTGGGATCGGCTCATGTGTGTCGCGGGGCAGAAGTGGGGCAGCCACCGGCCACGCCTGGGCCTTCCCGCCTTTCCAGGCAGCGCAGACTCCCCCCAAGCTTTGTCTTCTTCTCACTCCCTTGGAAAAGGGTCCGAGGCTCCAGGAAGGGATGAACCAGGGGAAACACTGGAAGCTTTTTTTGGTGAAGGGCCCGAATCTTCCCGCTAAACAAACTCCCAGAAAGTAGACGGTCCCGTTTTTAGACAGGATGAAGCCTCAGTGTTGATTCAGAGCCTCCGGGGGGCTCCTGGGCCCTTCGCATGTGTTCCCTCCATTATCTTCGGGACCCGCCTCTGAGGTAAGGTATTATTTCTGCTGTGGCTCCTTCTGGGTTTTTTCTCCCCAGATGAGGATACCACGGCTGAGGAGGGTCCGAGGGGGATTAGAGCAGCCCCGTGACTCCAAAGGGAAGTTTCAGGCCAGAAGTTGGAGCTGCCAGAGCTCTTATCCCACACCAGTGCAGCAGAAAGGGAGACGAGGCTGATGGGAAATCAAAGAAGATAAAATGGCTATCCAGTGGGGTGGGGAGGCCAGCCAGGTGGCTCAGTGGATAGAGAGCCAGGCCTAGAGATGGGAGGTCCTGGGTTCAAATTTGACCTCAGGCACTTTACTTAATCCCCATTGCCTAACCCACAGCGCTCTTCTGTTTTGGGACCAATACACAGTATTGTTTCTAAGATGGAAGGTAAGAGTTAAAAAAAAAAGAAAAATCCAGTGGAGATGATGGATTGGAGAATTATACCTTGGTCTATAATTTTACTGATGTACTGAAGGTGACCAAAGTGATATATCCATTGGCTTTTTTTTAACACCATACCTTCCATTTAAGAATGCATACTGTATTCTAAGGCAGAAGAATGGTTAGGCCTAGGCAATGGGGGTTAAGTGACTTGCCCAGGGTCAAACAGCTAAGAAGTGTCTGAGGCCAGATTTGAACCCAAGACCTCTAGGCTTGACTCAGTGTCCACTGGACCACCTAGCTGCCTCCTGCAGTGTCTTGTAAAATATGAATAGGGCAGGACAATTCTGAAGGACTTATGATAAGGAATGCTATCCACCTTCAAGAGAAAGAGCTGTTGGCTTTGGATGGATGTGGATCCAAGCAGACTCTTTCATTTTGGTTTATTTGTAGGTTTTTTTTTGTTTGTTTGTTTTTTTTTGCATTTTGGCTTTATGAGTATGTTTTGCATAATAATAGGTGTATAACCTAGATCAAATTACTTGCCATCTCATGAAGTAGGGAGGGATCTTATAATTTAAGAAAACACATTCCAAATTGTTATTACACATAATTGGAGAAAATAAAATTTTTTGTTTTAATTTTTTTAATTTAATATTTTAGAAAAATGTTTTCCATGGTTCCATAATTCATGTTCTTATTCTCCCCTCCACCCCGCCAAACCTCCCACCCCAGCCGACTCGAATTTCCACTGGTTTCTTCATGTGACATCAATCAAGACCTATTTCCATATTATTGATAGTTGTACTAGGGTGGTTGTTTATAGAGTTTACTTTCCAAATTGTGTCCGCATCAACCCATGTGTTCAAGCAGTTGTTTTTCTTCTGTATTTCCACTCCTGTAGTTCTTCCTCTAAATGTAGGTAGCGTCTTTTCCATAAATCCCTCAGAATTGTCCTGGGTCATTGCATTGCTGCTAGTACAGAAGTCAGTTACATTTGATTTTACCACAGTGTATCAGTCTCCGTGTACAATGTTCTCTTGGTTCTGCTCCTTTCACTCTGCATCAGTTCCTGGAGGTCTTTCCAGTTCACATGGAATCCCTCCAGTTCTTTATTCCTTTGAGCACAATAGTATTCCATAACCAACAGATACCCCAATTTGTTCAGCCATTCCCCAATTGAAGGGCATACCCTTGTTTTCCAGTTTTTTGCCACCACAAAGAGCGTGGCTATAAATATTTTTGTACATGTCTTTTTCCCTATGATCTCTTTGGGGTACAAACCCAGCAGTGGTATGGCTGGATGAAAGGGCAGGAAGTCTTTTAGCTCTCTTTGGGCATAGTTCCAAATTGCCATCCAGAATGGTTGGATCAGTTCACAACTCCACCAGCAATGCATTAATGTCCCAATTTTGCCACATCTCCTCCAACATTCATTACTCTCCCCTGCTGTCATTTTAGTCAATCTACTAGGTGTGAGGTGATACCACAGAGTTGTTTTGATTTGCAAAATAAAAGTATTTTTAAAAAATAAAGTAAAAGATGAATTGGAACAAAAGAATCTGCCCATAAGATAGATAGAGACATAGAAGCACTAAAATGAAGGCTGGTCCAGTTTGGCCAGAACCAAGAATGTAAAAATAAAAATATGCAGTCTGGCTAGAAAGAGAGAGTGGTGTCAGACTGTGAGGGGCTTTGAATGCCAGGCAAAGGAGTCTGAGCATTAGACCATAGACCAGTGGTTCCCAAACTTTTTTGGCCTACCGCCTCCTTTCTAGAAAAAATATTACTTAGCCCCCTGGAAATTAATTTTTTAAAAATTTTAATAGCAATTAATAGGAAAGATAAATGTACCTGTGGCCATCACCTTCTCCCCTGGATCGCTGCAGCACCCACCAGGGGGCGGTGGCGCCCACTTTGGGAATCATTGCCATAGACCATGGGGAAGGCGGGGATCGCTGATGATTTTGAGTAGAATGATGACAAAACTAGCTCTATTAGGAATTATTAGGAAGATTATTCAGGCAGTGCATGAAGGAGAGATTAGAAAGGTAGAAGTATTTGGAAGGAGCCTCTTGGAATGTCCAGGAGCTTGGATGCTTGCAGTGGGGATAGGGAGGGGGGAGAAAGGAGTGTGAGAGATGGATTGCTTTGGTCAGAGGTATATTTGTAGGCAAGATGGAGAGACGTGATGAGAGTATACACATATTTATATATACGTATTCATACCTATATAGACAAGTCTAAATAGATATTTATCTCTGTATATCTTTGGCTAGTTATATAGTAGAGTTGCACCTAGTCAAATGGCCAGGCCCCAGGAGTAACCATTAATCGCTTTAGGTGACTGTGGAAAGAGGGCTCCAGATAATCCCCCAAAGATCTGTGCTTGCTTGGCCCTGGGCTACGGAGCCTTCCTCTAATAGGGAGCTGTGGCATCTTCTTTTACAAGGACACGGCTGTATCAAGCCTCTTTAGGAATTTTATTTTGGTGCCTGTGTGGAGGATGGATTGCCAAGAGAGGGAGTTAGAAGGAGGGAGGCCAGCTGGACTGTGTCAGCAGTCCAGGTAAGTGAGAAGAGACGAGGGCTTGAATTCAAGAAGGGGATGAATGAGTCAAATAGATGGGCAGCCGAATGGACGTGTGCCGAGGTGGAGTGGGAAGAATCCAGGGTGATTTTAAGGTTCTAAGTCAGTGCCCTTCAAAGGATTGGAAATTGGGGGGATGTCCATTGTTTGGGGAATGGCTGAACAAAGTGGGGTCCACGTTGGTGATGGATACTCTTGTGCTATGAGAAACGATGAGCAGGGCGATTTCAGAAAGAGCCGGAAAGATCTGCATGAACTGATCCAGAGTGAATGAGCAGAACCAGGAGCACACGGTACATTGTATTATCGTAATATTGTATAATGATCCGCCGTGAGAGACTTAGCTACTCTCAGCAACGTGACGATCAGGACAATTCTGAGGGACTTAGGACCAAGCACGCTCTCCATCGCCAGAGAAAGAACTGTTGGCGTCAGCTGCAGATCAAAGCAGATTCTTCCACATTAGTTTGTTTACAGTTTTATTTTGGGGTCTTGGTTTTATAGGAGTGAGTATTCCCTCACAGCAATGGCCAATATGGAAGTATGCGTTGCACGATAAAACATGTATAATTCAGATCAAATTGTTTACAGTGTCTGAGCGTGGGGAGAGGGAAGGGAAGGAGGAAGGCAGTTTGGAACCCAAATTTTTGCAGAGCAGATGTTGGAACTGATTACATGTAATTGGGAAATGAAAATATTTTTGAAGAGAAAAAAATGAAAACTAAACCAGTGTCCTTGATAGTAACAGGAAAAGGTGCCGTTCTGGAGAAACCACAATGAGTTTTGTTTTGGACAGACTGAGTTTGAAACTTGAGTTTGTGAGACCTTCAGTTCCAGATGGTGACACATACATGATTGGAATTCAGGAGAGGGACGAGGACTGGCTCTATAATACAGAGGTCCATCTGCATTGAGATGATGGAGCTGATTTGGTCATTGAGGGCATAGTCTGAGAGGTTCACTGCATTCAGGGAAGGGAGAGAAAAGCTCTAGACAGCCAGCAAAGGATATACAGGTAGAAGGAAAGTCAGGAGAGGAGGTTATCCAGAGCAGAGGGGGATGAGACGTCTCCAAGGCTGCAAAGAGGTCAAGAAGAATGAGGAATTTAAAAAGGAAAGGCCATCCCATTTGGCATTTAGGAGAAGCTTGGGAAAAACCACTTAAGTTGAGTGATGAGATCAGCTGCCAGATTGCAAGGGGTTTTGAGGAGTAAGAGGAGAAGCCATAGAGGTTGGGAGAGTAGACTGCTTTTTCTCCGAGTTCAGCGTTGAAAGGAAGGAGAGATGGAGAATGACGGATTGAGGGGACGGTAGGGTCAAGGGAGGGTATTTTTTTAAAGACAGAGAAGAGGAGCATGTTTATAGTCAGCATGGAATGCTGGAACCAGGACGGAGGGAAAAGACTGAAGATTGGAGAGTGGAGGGATGGTCCAGGGGGCCATCGGCCTGCAGTAGTGAGGAGGGATCAAGACCCCGAGGAGAGGTGTTGGTCATCTTTCCTTGTCTTGAGGGCAAGGACCAAGGCTTCTTTGTATCTCTGCCAATGACTGAGCTGTACAACACATTGTCATTTAGTCATTCGTGTCCAACTCTTCATGACCCCATTTGGGGTTCTCTTGGCAGAGAGCCGTTGGCCATTTCCTTCTCCAGATTATTTTACAGATGAGGAAACTGAAAGTGGCATAAAGTGACTTGTCTAGGGCCACGTAACTTAATAAGTGTCCGAGGCTGAATTTGAAGTCCTGACTCCAGGCTTGGCTCCCACACATTTACTGAGCTTTGGAAGTTCCCCAGTCGGTTATCAAGGCCTTTTGATCCCTGTGCCCCATGCTGGCATGGACAGACCGATTGGCCGTGAAGGCCAAGATTGGAAAGCCCAGCTGGTCAGCTTTGTGCAGGGCTTGGCAGGGGCTGGTCCTCCTCTCCCAGCTTGGAAAGACCCTTCTTCGTGTGATAAAAGAAGCTGGCTGGGAACCTCCCTCTGCTTTCTTAGTAACCGTATAGTAGAAAAACAGCAATTAAGCCCCCATGTCTCACTTCATACGTTGGTCGTGTGACCTTTGTCTTGGCCCCATTTCAGATGTACTTAAACCTGTTTTTCCCAAGGATTTATATTCTCCTAAATGGCTTTGCTTTTCCAAAACGTATTATAAAACTGTGCGATCCGAGGGAGGAGGGCAGCTTTTTATTGGCTCAAACCGAGTGGTGTTAGCCCGACTGTGTCAGATGTGGTTCTGGAGCTTGTGAGTGTTTGTTCTCAAACTTCCTGGCCAAACAGCAAACAGAGGAGGAGAGAATCTCCTAAAAGGAGGGGGCGCACCGGGAGGTAGAGTCTGGCAGGGCTTCCCACTTCTTATTCGCCACCAAGTTCTTGGCCAGCCTCAAAAAAGGTGTCTTTGAAGAGGCCGAGCCTGTTGGAGCTCTTCCGAGGAAGGGTAGAACCTTCACTAGAGCGAGGAGCCACCTCCCTCCGTGCCCTCTCCTCTGGGACCACTCTTGGTCGTGCCTCCCATCCATCACTCACTGAGGCTCTGAGGCCACGTAGCAGAGGAAAAACCTGTTCAGTTGTGCCAACGGGAGATGTAAAAGGCTTTTGAAAGACAATCAATTCCTACCATTCGGACATTAGATACATTTTCACCAAAAAAGAACCTCGTGAATTATAGTACAGAACTTTATTAATAAATAAAGGTATTAAAATCATAACACAAACAAGACCGTGTATTGGTTCCAAGGCAGGAGAATGGTAAGGAGTAGGCAATTGGGGATCAATGACGTATCCAGGGTCACACAGTTAGGAGATTCTGAGGTCATATTTGCACCCAGGACTTTCCATCTGCAGGCCATATCCACTGAGCCACAGAGCTGCCTCCTAAGCTATTTATAATCATGTCAGACAAGGCAGAAGGGCATGGTTCAGATGGAGGAGATGCCATCCAATTTTCTCATTTTATAGATGAGGAACTGAAGCCTAGGGAGGTAGTGATTTGCCGTAAGCCCATATAGGAGTAGCTGACAGAGGCAAGACAGGACTTCAGACACTCGAATCTGGGTTCAAAGACAAAACAAAGAAAAAGAAAAACAGAAAAAACAAAGAAAAAACAAAAGACAGTTTCTTCTCTAGACAGTCTGACTGGAATGCCCAGGCAGAGGAAACAATCCAAGAATCTAAGTATTTCCTATGGGCAAGGAATTGGGAATTCAGGAAGGAAGCTGGTCCTTGCCTCGAGGGAGTTTGCATCCTCCTGATTGACCCGTGGCCATTTGGAGTGAGAGTTCAGAAGAGAGATCTGGGCCAGATATACCAGTCTGGGAGTCTCCTAAGGGAGAGAACAGGAGAAAAGAGAGCCCAGGACACATCCAGGGAGGGGGTGCCATCTCTCATTCAGTTGTGTTTTTCTTAAACTTAACATTTCCTCTCATCATTTCCCCCAATAAACTAATTCTTGATGTGCCAGCTGCTAAGATTCCAGATTGTCAGTGGGTCCCTCCCTCTTTTTGTCTCCCCAGCATGGAGCACGGTATTTGGCACGGAAGGTGCTTGATGTTTATCATCGTCTTCAAGGAGCTTTCATCCTAACTGGAGGAGAATCAGGGTCAGGGAAGGGAATTTTAGTTTTTAGTGTCACAAGGATGGTGACTTGATCCGTGAGTTGATGGATGTGTCCTTTCCAGAACTATTGTGTTCAGAGAAAAAGGTGGAAAGGGGAGGAGGGGGTACATGTGGTCGGGCAAGATGGCAGGTGCTGGTCTACCAAGTGTCATAGGGTTTGGGACTGACTAGGTGAGTTGGTGCTCACCGATTCATCTATCAGTCCTTAGGATGGGAGGCCCAAAGCTGAGTCAGCTGGTTCCTTCTGGACCTTGGCCATGGTTTCTGGAGCTCCAAACCCAGACCAATCTTTTTCTAAAACTCCGTGAGTTCCATTGGCTTAACCCACCATCACTTGCCTAGTCATTCTCCATTGGACTTTTGGGTCGTTTCCAACTTTTCTGGTACTGCAAACAGAGCTGCTTTGTACATACTGCTTTGTGGGGAGTCTTATCTCCTTGGGGTGTATTCAGTAGCATTAACTGGAGCAAGGGGGACGCACACTTGGGTAGCTCTTGTTACAGGTGGCCAAACTGCCCTCCAGAAAGATGCCACAAGCACGGAACAAGCAGCCCTGCTTGCCACAGCCCCGCCAGCATCAGGACGTTGACTTTCATTTTTCTTAATTCCTCTTTTGGGCCCTTAAAGTTCGAATCTGCATTCCGCAGATGATCAGAGCGGGACGGTTGGGGGTTTTGTAGTGGATGATTTTCCCCGGTGTTTCATCTTTTGTATGCTTCTGAAAGGAGGCTAACAGTATTTCTCTAAAAACACTCCCATGAATGGATTTGTGACTTGTAATTGGTTCTGCAGCTGTCCAGCTGCCTCCTTCTCAAGTGTCTGAGCATGTTTGGGAAGCAGTTCTCTTAAATATTCTCTCCGTAATCCTATTTGTGCCAGGAGTGTGACTAGCAGAGCTTTTGTTTGGAGCAAGTGTAAAGATAAACGTGCCAATAAGTGGGGTCTCCATGAAAAGCCTTTGTTCTCTGGTATTTCACAAGAGCCGAGATTTCATCCTAGTTTAAAGGGTGGTGGTGGTGGGGGGGGAATTGTGAAATTCCACACATGGATATGAAGGCTTCATGGCTTGCTTTATTCACCCCCTCCCCACCCCAGAGGCCAGGCTTCTAGAGATTGACCTCTCTGTATTTGGCCATTCTCTTTCTTATGTCATTCTTGCCCAGTTTCCAAGAAATGGGCTCTAGGATAAAGTAATGGGCTTGGAGTCAGGAAGACTTGAGTTCAAATCTTGCCTCTGATTCTTACTAGCTGTATGACTCTGGAAAAGTCACTTAACTTGCTCGAGCCTCAGTTTCCTTCTCTGTCAAATGAAGAGGTTGGACTTGATGCCCTTTGAGATCTCTTCTGGTCCTAAGTCTGATCCGTGACCCTCTGACCCTAGCTCTGTTCCAGCAGAGCTTGGGAGTCTTCAGAGATGTCAGAAAGCCAAGGGCAGCATTAAAAAAATGGGGGGCATCCAACGTGGCATCCAAGAGCGTCTCGAGAATTTTGGTTTCTGCTGAAATGTCTTCAAGGTGGAAATGCTTGGCCAGGTTGAATTTGGATGTGGTTCGGTCTTCCAACCCTCTCTGGCCCGCTTAAGCTGGTGCCATCTGTATGAGGTGGGGGGGAAGGTCAATTTGGGTATCTTCAATATCCCCAGCCCTATTTATTTGGTTAAAAAGAAAAAAAGCCAAGAAGTGGCCTGCCTTCTCCCTTCTCACCCCCACGTCCCCAAAGCTGGGCAGATCTGAATGCTGCTTTTTATCCTCTGGGATTGTCAGCGAAAGAGGAGGCTGATCTGTTGGCTGGTGCAAGCCAATAGCCGTTTTCCATTCTTTAATAAAATGCGTCTCCTCTGTTATTTCCCAATCCTCACATAAAAGTAACCGTCTGAATTTCTAGCCCATTTGGATGCTCTT
Organism: Gracilinanus agilis; assembly: GCF_016433145.1. Classification (NCBI taxonomy): domain Eukaryota; kingdom Metazoa; phylum Chordata; class Mammalia; order Didelphimorphia; family Didelphidae; genus Gracilinanus; species Gracilinanus agilis. The sequence continues at coordinate 13,626,239 of NC_058130.1, read as the reverse complement.
TTACAAAGCTTTTACCCCTAATTCCAAGAAGGAATGGGCTGGCTCTTATCTTTAGGTTTAAAATTGGAAATAACTTTTTTGGGCTCTAAGTAGTAGTTTTTTAAAAGATATTTGAAGTAAAAATTTTAAGGCATAATTAGGTGTTTTGTGTCACCCAAAGGAGATGATTTGCTTTTTCATTCTAGCCCTTTTTTTGAAATAGAATTTCACTTTAAAATGAGATTTTTTTAGGGGGCAGCTGGGTAGCTCAGTGGATGGAGAGCCAGACCTAGGGACGGGAGGTCCTGAGTTCAAATCTGGTCTCAGATACGTCCCAGCTGGGTGACCCTGGGCAAGTCACTTGACCCCCATGGCCCACCCTGACCACTCTTCCACCTAGGAGCCAATACACAGAAGTGAAGGGTTTAAAATAGAAAAATTTAAAAATAAATAAATAAAATGAGATTTTTTTTTTTAGTGCCGTTCTTTGCTGTAGATGTCATTTCTGTCTGTACCCCACCATTCTCCTCCAAAGAGAAACCATCCAAGATGGGAGCTGTCACAGCAGGCGTGCCATTCCGTACCCGCAGGCCCCCACTTCTTCCCTGCCTTTGGGGTTGTGGACAGTCCTGTCTTGCGTCCTTAGATCTTGCATGTCCTTTCTAATGGAAGTCCTGGGAGGGCCTGCAGAACTCTAACGTGCCCTCTCTGCCTCCTTTGCCTCGGCGAGTCGCTTTGCCGCTGAATTCCAGGGAAGTTGGCGTCCACGTCGGGCATCGTGGGATTAGCCCGGCCACGTAGGATGGGCCTGCCGGGGCTGGAGCCTCGCTATCATGGCGGAGAAGGCCTCAAAAACCCGCTTTAGAATGTTCCTGGCTGTCAGTCCAGCCTCAGCTGCGTCCTCGGGGTACGACCTGGGCAAGTCCCTGACTCCAGTTCCCTGTTCTGCCTTGGAACGTCCGCGCTCGGGATGGCTGCCCAGAGAAGGGGAGGGCGTAAGTGGAAAGGGAGAAGCAGCATCCCTCCGACTCTGGGACGAGGGGCTGTAGAAGGGGGGCAGCGTGTGGCGGGGAGCCTGGCCTCGAGGGGAGGAAAGGCGGGAGGCCCGCCCTGACGGGGCGCTCTCAGGTTTGCAGACCCCTCGGCGTCTCTTCCAGAATCGGCTCTTTGTCACGTTGGGAGATGGTTAGCCCCATTTTCCAGGGTCTCACGACTCACAGCATCCGAGGCGGGATTCGAACCCAGGACTTCCTCCTGTCGTGTCTGTCCTGTCGACGTCCCCTCCGAGCTGGACCCCCACCTGCCCTTGGGAGCCAGCTGTCCTCCCTCCCCCTCCGGAGAGAATCTGGGTTCTTCCTCAGAAAACACGATGAGATCTTGAGCCACCCCCAAGAGTTTCTTTCGATCTCTCTGAACTCTGGGGCCGGCGTCATCGTTTTCCTTGAACCCGAGCTCGCAGGAAGTCCTAGAGAGAAGGCTCGAGGCTCGGCAGGGCCGGAGCAGATGAAGGACAGCCCCAGGGAGGAAGGCCCTGGCGAGCGAGGGAGGAGGCGGGGGTTTGGCCTCCCGCACAAATAGACTGTTTGACATGAGTCTGGGGGGGTGTCCCGGGATTTGAAGAGGGGAAGCATTGCAGGAATGGGGGGCATCCGGGGCAAAGGCATGGTGAGGAGAGAGGAAGGGCTTTGTGGGAGAAACAAGACCGGCGAGACTGATGGGAGAGGAACCCGCGGAGTCATCCGGGCAACAAGGCGGCGCGGGCAGAAAGTCCTCTCGGCAGCTGCATGGAGAAGGCATCGAGTGGGAAGACCCTGGCGGCCGGGGGGGTTGGGAGGGGACCCCTTCCAGCAGTTTGGTCAGGGGAGGGTCAGGTCCTGAGCCAGGGCTGAGGAAGAGGAGAGGAAAGACGTTCGAGAAACGTTGCTGAGGTCGGAGAGAGAATCTGGCAGCCGACGCCCAAGATGAAGGCGGGTTGGGGGGCAGAGATCTCGGGGCTCACTTTGGACGGGCACCATCTGGAGCGTCAAGTTGGAATTGCTTTGGGCAGTGGGGATGGCCGGAGGGCCGGAGATGGCTGTGGAGATCCAGGAGCCCTTTCTGTGGAGAGCATCACTGAAGCGGTGGGAGCGGGTGGGGTCACGGACGGAGAGGAGCATAGAGAGGCGACCCTAGAGAGGAACCTCGGGGACCCCCGCCGCTGTCTGGGAGAGCGATGCCCGGAAGGAGAGGATCCAGGAGGAAATGCTCGTCCACCCTGGCCAATACTGCGGGGCTCCAAGGGCTGCGGATGGGGGGAGGCCACGGGTGGCCTCCGCTCCTGCTCCTGGAAGCCAAACTGAGCAAAGCGGCGCTGCTGGGAGCCGAGCCTCGTGTGGCCATCCGTGCAGGAAAGGGCCAGGATGAAGCCACGCACGGCTGGGCTTTTGTCATTCTATTTTTATGGTCGTGTCAGTTAGACAAACTGATTTTTAACTCCAGAAGGCAGAAAGTCCAAGGCTCGTGGGACCTTGCTTGGCACGTGCAGCCTTGGGGTTCCCACCGAGATCCTCTGGGCGTGAAGCCTTTCCTAGCATGCTACAGAAATCACATGAGGTAGACGTAGATTTAATAGCGAGGATGTCATTTAGCAAATTAAGGTTTGTCTGTTCTAACTTAGGGCTTGTCGTCCCTTTTACCAAGTTCAACTGTCCAACGACTTGATCGGATTCCCCAGGAACCACAGCTTCGTGCCACTGCTCCAGCTTAGGTCCAAAAGCCTGGGTTCAGATTCTGGTTCTGTTGACGGCCTTGGGTCGGCTCACCTTCCCAATCTGCCCTCCGTCCTCTCTCCTGCCAAATGAGGGAGTCGGTCCAGATGACCTCCGAAGCCCCTTCCCCAGTTTGTCCCTCCCCGATCGCCAGACCTTAGAGAGTGCCGAGGAGCCTGGCCGGCCCGCGGCCCCCACGCCCGGCTTCCCTTTCCCTGTGCTGCTGCCGCCCCGTCCCTGGACGCCCCCCGAGGCTCCCTCCTGGCCCGTCTCTTCTCCGGCACACCATCCACACCGCAGACTGGGCTTTCTTGAGTTCTGTTCACCAGAGTAACAAGAGGTACAAGTTCAGGACTCGACAAGGCGAAGGCGGTTAGAAAGGTTTATTTATTGCATACAAACACAACAGGAGCATGACTCGGGCCCGCCGAGGGGTGCGCGGGGAGCGCAGAACGCTGACCTCATTCTGTTTTCCCCTTTGGCCCACGATTTTCCCGTGGCCTGGCAGGACCCAGCGCTCAGGATCCGGCTCCTCGGCGGAGCCGCGTTTCCAAGCATGTGCTCCGGGCCAGGCACTGGGGACGAGAGACAAAAGGCCTCCCTCTTCTGCCCTCAAGGAGCTCGCAGGGGAAGCATCACCCGTAAAAGAGCGTCTGTCTTACAGCAGTCCATTCTGGGTCACCCAGCAGTACTTTTGTACAAAGTAATTTAGGGGAAGGAGATGGGGGGAAGGTGCCCGCCCCGAGGCTCTGGAGCGTGTGGGAGCTGGATGTGGAGAGAGGAGGGGGCACAGGCCGGAAATGTGGCGGCACCAGGCAGGGCGTCACATCGGCTCGGGGGGATAGAGAGGACGAATGCACCGGGCTTGTCCTTCAGTCATTTTCCAGCTGTGTCTGACTCTGTGGCCTCCTCTGGGGATTTTCTTGGCACAGAGGGGTTTGCCGTGTCCTCTTCCAGCTCATTTTCCAGATGAAGAATGGAGGCAAACAAGGTTAAATGACTTGTCCAAGGTCACACAGGCAGTTTGGAACTCAGAAAGATGAATATTCCTGATTCCAGGCCCAGTGCTCTATCCACTGGGCCATCTAGCGGCCCTAACACACAGTTTAGGAAATACAAGTATATATAGGCTAAATACAAAATAATTCCAGGGGCTTTGGCAATAGCGAAGGTTTGGAAAGACCTCTTGTAAAAGAGGCGTGTAGTCCAAAGGAAGCTGGGGAATTCCCTTTCATTCGGGGGCGAGGAAGGGGGAACGTTCCAAGCTTTGGGGGGCCGAGCCTGTGCCAAGGCATAGAGGTGGGAGATGCAATATCCTACACAGGGAGCAAGAAGTAAGCAAATGGAGCTCGAAAGTGCTAGCCGGGTGTATGTGTGAGAGCGAGTTGTATGAATCAGCCTGCAAAGACAGAGCGGGGCCGCTTTGTGGGGGCCTTTCAGTGCCAGCCAGAGGCATTTGGGTTTGGTTCAAGGTATTGGGGAGCAGTGAGGCTTTGCCATTGATCAGGGGCATGACAGCGTCCGGAGAAGTACCAGTTTTTACCTCCAGATTCCTTGTGGCACCCACCATTCTCAGAACCGGTTCCGCTTTCCTCTTTTTTATTTTCCCCCAATGTCCTTCCTAGTATGAGTTTAACAAATGTGGGCTCTCTGTTTCCCCTCCTCCCCTCCCTTCCCCCCTCAGATGCTTTCTTTCTCCCAGCCTCTCCCTCCTCTCTCTTTGTCTCTTTCCCCCTCTTTTTCTCTTTGTCTCTCTGTCCCACCTTTCCCCCCCTTCCTCCTTTTTCTCTGTGTGTTTCAGGAAGGAGATAGAGATAGATGTTTATTGATCTTCGCCCCTTTTCTGAGGACCTGCAGGATCTGCCCCACAGGGCACTCTGGGAACTAGATTACAAGATTTGAATTGATTTCCACCATTGTCTGCTTATTGTAAACCTTCATCCCCAGGAAGCCTGATAGTGGTGTGAGAGATATTTAATCTCCCCTTGATGAGAGGGTAGGCTGGGCCAGTGCTCCCCTTGGCCCCCTTAAAGCCTCCCTGGGCATCCTTCTTAATTAGAGAAGGAGACTTGCTCTTACATCTCTCGGGTCATGCTGTGTGTGTCTTTGTGTGCCCTTCCCCGTGGCCTGAGCCTCTCATTCAGCGCTCTGCCCCAATCTGTGCCAGAAATCGGGGGAGAACAAGGGCTCCCCCCAGCCCTGGGAACCCGAGAGCGCCGGCGCTCAAGTGTTAGGCGGCGAAATTAGCCCAGACATTGGCATTCGCGTGGGCTCCCCTCCTCAGCCTTCGTCCTTCTAAGAAAGTAAGCTAGAACGCAATACTTCCTGGCAAACAGCGGGTTTCCTGTTCTCTTTATGGACCCTAATTGGTGTGGCCACGGACAGGGGGGTAAAAAGAGGTCGATTCCACGTGACATCACGGCAAGTTTCGGAAAGAGGTCCTCGTCGATTTATTACCTCGAGTTTCAAGGGCAGGTTTTTGGCTTCCGTCCAAGAACTAGGAGACTCAGAAAAAAAATTCTAGGGAGTAAAAATGTTTGAACAGATCCTTTCACATGGGAAGTGTCAGAAGGGAAGCTGGGGGCGGGGCGGGGGGAAAGAAAACACCCCGCGTGGGAGGCTTCTCCCCTTCCTCCCCCAGACGCTCCGCTGTCAGATTAGTTTATGAGTTTGAAACAGGCCGAGGAGCTTCTCTTTCCTCCTGCCTTGTCTCAGCGGACCCAGCTTCCCTGCGGGGCTGATTTCCAGGGTTCTTGTTCTGGTCCCTGTGGGTCGCTTGGCTGGTTTTGGTGAGAGAGAAACAGATTCTTCTGCTTCCCATCCACCAGGCAAGTCTTTGTTGAGGCCCTCCTGGGTCCCCAGACTGTCCTTGAAGCTGGGGACCTTCCTAGGAGCCAGAGGAATGAAGCTCGCTCTGGGCCAGGAAATGGACTTTCCATCCTCTCCGAGCTATGTCGAGCTCAACGCAGCAGTCTCTGTCTGCAGACTTTTTTTCCTTTTCTTTTCAAAAATGAATTCTGCCCTTTAACGGCACCCTTTGTTTTTTGATCACTTTTGTTTCTGGATTTTCTCTTCATCCCTTCTGCACCCAGCCAGCAGCCATCCTTTGTAGGGAGGTGCCTGGATCTGTCATTTCCTAGGTGAAAAGCTGTGATAACAAATTCAAATTTGATTATTTTATATAGAAATAAATCATCAAATTGGCTACAGAAAGGCATCTGGGTGGCTCAGTGGCTACAATGTCTGGCCTGGAGTTGGGAGGACAACCTGGGCTCTGGGCAAGTCACTGAACCCCAACTGCCTGGCCTTTTGCTGCTCTTCCGCCCTACAATTGTTACTAGGAGAGAAAGTAAGGATTTAGAAAAGACCCCTAGCTGCCCCCCGCCTCCCCCGGGCCTCCTGTATAGCTGGGATTCGAGTCAGTCATAGGAAGAATCATAGGTTTCCGCCTGGAAGAGACCTTCTCTAAAGGCTTTTAGCCCAAACCTGTCAGTTTTGTCCCAGACTGAGGCCCAGAGACAGGAGATGACTTGCCCAGGTTGCACAGCAAGCCTCTTGCTTCTTGGGTGATTCTGGGGAATCCATTTAGCTTCCCTGAACCTCAGTTTCTCTCTCTGTAAAAGGGAGCCTCTTGGGGACCTTCCCTCCTTAAATATAGCATCCTGTGTCCCTGATGAAATGTGTTCCCCTCCTGGGCCTCAGTTTCCTCATCTGTATACTGTTCCTCTCAGCTCTGAGTCTGGTTCTCAGACCCTGCGTAGCAGGGCCTCTGCCTGCAGAAATGCTTTTTCTAGAAAAGCCTGGAAATGGGAGAGGAGGTGGGCTTCGTGTCCAAGACTCTCCAGTCCTGGCTCAGGTTCCTCCTTGGTCAGAGGTAGCGATGGGGCTCTCCCAGCGCCGAGCCCAGCGGCGGGGGGGCTCTTTTTCACTTGGAGGCCTCGCTGGAGTTAGTTCGGGGAAGGTAGCTCCGGTCATCCCCTCCTGCTTGTTTACGGCCGAGGCGGAGGCCCCTGTGACAAGAGGAAGCCCAGTGACCCGCCGGGTCAGCCATCAGCTTACCCCCTGGTCAGCCCTTATTGTGCTCAGGAAGTCAGGCCGATGCTGATGTTAGCTGGGCCACAAAGGCCTCCTCGGGCCGGAGGAAGGGCCTAATTGACACGTCCGGCCTTCCAGACAACCTAATACACAAGCTGGGCTGGGGGGAGCCCTGCAAATAGGAGCAGCTGGAGCCGAGGCCCTTTGCAAGCCCCGAGGAGGACCGGAATCCATTTAGTCCCTTTACAGTTGAGGAAACCGAGGCCCAGACGGGCGCCAGGATCAAAGGAGCCTCCGAGACTCTCTAGACCAATTCCTTCATTTTCTGGGGGCCCAAATGACTGGCCCAGGGTCACCAGGCCTTGGAGCCTGCATCGTCCTCCTCCAGGGCCATGTTTTCCCCTTACTGGACCACACTGCCTGCTGACCGGTGTTATTCCTAGTCGTATTTTCATTACTGCGAGGACTCTTCTTCACTCCCTGTAATAAATGGAGGGGAAGGCTTGAGCCTTGTTGGGAAAATGCCGAGCCCAGGCTGAAAGGGTCAGTATTGCGAGGGAGAGAATCTGGGAGGACGGAGGGGATTTGGAGCAGGAGCCCTCGCCGCCGCCGCCGCCAGAGCGCTCCCAGACCGGCCGGCCTCCGCAGAGGGAACGCGGCCTCCGCTTCTTCCCCTGCAGACTAAGAGCATCGGCTCTGTGGCCCTGAAAGCTTCGTCCAGCTTGGAACGTCCGGGATCCTGTCCTTCCTCTCATGGCTGCCCGGAGAACGCCTGCCTTGTGTTTCCAGAAAAGGGCCGGAAGCATTCTCGTGGCCTGGCCCTAAGCACGGTGCGTGGTGTGGCGTGGGGAGGCCGGAGGAGGAGGCACGTCCGGCCTAGGAGTCAGGGGGGTCCTGGGGCTCCTTTCTTATATCCATCCTGGAATCCCAGGCTTTGGGGATGGCCGGCACCCCAGAGGTCATCTAGTCCAGAGCCTTCATTTCAGTGAAGAAGCAGGCGCAGGGAGAAGAAATCATTATTGATTTTTTTTTAAGATCCTTATTTTCCATCTTAGAATCCGTACTATTGGTAATCAATACTATCAGCTCCAAGGCAGAAGAGCAGGAAGGACTAGGCAATGGGGGTTAAGTGACTTGCCCAGGGCCACACCGCTAGGAAATGTCTGAGACCAGATTTGGACCCGGGACCTCCCGTCTATCCACTGAGCCGCCCAGCTGCCCCTGTGCTTGTTGATTTAAACTCTGATTCCAAAGTGAATTCCATGACTGGCAAACTCCGTACAGCAAGAGCTCCCTGGGGGCCAGGCGGCTTCCATCAGGGCCCCCCCAGAGGCTCTGGGGCATCTCTGAAAGAGGATGAACTTCTGGTTGCACTTTCTAGTCCTTTTTCCCCTCATTGTATGCAGAAACCGCTTTCCACCATTGCTTTCTTACCTGGATAACAAAGTCTTAAATTCAACTTGTATGGGGGCAGCTGGGTAGCTCAGTGGATTGAGAGTCAGGCCTAGAGAGGGGAGGTCCTGGGTTCAAATCCGACCTCAGACACTTCCCAGCTGTGTGACCCTGGGCAAGTCACTTGACCCCCATGGCCCACCTTTACTCCACCAAGGAGCCAATACACGGAAGTTAAGGGTTAAAAAAAAATAAAATAAAAAAAAATTCAACGTGTATAGCTAACAGTCTCTCCGCTCTCTAAGACCACATAAACATATATAAGCAAAGACCCTTTAGAGTTTATTTTTTGGATGCTAATAAACTTTAGACACGATTTATCCAACTTCCGTAAATTCTAGATTCTGTTCGTAAACACGTAGACGAATGCCTGTGTGTATATCAAGATCTCAGCGAGTCCGAGGCCCGAGGCTTGGGGCAGCCCGATCCGGGGAGATGGGACGGGAACGGACGACCATCCCTACGGCCCCTGCCCTGTGCCGAGCGCATCACCAATTTCACCTTCTTTGATCCTTGCAACAACAATACTAATAACTGTCCGTGTTTATTTTACCCCTTACGGTGTGCCGGACTCTGTGCTAAATACTTTGATATTATCTCATTGGATCCTAGCAACAACTCTGTGAAGTCGATGCTCTTATTATCCTCATTTTTATGGATGGGGAAACCTCAGGCAGACAGGAGTCCAATGACTTGCCCAGGGTCACACAGCAATTATGTGTAGGTGTCCAGATTTGAACTCTGATCTTCCTGGCCCTTTGCTCTGTCTACTGCATCACCTAATTGCCTCGATAGAAAATGAATTTTTAATTTATGAATTAAACTCCGTAGAAGGCCTTGTGATGAGTTCTGGGGAGGTGGGGTAGAAAGACAAAAATAAAGCCATCCCTGCCCCCAGGGAGGGACAACATTTACACCTTCTATGTATATAGAAAATATGGGGGGGGCCCCACTAGGTGGTCAAATCTGACCTCAGATGCTTCCTAGCTGGGGGACTTTATCCCAGCTGCCTAGCCCTTTGCACTCTTTTGCCTTAGAACCAATACATAGCATTGATTCTAAAATGGAAGGAGTGAATGAATGAAAATATATACCTGTTAATTCCTTCGAGAGGGGAGTCCTTAGTGCCTGGCTGGTGGGGGGCATCCTGCTAGTCGATGATGGGATTCTAGGTGTAAAGCCAAAGGGGAATAATGGAAATACTCTAATCCAACCCCACCATTTTACTGATGGGGAAACTGAGGCCGAGAAAAGCTTGTTGACTTGCCAGAGTTACATGATATATGGTAGGGTCAGAATCTGAACCCAGATCCTCAGACTTATTCCTTGCTAAATTTCTCTCTGAAGGTCTCCCTCTGTTCCGACCATGAACTTTGCCAGGACATCGTTGGCCTTTGGGCTGGTGCTTAGCAATCCTGGGGCTCCTCTGCAGAGGGAGGACTCGAGTGGGAGCCCCTCGAGGGCAGGAGCAGCTTTCCGGGGGTAGCCTTGGCTCTGTGGCCCCTGAATAGGGCCTGGCCCGTAGCGGGTGCTGAATGAATGTCCTTTGCCCCCGTCGGCTTCCGCTGCCTCCCGAAGGATGTCCATGCTGGGACAGAAGGTCTGACGGAGGTTCCGTCCAGCCTGGGACGCCGTGGCTGGCCTCGGCACCCCTCTCTCTCCCCACACGCTTTGGGCATAAATCCGCCTTGGAGGAAGCCTGCGCCTTACACCTGGCACGGGGAGCCATTTCAGTTGCCATGGTAACGCCAAAGCCCCCTCCCCTTCCCCTGCCATTTCTCAGAGGCATTTGGATGTTATAAAAGCAGAATTCCAGATGTGATCCCAGCTTTGGAGATCCTGTTCCCAGGCCGGGCCTCGCCGTATTTGAAGTCGGGACGACGGCGCTCGCCCTTCCCTCTGTGTGGTCCGAAGGCTCTTTATTAGCGCTTGTGTTTTGATCCCAGCGTTTCCTCCCGGCTTAGTCCTAACGACGGGTTTAGGGTTCTCCTGTTGTCTAATCATTATTTTGCTCCCTCCTGGAGATGCCAGAGAGGCTTGTGTGACGGATGCTCTTCACCCAGCCAGGATGCCCGCTTGGCTCGTTGGCCCTTTTGTCTTGGCGGTGTTTCTGCTTCTCCTGCTTTATTTTCCTTCTCTTGGCTAAACCTGGTCCGTTTGTGAAGGAGCAGTTCTGCGCCTTTAAAAAGAAACGTTGGAGCAACGGATGCCATCGTTTGTTGCTTCACGAGGGCGGCGGGCTTGTGCTCACATACGTTTCTCGTTAACATCGATGGGAGCCGCATGCACGGATGTGTCAGGCAGCACCACTTGGCTCCGGCTTTCCAGGCCCAGTTTAAGCTCTCTTTTAAAACTTTGAGTCTTTCGTGGTCAGATGGGTTCCGTGGACGTGTGTGGACTCTGCGTCCTGGTGTGGAAAGCTAAACTGGACATGGCATCGAGGCTCAGGTTGTCCCATGAGGGAGAGAGAGCAAGGCCGCCCATATGGGTGGGAGGGGATTCCAGGAGAGGAAAGAGAGATTGACTGTGGCCTCTAGCATTGTGGATCAAAGACTCAGCTAGAAGATCTGAATTCTAATCTGGACTCTTACACTGGTTAGACAACCCTGAGCAAGCCAGTCATTCCCTGTGAACCTCAGTTTCTCCATATGGTACAATGGAAAATGACGATGTATATATCTTCCTCTTTCTTGCCCTTTATATATTGGAAATCATGTTTCCCGGGGATGGTTAAATTCAAAATAAAATAACATTTTTAAAGGAAATAGATTTGGAATCAGATAACCTTGGTTTGAATCTGTTTTGCCACTTCATCACATGTCGTCATGTCCTTTGACTCTTGACCCTCTCTAGAGTTTTCTTGACAAAAATACCAGAGTGGTTTGTTGTTTCCTTCGGCAGAGGAGGAAACTGAGGCAGCAGGGTTAAGTAACTTGCCCAGGGTCACACAAGTAGATTTGAACTCCTAGAGATGTGTTTTCCCGAGCCTGGGCCGCCATAGGTTTAACCTTGGACAAGTGGTCACCTCTCTTGGTGCTAGATCTCACCTTGATAAAACAATGGGCTGGAATGCATGGCCCCAGAGGTCCTTTTTTTTTTAAAAAAAATTTGGTTTAATTTTTCCTCCAATTACATGAAAAAACAGTTGCCAACATTTTTGCGAGAAGGCCCCAGAGGTTCAGAATCCGGTCCCATGATCACCTGTGCTACCCACTTCACAGAATCGTCAGGGGCCTCAAACGAGGTAACAGGGCCAAGCTAGGCTGCAAATTCAAAAGCTTGTACGATGGATGCTGTTGTTTCTTAGTGTGCTCCATCCATAAGAGGTGTTTAAAAAAGGGTGAATTGGGAGGGTGGTTTTTTTTTTTTATGATGCCAACACATATTGAACACGTTAATATTCTCTAGAATGAATCCCTGCCCCCAAATCCAATAGGGTCAATGTCCTGCGTCCGAATGGCGATACCGGAGCTGGTTTTGTTATTAAAGTTTGCTCGAGCTCAGAAAATAGCAACTGGAGGATAGAAAGCTCTCAGGCTGATAAGGCTACGTGATCAACAGGCATCCTTCTACTGGATGGTCGAAATCCCAAACAATTGTCCCTTCAGCTTTCCTTTGGGACCATGAAATCGGTACCATGTGTGCACTGATTAGCAACACATGAGAGATGAATTGTGATTACAGACTTGGTCGGATGCACGAGGCGAGGCTCTGGGGGCAGCGATTTCCTACCTCCCTGATCAGATCTCTCTAATTAGCTAAAGATCCTGAGGTCCCGGGAACAGACACAGTAATTGCCATATGCGTCCTGCTCTCGCTCCTTCATAAAAGAGTAAATGACACAGCGTTAGAAGGAGCTGGTACCCTCGTAAAGTCGCACTTTTAATGACCGAAATGTCAAAGGGAGATCTGATATGGATTTGGGTCCCAGCTTGTAACCTGGGGATTTCTAGTCAGAAGCTGTGTTCCCTACATCTTACTGCTCCTGCTCTTGAGAACTGACTTCTAGAGGCTGAGGGTTTGGGCCCAAATCAGTGGAACTTGAAAGCAGTAACATGACTTCCCTGCTGTTGGCAGGTCTGGGTTCGTTCCCCGTCTCCACTGATCCCCTAATGATGATGATAACCACGCCAACTTACATGGCGGTAGGTCCTTAAGTTTCGTGAAACAAAACAGATTTTTAGAAATCCTTGAAATCTTCCAGGACAATTTGAAATCAATAAGACCTGACTTTGGAACCTTCCCCTGGTATACTTCACAGCACTGAAAGCTGAGCAGATTGCCTGGCTTCTGAGTCACAGTTTCCTTGTCTTTTAAATGGAGACTGGACAATAAAACAGCTATTAAGCACCTACTGTGTGCTTAATAATAATAATAGAACCTACTGAGGATCAAGGAAGCTAATGTCTATAACAGGCTTTGTATGCCTTAAAGCACTGAATGTATGTGAGCTGTTGTTACCCTCTTCTTTTTAGAGAGGAGGAATCTGATGCTTTGGAAGAGAAGTCATTTGCTCAAGGTGGCAGCTGGGATCAGGGGTTCTGGTCTCTCTCCCAACTTACATGTTCTTTCTATCCACATCTAAGCCAGGGATTTGATGAATTGCATGTACTTAAATATTTCAGTCATAAGATTTTTTTTTTCTCACCAACTGCAGTGATCCAGTGGAAAATCTAGAGAAGGAAAGATAGTTTCGTTCTTGAAAATGGCACAGGATTACTATTTTCCCCTTTACTCGTGTTTTTATTTGGGGGGTTTGGTTTTACATGAATATTCTCTCCAACAGTGACCAATATGGAAGCATGTTTTGCAGGATCATGTATCTATAACCCAGATCAAATTACTTACTGTTTCCAGGAAGGAGGAGGGAAGGGAAGGAAGGAGATAGTTTGGATCTTATATTTTCAGAAAATATATTGAAAACTATTATTACATGTATTTGGGAGAATACGATATTTTTTTTAATTTTTTTTTAAAATTTTTTTAAATTTTAAACCCTTAACTTCTGTGTATTGACTTATAGGTGGAAGAGTGGTAAGGGTAGGCAATGGGGGTCAAGTGACTTGCCCAGGGTCACACAGCTGGGAAGTGTCTGAGGCCGGATTTGAACCTAGGACCTCCCGTCTCTAGGCCTGACTCTCAATCCACTGAGCTACCTAGCTGCCCCCAATACGATATTTTTTAAAAAGAAAAAGAAAAGGAAAATGATTAAGGATTTATATATTGAAAGAAGTGGGAAAGGCACAGGCTTGAGTCAGAGGACTTGAGTTCAGATTCTGCCATTGTTAACTTTTACTACCTGGGTATTCTTGGACAAATCACTTTAAATGATCCATGAGATAGTTAAATCTATGAGATCAAACAAGATGTTAATAAAGCATTTTGTAAAGCATACTATTTACTCCTGCTGCTGCTTACCCCCCCCCCCAACCTCTCTGAAGACCCCTCCAACCCCAGAGCTATGTAGGAATTTCTGTCTTCCTTCAAGGCTCAGCGTTTCAGATCTCTTCGTCCCTCCCTTCACCTTCTTCCTCCCCGATGATCCTTTGTTTTGCATGTGTCATGTATGCGCTTTGTTTTGTATGTGTGTGTTGTCTCTCCTGTTAGAATATAAGCTCTTCGAGGGCAGGAACATTCTGCTTTTTCTTTGTATCTCTAGCATTTAGTATAATGCCTGCCACCTAGTAGGTGCCAAATAAATGCTAGACCTCAAAAGTGAGCCAATAGCTTTCTTTTACAATCTCTGCACTTCTGACTCTCCTGATACCAATGAGAATATGAATTAAATAAAGCCTTTTGAACCAAAGTTTCTGGGACTAAAATTGCAAAGTTGAAACTTTGCGTGCTTCCTCTAGTGAAAGGAATTGCTGTTCATTTAAATGTTTAAATTGAAATCTCGTTTTCTCTCTTATTTTATTCTCCTTCCTCTTAAAAAAAAAGGCTAAGGTACAATTATTTCAAAATCCAACCATTTAAAACTTGAGTTTCCAGAAAGTATAGGTGGTCGCCAGAGTCACAGTTCAGTGAAGTCAGCAGCAGGACAGTTAAAGTACTTCACTTGGGGAAATCGATGCCTTCCTTCGATTGTCCTAGAGATCTTAAGGGCTCCTTAGGCCAGTTTTGCCCTTTCTCCAGTGGTCAGGGGCTTCTGGGGCCCTTTGTGTGTGGAGTAACTTCATGATTTGGCTTCCATTTCTTGCTTGAGGCTTTTGCTTTTCCCCATCTGGGTAGAAGACCAGGAGACGGTGTGTTGTGTTTTTTGACTTTGAATTTCATTACTTTAGAACCCTTCAAGTTTATCTTTTTTTCTTTCCTAGTAAAAGATGTTTTCTCCATTATGTTTCCTCATTCACTGTTTCCGTCCCTGTTCCTAGGAGTGTGCAGACCAAAGGAATTTTATAGGAAAGCTCCAGGCAGCGAAGGCTTGCTGCTTAGTCGGACTTGGAACAAATTAAAAGCGGTCTGTTCAGCAGATGGTCGGGGTCAATTAAGTAAGAATGTGGGACCCGGAGGCCATCGGGCTCATATTTATCGTTCTTAAGTTAGACACGACAAACAAGGCTTCTTAATTGTTGGCTAATTAAATATCAGAGCTGCTCGGTTCCTAAAAGCTTGGGAATGTTTCCTGAAAAGGGATTTTTATTAGGCTCCCTGATTTTAGGTATTGTATACTAGCCTTGGTAAATAGTCCAGTCTCAGCCTCCGTCGGCTGTGGGCTCTGTTACTGAGCCAGCAAATCCCCACTGATGCTCGACTGGTCTTTCGGGTTCTTAATGTGGGACTTGTGAAAATGAAACCTGGCCCGTCGTTCTGTGTCATTATATTGGCTAAGTGCTTGCTTATTTTATGAGTGCTGGATGGCCTTGATCACATTTTATATCCCAGCCCCTGATTTCAGGAACGGAAAACAGGCAAACTGGGAAACGTTCGACTTGAAGCCTCTGTTTCCCCATCTGTTAAGTGGGGTTGAGGATCCCTGTCCCCATTACAAAAATGAGACGTCTGCTTCTTCCTAGGGTTCATTCCCACCCTAACAGGACACTGGGAACCAGTATAAAGGTTATTTTTTTTGTAATCCTTGTCTTCTGTCTTAATATCAATTCTAGGACAAATGAGTGGCAAGGGCTAGACAACTGGGGTTAAGTGATTTGCCCAGGTCATCCCCGATATTCATTTAATGGTTGAGCAGCTGGATAGAGTGCCAGGAATGGAGTTGGGAGGACCCGGGTTCAAAATTGGCTTCAGACACTTCCTAGCTAGATGAGCCTGGGCAAGTCACGTAACCTTTTTTGCCTAGCCCTTGCAAGCCCTTAGAGTTATTACTAAGACAGAAAGGAAAGGTTTTAAGAAAAAAATAAAATAAAGTTAATAGTGCAATGACTATAGTAACAAGAAAGGATGATTCTGAGCCCAAAGCCCAATGCCCATTGATTATATTGACCAGGCTTGATCCGGGAGAAGAGATGAGAGAGCACCTCTGGCTTTTCGGTAGAAAAGTGGGGACTTCTGGGTGCAGAGCGGTACATACACTATTAGACTTACTGTTCTGGTCCGTGTTACTTGGCTGTTTTCCCTTGTTACGAGGAAGGGCTCCTTCTGTGAGACAGAAATTCCTGTGAAAGATGGCAATCCCTTCTTAAAAAGTCATTTGTAGCTGATGGAGACTGGCCTCAAGAAGGACGGACATGGGCTTAGGCACTTGCAGGCTGTGACTGTGGGCAAGTCATTAACCTCTCACCACCCCCAGGCAGAAGACTGGTGACTGCAGCAGAATTTTAGCCAGTTGGAATGCACAGAGGGAGTTTTTTCCCCAAGGGGTTCCCCACGCCAGTGACCCACAATCAAATCAAGTTCCTGTTGTCTTCCCTCCTCTCAGTGGATGGAGTGGGGATGGGGGTGACTGGAGGCAAGGAGCGTCGTCTGCACTGTCACACTTGGACGTTCTGTCATTTACTTTGGCTTCCCTGGCTTTCTTTGTTTCGAAGGAGATTGGGGTGGGGAGAGAATACTGTATTTGAAATTGTGATTCCCCAGATAGATTAAACTCCTGGCGAGGCGAGCCAGCTCCCTCTACCAGGGTCCATCGGCAGCTTCCCTACAGCTTAGAGAATTCCTTTCCTAGCTTTACACGAGCTGTTTGGATCAGAGGTGGGACTAGAACCCGGGTCCTTCTGCATTTGAGGCCATCTTCTCTATTCCACCTCACTGCCTCTCACTGATGACTGAAGTAAAGAAAAAAAATTAACCCACAAAAGGGCACCAAAAAAAAAAAATTGAACAAAATAAAGGTAATTCCAGGCTCAGGTCTAAACCTGTTTTAGCTTAACAGAATCATAATTACCTTATGTAGTATTCACTGGGGAAAGGCAGGCATGTTTTAGAACAAAAAAGGACTCGAAAAGATCACCTAGTCTAACCCTGTTGTCCTACAGATGAGGAAACTGAGGCTGGAGAAGAAGTCTTTCCCTTACCCAGTGTCTGACCCCTCAAAGAGTGTTGTAGAGGGATATGGTGTATGCTGAGAGCCTTTGTAATAAGGGTTTGACTGTTTGGGAATTGGGTGCAAAGACCTTGGCAGCCTGGAATGAGGAGGAGGAGGAGGAGGAGGAGTCTTTGTAACCGGAACTGCTAGATGGGCCCATTTCCAGCAATAGCAGTTGAGGTATCTTCTGACTGCCTTCAATTCCCAACTTCTACAAAAAGCCTCTCCTCATCCTTAAATTCAGTGATTTTCCTCTCTAGATTTCTTCATTTTTATTATATATGTGTATGTATGTATCCATCCATCTATTCTCTCCATCTATCTGTCCATCCATCCATCCAACTATCTCTTATTAATTTGCGGTTGTTTGCGTGTTGTTTTCTCCATTAAACAATGAACTCCCTGAAGATAGGAAAGCCATTGTTTTTTCGCCTTTCCTTGTATCTCCAGGGCTTGGCTCAGTACCTGTCACATAGGAGGCTCACAAGAAATGTGTACTGCTGGCTCGCTGAGATGGACATTCCTTTCCTGGAAGAATTCTTTGAGATAGCTTAGGTGGAGGGTCAAGGTTGGCCTCTCCTTCTGCTCTATCCAACTCCTCGATTCTGATTTGGAATACTTCTCCCCACCTCCCCCCACCCCCCCTGTCAAAGCAGCTCTCAAGCCCTCCCTGATTTAGCCCCTCTCAAAGATGATGATGGAGAATAATAACATAACATTTATATAGTATTTTAAGGTTTCCAAAGGGCTTTACAAATATTATATCATTTGATTATCAACCATGGGAAGTGTTATTAATATCCCCATTTTACAGATGGGGGAACTGAGGCAGACAGGGTTAAGTGCTTTGCCCAGGGTCACACAGCTAGTAAGAGTCTGAGGCCAGATTTGAAGTCAGGTCTTCCTGACTAGATGCTGTGCTCTCTCCATCGTACTATCTAGTTGCCTCTGGAGAAGACAGAAGAGAGAAGGGGCTGCCTCAGCTACCTACTACCTGAGATTAGCTGGTTTCTCTTCTGTTGCCATGAACTCTCCATTCCCAGTTGATCAGCTGGTCCATCCCCTGCTCTTTGACTGACCATCTGCCAGTCCCAGTTCCCCCAATCTCCTGACTTGTCATTTTGGAGAGGTCACAAATCCTCCTACCATAGGACTAAACACATAGCTGGGCACTGGAGGTAAGGGTGAGGATGTCAGTAAATTCTTGCCTGCCTGCCTCCCTCCCTCCCTCCCTCCCTCCCTTCCTTCCTTCCTTCCTTCCTTCCTTCCTTCTTTCCTTCCTTCCTTTTCTCCTTCCCTCCTTCCTTCCTTCTTTCTTTCTTTC
>NC_058130.1:13580544-13603287 GCF_016433145.1 Gracilinanus agilis | reverse complement strand
CACACACACACACTCCCCATCTCCTCCCCTTCCTCTTCCTTCCTTCCCTCTTTTTTCCTTTTTCTTCTTATCTCTTTGGGCGTCTTTCCTCATCTGTAAAATGGGCAGGTTGGACACAGTGCCTCCCAAGGTCCTTCTAGTTCTAGATCTGTGGTCCCAAGGACTGCCACGTGAAAGAGGAATCAGATTTTTTGGTTTGGCCTTCAAGGATAGTCCTATCAGAGCAATGGGTAGAAAACATAGAGAAGCAAAGTGATAGAAATCCAGATTCCCTCACAATGAGTGCTTCCCACTGGAAGTTGACTGGGCCTCTTTGGGAAGTGTTGAGTTCCCTGTCATTGGAGGGCTTCGATCAAAGGCAGGATAGCCACTGGTGTGGGGTATGTCAGAAAAGACACAAGTTGGACAGGTGAGCATTAAGGCCCTTCCCACCTCAGACATGCTCCTAGTCGATAGTCTTTAGGAAACCCCGAGACAACTCCTAGAACATTCAGCTGTACTTCAAGGCAGTACAAAATATTGGTGCGTGCGACTGCCCTTCCCATGAGAGGTGCTTTTAAAATACTGGGAATGAATGAATGAATGAATGAGTGAATATGGGAAGCGGTGTTAGCCAATCAGATTTTGACCTATAGGGGATCTTTGAAACCATTGAGTCGAAGCTCCTTATTTTATTTTATGGATGAGGAAATTGAGGCAGAGAAAAATTAGGCGACTTGCGCAGAGCCACAGTTAGTTAGCATCTGAGGCGAGATCTGACCCCGGATCTTCCTCACTCTCAAGTCTAGTGGCCTGCATGGTCCTCCACGACTCCAGGAAACGTCCTAAGGAGATCCCTGGTCCCAGGAGGCCACCATGTTGTCTTCTGAGGTCCTGCAGGAGATAACTCGTGTAAGGCATTTTGCAAGCCTTTAAGCCCTGGAGGTGTCGGCTATGATGAGGAGGAGGCTCATCCCCCACCCACCCACCGACCTTCCCCCCTCTTTGGAGCCCCGTGTTTTCTTTCTCTGCAGCTGGGCCGTCCAGATGTCCATGTGTGTTGCAGGAGTATCTGAGCTCCAGGATACAATTTCACTATGAGCTGCTACACCAAGATAACTCCAGTTTCTTGGCCCACGATCCTGGGAGTGGGAGTGGGAGTCGGGGTGGGGGCTAGCGATTGGTGGTGTGGAAGCTCCTGTTAGAGACGTGTGTGTACCCCACCCTCCGCCCCATCCAGCTGCATGTTAAACACGAGAGCTGTTACCAATATGGGGGCTTTTTTCAACCCTCTCCAGTCGAGTGGAAGGGAGCCCTGCCCTTGGCCTGGTTCTTCCTTGGGTTTCTTTCCTCCATTTCCCGAAGGCTTGTACCACTTGGAGAGGCCTGCAGATAAATAGAGGAAGCGTGAATTTCTAGATGCCATTCCCGTGGAAGGGGATTACCCAGAATCTGACTTGAGTGTGTGGGGGAAAAGGATATTCAGCAGGAGGCTTAAGCCACTCCATTGTGGGGCAGACTCTATAATTAAAGGGGAAATCTGCTGGAGTTGTTGTCCCTATTAAAAGCAGAAATAGAGACCCGGGTACGTCGCCCGGGGGCCTGAGCGCGGCGCTTTAGACCTTTTATTTTATGACTCGTTGCGTGTCTCCTAAGCGAGGCAAGGCTGTGGAAGCAATGAAATATTTTCTCATTAAATGCAATGACTTATTCCTTCTCTCGGTCGTTATCCTTTGGAATGAGAAACCTGTATTTTTGGCTTTAGGGAACCTCCTCTCTGTTGTGGCTTTAAGAGTTCTTTACGAACCAGCTTGTCTGGGGAAAATGTCATAAGAGAACAGGATGTAAAGTTTGTTCCAGCTGGAACTGCTCCCCACCGCCATTCGCCCAGCGTCTGGGGGAGACTGTTGTTTTAACTGGCAGACCCAGGAGGAGGGGCAGCTACTCCCAGACCGCTGGGGTGCTCGCCGTGTCCTCTAGCAAGCTGTAACTAGCCGGTGGAAAAGGGGGAGGACGTTAGCTCCCAAAGGGCAGGGTGGCAGGATCTCCTCGTGATGCCGGTCTGGGATTGAGTGGTCAGGCACGATAGCCGGGCTCCTCATTTCCCTTCTCAGCCTAACTGTGTAGTAAGAAGGTATGCCCTTCCAAGCCAAGGGCATCGCAACTGCAGTCTGCACACTGCCTCCAAAGGGTCTCAAGATGGATTTCAGGGTATCTGTGAACTTGGATGGGGGGGAATGACATCTTGGGGGTAGCTGGGTAGCTCAGTGGATGGAGAGTCAGGCCTAGAGACGGACGGTCCTGGGTTCAAATCTGGCCTCAGACACTTCCCAGCTGGGTGACCCTGGGCAAGTCACTTGACCCCCATGGCCCACCCTGACCACTCTTCCACCTATGAACCAATACAGAGAAGTTAAGGGTTTTTAAAAAATGACAACTTCTTTTTCACTAACCTCTAACAGAAATTTAGCATTTCCTTCCATTCTTTTAAACCATTCTCCTGGGAGGAGCTCCGTGACACCCACAAAAGGCCGAGAACCCTTAGACCACATCAAGCGTTTCCCTGATTGTGAAATCGCCTTATATTCACTTCCTATGTGTTTTTAGCTTGCTTAATACATGTGCACGTTGTTTCTTCTGGTAGACTGTAAGCTTCCTGGTGGCCAGGACGGCTTCGCTTCTGCCTTTGTATCTTCCGAGTCGCACACGGTGCCTGGCACGTGGAGATACTTAATAAATAATTGTTTGATTGATGGGCGAGGCTCAGAAGAAGCTGGGGTGCTCAGCCTGCAGATGGAGGGAATTCGAGAAGGGAGAATATAGAAATATTGATTGGGAGGGCTGTCTTGTGTGGAAAATGGCGGCGACTCGTTCAGTGGGCCAACAGGATGGAACGAGGAAAGCTAAGTGGAAGTTTCAGTGGGGCGTATTTGGGCTGGATGGCACAACTTCCCAAGAGTTTGAGCTGTCCCAGGTGATGGGGCTGCTAGGGAGGGGCTAACTGGAGGTCTTCCAGCAAAGACTGGTCGCCTACTACCTGGGTAGGGTGCGGAGGGGAATTCTGGTTGCTCCACAAGCTGCGCTGAGACGGTGTCTGGCATCTCTCTTCTTGCCCCCTCAAGACTGGGTTCTTGTGCTTCAGGGAAAAGTCACACCTCAGAGACCCTGAGCTCCACGCCATGTCATATTCTCCCTTTCTTTCCATAGGGAGTGGTGCCAGTCAGCAGGAACAGTGGACTGCCCAATGTCACCTTTAAATATGACAGTAAGTAACCGGCTTGACTTCTAAAACATGGACTAACATGAAACCGCCAATCCCAACTCTGCCTGCCAGTGTGGGTACCGAGATGGGCTTGGAGACGGGACGACCCCCCAAGTCACTTACCCTCTGTGTTCCCTTGGCAATTCTCTGCTGGGACAATTAAGAGTCAAAATCTGTGACTTCCCCATGCTGACACAATCTTGAGTCCTTCCCCAATTCTGGTCGTGTCAGCTCTCACCGTCCTGCTTGTCCAAGACTCTTCGGAACCAAGTTTAGTTTCATAGTTGATTACAGCCTGGGCCTGGCCCCGACCCCCTTCCTCTAAATCTTGAGAGGCAGCTCGATGGGGGAGAGGCAGCTCTCTTGTGTGTCTGTGGGGGCACGAAGGAGGCCAAATACAGTGAGTGCCCTCCTGGGCACCAGGACCTAAGATGATCCAGCAAAGACTCCCACAGAAATCCGTGGCTTTCCAAATTAGCTCTGTGGACGTGGTGTTCTACTTGGGAGACCCTGACTTCTAAATTCAAATCCTCTGTAGACCTGGGTAGATCAAGGCCATCGCACTAGGTTCTCCCCCCCTCGTCATCCCTTGCTCCCATCCCCTCCTCTCTATTCCACTCACACAGTCAGCACCCTAACCCAGACCCATCCCTTTCCATGCTTGCAGTCTCCTCTCTCCAATCCACTTTCTGGACAGCTGCCAGGCATTCTGAAGCACCGGTCTGAGCCCAGAACTCCCCTTGCTAAGGGATCTTCAGTGGCTCTCTCTTACCTCTAGGACAAAATACAAACCCCTGAGCTGGGCGTCTGAGGCCATAAATAATTAAGCTCTAACATACCTTTCCAGATCTCTTTGCATCTTCTTTCTCTTTCTTTACTTTAATCAGTAGGTCAGTCAATAAACGTTTAGAAGGTGCCTACTATTTGCCAGGCACTGTGCTAAATTCTGGGTGTATAAAAAGAGACAAAAAAAACCATCCCTGCATCCCTGCTCTCCAAGAGCTCATAATCCTTTACTCTCTATTCTAGGGTTTTTGGGGCCCCAAACTCCATAGCATTACACCAGGCTGACATCCTCCTCTCCAAAGCCTTAGCGTCCTTCAAGGAAGGAGACACAATGGAAAGAGCACTTGTTCTGGAATAAAGATCTGGGTTCAAATTCTGCCTGTGGCTCCTACAAGTCACTAACTTCTCTGAGGTTTAGTTTCCTCCTCCCTAAAATAAAAGAGCGATGCAGATGGCAGCTGAGGTCCCTTCTAATCCTAGATCTGGTCCCCAGGGACCATCTCAGATGCTGCCTTCTACAGGAAGCCTTCCCTGATTCCCCTGTTGTTAGTGCCCTCTCTTTTCCCAAATGGTGATATTTACTTACCTGTGGCCAGGTCACTTCCCTACCCCTAAATTTATCACTCCCTGAGGGCAGGGACAGCTTTTTTTTTTTTTTAACCCTTCTGTCTGAGAAGCAATATTGTATATTGGTTCCAAGGCAGAAGAGCATTAAGGGTTAGATGACTGGGGTTAAGTGACTTGTCAGTGGTCACACAGCTAGAAAGTATCCGGGGCCAGATTTGAACCCAGAACCTCTTCTCTCTGGGTCTAGCTCTTTGTGTCTCCAGCACTTGGCATAATGCAGGCACCAAGCAGATGTATAATAAATACATTTGTGGGATGGAATCGCATTGAACTGAGATTTTGGGTTAAAAGCCCATTATTTGAGGGCCTTTGTAAATAATGTATTCCAGGTAATAATAATTATTATATAAGAAGAAGAAGAAGAAGAAGTGGCATTTATATAGCACTGTGGGGTTTATAAGGTACTTTACAAATATGGGAGGCCAGGACTGTATCTTACTCATTTTACAGATGAGAAAACTGAGGTAGGCTGCAGTTAAGGGACTTGCCTAGGGGCACCCAGCTAGTGAGTATTTGAGGCCAAATTCAAACTCGGGTCTTCCTAACCCTAGGCCCAGTGCTCTAATTCCTTGTATATCTCAGTGTCCCTCTTTCTGGCCATGGACCATATTTACCATCAGTGGTTCAATCAGGAGCTTTTTCAGGTAACATTCTTGGCAAAGAGCTAACAAAAGGATGATGAAAGTAAAGAGGAAGGGATGCCCTCAGCTCCAGGATTCATGGCTCACTTCACAGCTCACAGTCTGGAAGCTTAGATAAATCCTCAGTTTCCCCTTGCAGAAGTTAAAGCAGATTTCAGATAATAATTGGGAGGGTTTGGGATGATAGGTTTGGGGGAGATTAAAATGAAACTGAACTGTAGAAATTATAGGAATGAATGACTTCTAGATCAAGGCACATGTTTTACAGATTGGGCAACCGAGGCACTGGACCTAGATACCACAAAGTACAGGGAGGAGGAGGAGAAGGACCCAAAGGAAGGGATTAGTTTTTAATGTTCAGTCAATGAGAACTTAAAGAATTTGATTTGATGTACAAAATAGGCAGTTGTTAATAATATAGGCCATCATTTGCCCATTTGCCCCAAGAATATTGCTCTTAAGGAGCAGTGTAAAGATTGAGGAGCTTAGGAGTTGAGGACCTGGCTTTAAATCACGGCTTGGCTTTGCCACTTACCTCCTTTATGGTCTTGGATAAGCCATGTACCTCTCCAGGCCTCAGTTTCCTTATAAAGAGAGAGAGTGTGTCTTCTAATCCTGAAGAGCAGAAGCAGAACGTAGAGAATCTGTGTTGGATTGTTTACCATCTCAGGCAAAGGGGAGGGGTGGGAGGACGGGAAGGAGAGAAAGAATTTGGAACTCAAAACAAAATTTTTAATGAGTGTTAAAAAATTGTTTTTGCGTGTAATTGGGGGAAAAGAAAATGTTATTAAAAAAAAAAAAAAGAAAAAGAAAGAATATGAGCAGAGCAAATCTAATCTCCGGCTAGAAGCTTTTCTGTGGCTTCCCGAATTTTCTACCAGCAGATGATTGAAGTGTCTGATTCAGGTTTATAGCCACATAGATGAAGAAGGTCCTCCTAGCTGCGTGATCCTGGGCAAAACCATTTGATATCTCTATACTCCAGTTTCTTCATCTGTAAAATGGGGATAATATTGCCTAAACTCATAAGATTATTGTGAGAATCATTTGAGATAACAAACATAAAATAATTTGCAGACCCTAAAGGGATATTTAAATGTTAGCTGTCATCATCATCATCATCATCATCATCATCATCATCATCATCATCATTATTATTATTATTAAACAGTTTTCCACAATCATCTCTTTTGCAAACAGGTCATGGAGTTGTACCTCCTTAGGACTGGCCAGCCCCGCTGGAGGCTTCCCATAGTCACTTACTTGGCTCTGTCCCCAAATTTCTTCCAGAAAGAAAAGACCATGAAAGGCAGCTGTTTTCGTCAGCTCTGTGATATGGAAAACTAGGGGGATCGGTGTGAATAATTACTACTCGAGTAAAGTATTAGTCATAAAAATTTAATACGCCACACTAAGAAATCCAGACTGAGCACGTGAGACCCTCACAGCCCTGGGCCCCACCCCTAACCCTTGGGGTGCTCGTGTAAACCCCAAGAGGGCAGTAACACTAAAGCCCCCATCTACAATTTCCCCCTTAGCGCTGTACCCATGATGTCATCGTCGGGCATTGGAAACACATGTTTCGAAGCAGGGCAGCGTTGGCCACCGTCAGAGATGCCCCTTCCCTAGCTGGGGCTTGGCGGGATTGGAGTCAAACGAAGCCGGGGGATTGTATAAGATGTGAATTGTTCTCGCTAGTGGATGCCCCCCTCCGTAATGGAAATGAAGGAAGAGCCGTAAGAAAGAGGGAACCCTGACTAGTCTCAGGACTGGAGAAAGTGGCCCTAAAAGCCCATTCCTTCCTCTCTGGAAAGGAGGGGACGGCAGGGACCGAATGCCGAATCCGCTTCCCCAGATAGTCCTCCGTCGTGCCCATCGCTTCTGCTTAACTTCTTTATGATTGTTTTTGCAAGGGAGGGCTCGCTTCCATGTGGAGACAGGCCACATGACGTTTGAAGCAAAAGACGTCAATAAAATGCCACTCAAAAGTGACTTGTTCTCATTGGACACTTCTAGACTGTACGACGTACTCGAATCCAGTGGGGAAACACGTCATCGCTGACGTGCAGAACATCACCGTCAGCCAGTACGCCTGCTACGACCAAGTGGCCATCACCGTGCTGTGGACCGCAGGTGCCCTGGGTAAGTGGAGGACGTCCGGCAGGTGGGCTTTGCCCACGGCTGTAAGGCCGAGAGGGTGTGCCAAGCAGCGCCGCATCCCCTAAGGGCTTCCCTAGGGAGAACCCAATTTCCTTTCCTTTTGAGAGAGAAGAAAGGAATCTTTCTGTGAGTGTTATTAGGAAGAAGAGTTACCGCTCTTAGTGATGAGGTTGGCTACTTTCAGGGAGGTCTACTGGGTCCCCCATAATTCCCTGAAAATAATTGAAGAATTTCAGCTGCTGCTTATTTATTTATTTATTTATTTGTTTGTTTATTTATTTATTTATTTATTTATTTGTTTGTTTAGACTATTTTTCCATGGTTCCATAATTCGTGTTCTTTCCCTCCCCCCCAAACACTCCCCACCACCCTCCCCATAGCCGACGTGCAATTCCGCTGGGTTTTATGTGTATCGTTGATCAAGACCTACTTCCATGTTTCTGATAGTTGCGCTGGGGGGCTCGTTTTCAGTATTTTGTCCAACCCAAACGTTGGGGAAGAATCTCTTTCCTAATACACCAGACCCCGGTGATCATCAAGCTTTGGCTTAAAGTCACTCAGTGAGAGGAAGCCCGCCGTCTTTCAAGAGTGCCTGTTTCACGTTTGAACGGTTCTTATTGGGAAGAAGCTTTCTTCTGTGAAGTCAGTCAGCCAGCCAGTGGGTATTGTTTATAAAGCACCTACGATGTGCCAGGCACCGGACTAGCTCTAAATTTCCCTTTTGCCACTTCACTTCTGGGGCCAGGCAGAACAAAGCTAATTATTAACCCCTTTTCTTGCCCTTTCCATGCCTGAGGATAGTCTCAGTCCCTCCCACCTCCAGCTTGTCTCTGCTGACTAAACATCCCCAGAGGCTGAGCAGAGCCTCCCAAAGCAGGAGCTGGAGTGCCCTCTTTCTGAAGACTACCATGAAGTTCACATGTAGTCTGGTGTGCCCCAGCTGTCTGCCCGTACCTCTCTCTCCTACCTTGGGACCAATACTTAGTAAGGATTCTAGGGCAGAAGGTAACTTTTTTTGTGTTTTTTAAATAAATAAACTACAGCGTGGCTTGTTTTATATCTTATTCCCTATCTACATGTACCTATATTGTGTCCTCCAACAGAATGTAATTTCCACAAGGGCCATTATTTTCAGGCAACATATCCTTTAACCAAGACCCGTCTCCTTCCTGGTGGCCCCCTTCTGGAACATTTTCTAGCTTATCAGCTTCCTTCCCCAAGCACGGGACCCAGATCGGAGCCTGGCCCTGAGGATGAGGTGGTCCGGCGAACAATGGCCCCTCGCCTCCTTGGTCCTGGAAGCCAGGCCTTTCCTGGGAAGGCCAAGCTGGCGTCAGCCCCTTTGGCTACGGCGGCCCCATGCCGATGCCTTTTGCTCTCACGGGCCACTCGCCCAAATCCTAAGCATGAGTTTAGTACGGAGCCATAAAGACAAGGGAGCACTAAGGACGTGATCTGTTGGTATCGATCCAAGTCATTAAGTTGGTTCATATGTTGCGTTTCATTGTGAGTTGGCTCATTGCAATTGTGGTCAATAAAATAAGACATGTGGGTGGTTTGGAAGAAAGAGCTCTTGTTGAATAAATAGAGGGGCGGAAGGGCCTTGGTTTTTTTCCTGAAACATTTTATGAACGTCTATCGATTTTACCAACATTGTTCGGGAAGGGTCGGGGCGGGTGGTAGATGCATATCCAGCTCCAGATGGTCTCTAAAGAACAACAAAAGAAAATCACACGAAGCTTTTGGGGATATTTTACAGAGAGCTTGGTGGAGAATGCTTCGGGGATGCCTTGGCTAGAAAGTAGGCACTCGACGATGGAGTCGGGCTCAGTTTTGTACGAAATGTGCATTGTTTGGTGTTACCAATCACCTTGTTCTTGTTATGGACATGTTCCCCAAGCTTCTGGCTTAATTAGGGTCCTTCCTTCACGGAATTTCTGAGCTGCAAGTGACCGTAGAGGCCTCTTAATCCAACTCACCTGAAGACAAATCCCTCCACAGCATTTCCAACAAGGGGCCGTCCGACCTTACTTGAATGCCACTCGTGAGTGGGAATCCCATTCCACTCTGGGATCGTTATTTCCTTCCCAAAGGCTTTAAAGTCTCTCTCATTCGATACCGTTTGAAAAAGTAGTTTTTCTTCTAATTATAAAAACTCAAATTTTCCCAGCATGTGAAGGTTTATAGGCTGCTTTCCACACAACAGCTCTGTCAGTGTGCAAGCTGTTATTCCAATTCTACAGAGGAGCAGACCGAGGCTGCGAGGGTTAGAGTGATGGACCGTGATCACAGGTGGTAAATCTCTGGCATTCAAATCTTCCGACTTCAAGCCCAGTGCTCTGTCTACTTTACAGTGTCTACCCTCTGCAATTTAGTCAGGTAACTCTTGCCAGTGGTGTTACCATTTATGCATACTTACTTATTATTCAGATTGCAACCCCAATATTTTTTTTAATAAATGAGCTCAATACACATGTACATACTTGTATATAAATACATATTTCCTTATAGAGTTCTGGAACAGGGGATCTTGGACTTTTTGATGTCATGGCAGTCTATGGACCCCTTCTCAAATGACAACTATGCGGCTCAGTGGATAGAGCAGTGGGCCTGGAGTTAGGATGATCTGAGTTCAATTCCAGCCTCAGACACTGGCTAGCTCTTTGACACTGGGCAAGGCATCTAGTCTCTGTCTGCCTCACTTTCATTATCTGTGAAATGGAGATAATAACAATATCTACCTCCAAGGATTGTTGTAAGGATCAAATAAAAAAAAGTACTGTAGAAATGCTAGTTATTATTATCAGCACATGCATAAAATATATAGAATTACAAAGGAAACCAATTCTGTTGAAATATTAGCCTCAAAATATTTTTAAAAACAAGTTCATTAAACCCAAAGACCCCAGCTTTTGGGATAAGAACTTACTATTTGACAAAAACTACTGGGATAATTGGAAAACAGCATGGGAAAGATTAGGTTTAGATCAACATTTCACACCCTATATCAAGATAAATTCAAAATGGGTAAATGGCTTAAATATAAAGAGTGAAATCATAAATAAATTAGGTGAACATAGATTAATATACCCGTCAGAACTATGGGAAAGAAAGGAATTTAAGACCAAGCAAGAGATAGAGAACATTGCAAAATGTAAAATAAATGATTTTGATTATATCAAATTTAAAATGTTTTGTACAAACAAAACCAATGCAACCAAAATTAGAAGGAAAGTACCAAACTGGGAGAACATTTTTATAACAAAACTCTGACAAGGGTTTAATTTCCCAAATATATGAGGAACTAAATCAAATTTACAAAAAAATCAAGCCATTCCCCAGTCAACAAATGGTCAAGGGACATGAATAGGCAGTTTTCACATCATGAAATCAAAAGTATCAATAATCACATGAAAAAGTGTTCTAAATCCCTCCTGATTAGAGAAATGGAAATTAAAACAGTTCTGAGGAACCACCTCACACCTAGCAGATTAGCCAATATGACAGCAAAGGAAAGTGATAAATGTTGGAGAGGATGTGGCAAAATTGGAACACTAATACACCGCTGATGGAGTTGTGAATTGATCTAACCATTCTGAAGGGCAATTTGGAACTATGAACAAAGGGCTTTGAAAGAATGCCTCCCCTTTGATCCAGCCATACCACTGCTGGGTTTGTACCCCAAAGAGATCATAAGGGAAAAGGTGTGTACAAAAATATTTATTAGCTGTGCTCTTTGTGGTGGCAAACAATTGGAAAATGAAGTTCTGCCCTTCAATTGGGGAATGGATGAACAAATTGTGGTATCTGTTGGTGATGGGATACTATTGTGCTGAAAGGAATGATGAACTGGAGGGATTCCATGTGAATTGGAACGACCTCCAGGAATTGATGCAGAGTGAAAGGAGCAGAACCAGAACGTTGTACACAGAGATGGATACATTGTAGCACAATCGAATGTAATGGACTTCTCTACTAGTAACAATACCACAGTGTATCCGTCTCTGTGTACAATGTTCTCCTGGTTCTGCTCCTTTCACTCTGCATCAACTCCTGAAGGTCCTTCCAGTTCACATGGAATTCCTCCAGTTCATTATTCCTTTTAGCACAGTAGTATTCCATCACCATTAGATACCGCAGCTTGTTCAGCCATTCCCCAATCAAAGGGCAGACCCTCATTTTCCAATTTTTTGCCACCACAAAGAGCACAGCTATGAATATTTTCGTACAAGTCTTTTTCCTTATTATCTCTTTGGGGTACAGACTCAACAGTGGTATAGCTGGATCAAAGGGAAAACAGTCTTTTAAAGCCCTTTGGGCATAGTTCCAAATTACTATTCAGAATGGTTGCATCAATTCACAACTCCACCATCAGCTGACTTGTTTTCCTGGGAGAGTGTGTGAATGCGAAGGCCATCGCTTCTTTTCTGAGTGCTTTAGGGAGCCACAATTATATCTGTGTAGACATCCCTTCCACTCGATGAAAATCCTGAGAGGCCAGTTGAGTTATTGGGCCTAACCTTCCTTCCTCTATTCCCTAAGAAAATCCCTTCCCCAGGGAGCAGCTCTCTGGGGAGGGTCCCTGAGTGTGGCCAGGATGGTCCTTGGACTTCAGATACACCAGCAATCTGGGAACTGACATCAGTGAAATGGATGGAGCCTGTTGCTGGGGCTACCCAGGATGGTCCTTGGACTTCAGACACACCAGCGCATCTGAGCACTGACATTGGTGAAATGGATGGAGCCTGTTACCAGGGCTACCCCAGCTGCCCCTTCAGCTGCCCCTTCAGCTGCCCCTTCAGCTGCCCCTTGATCAGATCTGCCAGTTTGCATTCTGCCCTCAGAGGCCCTGAGGACCAGGACCCCCACTGCCCTCTGTATGCAAGGCGATGGATGTTCAGAGTTGGGTGAAAAGACTTTGGGGCTGGTTCTT
Source organism: Gracilinanus agilis (assembly GCF_016433145.1). Lineage (NCBI taxonomy): Eukaryota > Metazoa > Chordata > Mammalia > Didelphimorphia > Didelphidae > Gracilinanus > Gracilinanus agilis. The sequence goes on along the minus strand of NC_058130.1, from coordinate 13,590,899 downwards.
AAGGAGTTTGGGATTGGGCAATGAGCTTGCTTGGCTGGGATCAGGTGTCCCCAGGACACAAAGCCTGGTGTGTTTGTTCGACTAGGTGGGGACCTGAGCTTAATCCTCCGGGGAGGTATGTGGTTGGGTGTGCCACAGAAGCTCAGGTGCCCAGGGGTGTGAACACTCCTTTCCTGGTTCCCAGAATCTAGCACTTGCTCCCACCCCCACCCCAATGGTCTGCATTAAGAACATGCTCCGCCGGCTTCTGAATGAATGTCTTTTTTATGAAGAGTTATAGGAACAATTACAAAGGCAGCTTAGGTAATATACTGGATAGAGCTAGACCTAAAGTCAGGAAGACCTGAGTTCAGATGTGGCCTCGGGCACTTACTGGCTGTGTGACCTGGGACAAGTCACTTAACCCTGTTGGCCTCTGTTTCCTTATCTGTGAAGCAGAAATCATTTCATTCACCTCAGGGTTGTTGTAAGGGTCAAACGCAGTAATAATGCAAGTGCTTTGTAGAACTTCAAGTGCTATATGAATGGTAGATACTCTTAGTATTAATTAATGTTACTATCTTCATCTAAAGCACTTAATCTTGTGTCCTGGAAACTAGATTATAAAGATAGATAGATAGATAGATAGATAGATAGATAGATAGATAGATAGATAGATAGATAGAGAGAGAGATGGATGGAGAGAGAGAGAGAGAGAGAGAGAGAGACGGATAGATAGATAGATAGATAGATAGATAGATAGATAGATAGATAGATGGATGGATGGATGGATAGACGGATAGAGAGAGAGAGAGAGAGAGAGAGAGAGAGAGAGAGAGAGAGAGAGATGGACGGATAGATAGATAGATAGACCGATAGATTATAAGTCACTAGATTATAGATTAAGAAATGTCTATCAAGGGGCCTGTAGGTGACTAAGTTCTGAATCCAGGACCTCCCTTCTCTAGGCCTGGCACTCCATCCACTGAGCTGCCCACTCATAGTGTCTTTTAACACTATGTGACTGTCCAAGTTACTTAATCTCCATTGCCTGGCCTCACTGCTCTTCTGCCTTGGAACTAAGACACAGTATTGATTCTAAGGTGGAAGGGGGAGGGTTATTTTAAAAAATAAAAAGATTCAATCTCAGTTTCCTCATCTGTAAAATGGGAACCAAAGTCCTTGTACTCCTGACCTCCCAAGATCGTTGGGAGGAAAGCACTTGGCAAACCTCAGTCTGCCATATTATGTGTCCTTGGCTTGGGACTGTTTTCCAGAAGTGGTCATGGGAGGCCGTCAGCTCCCGACTCCCACCCTCATACAGGGTCCCAGTGACCCCTGGTGAGATGGCTGGATGGGGGAAGCATGCAGGCTTCTGCCCGAAGAATGGAGAGATGACGCTGTGAGAAGAGCAGTAAAGATGGCTGACACGCCGAGCTCCTTTCACAGCGATGCTGGAAAGTCCATCCCTGCCATTCTCCCCATTCCACAAGAAGAGTCGCCTCTGTTTTGATAAGGCGGCGTGACGTGTCTTCTCTCACCACAAGAGCAATATGGAAATAGGCATCAAAGCATTGCTATAACCTGTATCTGATTATTTACCACCTTGGGGAGGGAGGGAGAAAATCGGAACCCTAAAATGCCAGAAAACAATTGCCAAAAATCTTTTCTTCGTGTAACTGAAAAAAAATAAAATTTAAAAAATAATAGCTAGCTATGATTATTTTACAGATTGGGAAACTGAGGCGCAGGGGGGATAAATGACTTGGCCAGGGTCCACAGAGGTAGCAGATATCCAAGATGGAACTTGAATCATGGTCTTCTGCCTACAAGCCCAACTCTTTCTCCTTTACCGGGCTGTGGAATCCTTTTCCCCAGCCTTCTCCCCATTCCTTCCATCACCATCCCCCCTTCCCTGTGCCCTGCCACCCCAGACTTCCCTTTTCAGCTGTGCCAGCTACAGTCACAATTTCTTTGATAGAACGTCCGAGTGGACGGAGATGCTTGTGAAGGGACGGGTAGAAGCCTGTAATGTTGGAGCAGGAAGCGTCGATGCTCAGAAGCCGTCTGCTTGGCTTTTAACGAGAACCCTTGGCTTTTCCCCAGGCATCGAGTTCCTAAAAGGATTTCGGGTGATCCTGGAGGAGCTGAAGTCAGAGGGCCGGCAGTGCCACCAGATGCTATTGAAGGACCCCAAACAGCTCAACAGCAGCTTTAAAAGAACCGTAAGTCAGCCACGTGCGGTGGACGGCGAGTCATTCTTCTTGGGTTTCTGAGGTTGCTGGTTAAGAGGGAAGTGAGGGGCCCGTCGAGTTCAGCCCAACCTATTCAGAAAGAGGGAATGAAAGCCGCAGAGTGAGAAAATGAATCCTGTAAACATGGAAAACTATTCACAAATAAGAAAAGAGATAAAATAGCCGAGCGAGCCAGCTCTGTAAACCCTTCAGCACCCATTGGGGAGGTCTAGCAAGGATGAGGCAATGGAAGCTTGGCTCCAGGGTGCCGGGCTCTTGGGCTTTCAGTGGAGCAAAGACTTCAGAGATTAGCACTTAAGGAGCAAGAATATTGAGTGAAAAGAGGAAACTCCCCGCTGCTGGACCAGAATCAGATCCTCAGGTGACCTTCATCTGATGCTTGCCGCCATCCCCTGCCCCCCTCTGCCTCCACTTAGCTCAAGGAGGCACCCTTTGTAGTGTTTATTCCTGATTTGTATTCGGGGGAGGGGGGAGGCCGTGAGGGGGTGCCATCATTGGAACGAGAGGGTGAGTGATCGATGGATCTTACTGACCTCAGAGGACACCATTATTGGTGTCTGGCCTGATTTTTTGAGAGACCGAACGTTGGTCTGGAAAGCAGAAAGGACCCTTCCTCCCCCTCCGGGGGCACAGACGCCCCATCCGCACCGTCCGGTGTTGGCTCCCCCTCATTGGCCCCAGCCAGCGTCGGCCGCGCCGCTCCTCCCATCAGCTCCCCGAGCCTGCCTTTCGCCTTCTTCCAGGGCATGGAATCTCAGCCTTTTCTGAACATGAAGTTTGAAACGGACTACTTTGTCAAGATCGTCCCCTTTCCTTCCATTAAAAATGAAAGCAACTACCATCCCTTCTTCTTCCGGACCCGACGTAAGTGTGCCTGCCCGCCTGCCCGCCTGCCCCTCTGCCCCGCCTGCCCCTCTGCCCTGGCCGTGGAGGGTCCATTCTCAGACTCAACCCGCTTGTCCCTCAGACTGATCCCTGAACGTGGGGATGGGGGTGGGTTCCCTGTCCCAAGGCAAAGGGCTCCTAGCAAAGAAAGTGGCGCCAGGAGCCAGTGAACTAATGAAGTGAGTTATTCTGGGTCTCCCCCTGAAGATAAGACCCTCAGGGAGCAGCGTGGCCCAATGGTCTCCGTGTGGTCCACAGAGCCTGCTTGTTGAATGAATGAATGAATGAGTGAATGAGTGAATGAATGAATGCACACGTGCCTGCACCATTGCTTTCTCCTGCGCAGGCAGCGTGGGTGAAGGATTATTGGCTCAGTTGTGGGCAGCATGACGTGACTCCATGTAAGATGTTGTTTTTTCCCTTGATAGCGTGTGAATTGCTGCTCCAGCCGGACAACCTGGCCTGTAAGCCTTGTAAGTAGAGCCCGAAGAGCCTCGGTCCGGCCCAGGCCGCAGAAATTGGCAGAGATTCCCCCTTTCAGCCCTTCTCATTCTCCGTCCTTCCTTCCGCAGTCTGGAAGCCCAGGAGCCTCAACATCACCCAGCAGGGCCCCAACATGCAGGTGTCCTTCGACCACGCGCCCCACAGCTTTGGCTTTCGCTTCTACTATCTTCACTACAAGCTCAAGCACGAAGGTCCCTTTAAGCGAAAGATGTGCAGGCAGGTAAGCCGGACGACGGGCCTCTAATTCCATTCAGCCGAGCATTAAGGGGTGCCGTAGGGCCTCGAGCCCGGGCCTGGAGTCAGAAAGACACGACTTCTTCCTGAGTTCAAATCTGGCCCCAGACACCTGTAAGCTGCGTGACCCTGGGCAAGTCCTTTAACCCTCTGCCTCCATTTCCTCATCTACAAAATGAGCTGGAGAAAGAAATGGCAAATTGCTCCAGTGTCTTTACCAAGAAAACCCCAAATGGAGTCACCAAGAGTCAGCCACCACAGCAAAAGCATTTATTAGGCACTTAGGAGGTGCTTCAGGAATAAGAAATGAAATCGGTCCTTCCTCCAAGAAGCCGGTGAGGAGGGGGGATGCGATGTGTTAACAGAGACAGACAAAATAATTTACTTACAAGATAACACCTGGGAAGGCCTCACTTAGGCCACGCTGAAGGAAGGAAGAAGCTCCGGAAGACGGCGTCTCCTGCCTGTTTTTCGTCTTCCAGACAGATTGACCTAAATTATTAAAGCATCATTAAATGACAAAATGGTACCCGCAAGTCCCCCCAATCCTAGTGCTCAGGGGTCTTCCTTTGGCCTCAAATCAGAGGCCAACTTCTTGGAAGCTGACTATTTCCAGTCTTTGAACTCTGATGTGGCAGCACAACCAGAGGCCAACAGATTGGTTTGGTTTTGGACCAAATCAACATCTTCCAGAGAGAATTCTGGAGGTGCTGCCAACAGCGTTTGCCATAAACTCGGGGAGGAAGGGCCGTACAGAGCTAGAAGAATCTTAAATCCTTTTTTTAGGTGGATTTCTAAAGAAATAAACGTTTTTTATTATGTTGCAGGAACAAAATTCAGAGATAACCAGCTGCACCCTTCAGAATGTGTCTCCAGGAGATTATATAATTGAGGTATGATGGCTGAAACTGTTCGTTGGCATTCAGGAAGACGGATAGGCCTCACCTTGGACAACAGATATTTTTTGGCTCCCTTTTGTTTTCTCTCATGGATCCATGAGAGAAGAGGAGGAAGCTCCAACACTGCAGGAGAGTCCTGGGTCTTGGAAGCTGTCGCAGTCCAGTTCTGAGTTTGTTTTCCTCAGTTTCCTTCTCTGGAATACAATAGATATCTGTTGCTGTCTTTGGTTTTATATCGTGGCCCCAAAGCTGGTCTTGCTGTGGACTTTCCCCGTTTCCTCCTTTGTCAGTTGACGGGGATGGACTTAATTAAATGTCACGCAGCCGAACACCCAGACTAGAGCCCCCTAACCAGATTAAAACCCGATTGGTTGGGGAATGTTCAGCAAAATTGAGAAGAAATACCCAGGACGCAGGCACTCGATCAGTTTGAGGTTTTCTAAGTCAGAATGAACAGGGGCGCTGCTCGAGCTCACAGCACTGGGCTAGACGAGCTCTTTTCATCCTTCTCGTCCTGAAGGTCTCTATAATTCTGTTCAAGACTCGAACGCAATCCCTGAGTGATCTCCAAATACGTCTCAGTCAATGATTCTGGGGTGTCTATTTCTAAAGCCCTCGCATGGGTGGTAAAAGGAAGGAAATGGGCATTTCCACCCTATGCACTTTCATCCTGGGTGAGGCGAGCGCTTATTTGCAAGGCTCTTCATTCACTGCCGTGGGGGCAGGATTAAGGGAGAAGCTGCGGCTTTCAGAACTGGGAGAGCCGATGGGTGTCATCGAGTTGACTCACTTGAGTTTTCTCTCCCTTCTAGCTCTTGGATGACACGAATACGACCAGAAAAATGATTCATTATGCCTTAAAGCCAGGTAAGCCGTCTATTCTCTCTGGGGAATCGTGGTTTGGATCCTCCACCCCTTCGATCACCTCTTGGGAAACATCCACCAAATCCAATTTAAAAAAATGTTTAAACCTTATCTTCTGTCTTCGAATCAATACTAAGTTCCAGGGAGGAAGAGTGGTAAGCCATTGGGGTTAAGGGACTTGCCCAGAATCATACAACTAGGAAGTATCCGAGGCCAGATTTGAACCCAGGACTTCCCATTTCCAGGCCTGACTTTTTAATAAATTAATAATTAAAATCGTTACATTGTTAGATATTATTTCTATCACTGTTATCTCACTTGGTCACCCAACAACCCAACAAAGTAGATGTTCTTTGCCTTATGTAGCGAGGGTCTTGAGGCAGGATTTGAACTCCCATCTTCTAACTCCAAGTCTCCTGTGTCGCCCAGTTGTCAACAAACAAATGGGATGGCAGAGAGAAGAGCTAAGTTTGGGGTCCAAAGACCCGAACCTAGATTTTGGGTTCCTTCCCTGCTAATTGTTTAACATGGCCATTTGGCACCTTGAGCCCCATTTTCTTTATCTATAAAATTAGAATAATAATGATTGATAGAATCATGATAATGATGGTTATAATGAGTGATAATGATGCTAATAATTATGGGGTGATGATGGTAATTAAAATAATGAAGATGATCATTATAACAATGGTGAGGGGGAGGGAAGCAAGGTGACTTAGTGGATTGAGAGCCATCCTAGAGATGGGAGGTCCTGGGTTCAAATTTGACCTCAGACACTTCCTAGTTGAGTGACCCTAGACAAGTCATTTAACCCCCAATATAGCCCTAACTGCTCCTCTGCCTTGGAACCAATACACAGTATTGATTCTAAGATGGAAGGGAAGGGTTTAACAAATAATAATGATGATGAGAGTGACATAAAGATGATTATAATTATTATAATGGCGGTACGTACAGTGATGGTGATCATGATGATAATTATGGTGAATATAATGGTAACTCTGGTGATGGTGACCATAACAATCTATTGATAACTTTTATACTAGTGATAACAAATAATAATGGTGAAAATTATCACGATAATGATTGTGATGAGAATGGGAATAATTATATTTTGGTGATAATAGCAGTAATGATGATCACAACTGTCATGTTGATAATTATAATGGTGATAATGTGATTGTGGTTGTAATCATTATGATCATTATGATTGTAATGATAGTCTTTCTAATGATGATTCTGATAATGATGATGATGATGACGGAACTACTTTCTTCACTGGTTTGAGAGGAGCAAAGTGCTTTGAGATCCTTTAAAAAGTCTTTAGAAAGGGGGCAGCTGGGTAGCTCAGTGGATTGAGAGCCAGGCCTAGAGACGGGAGGTCCTGGGTTCAAATCCGGCCTCAGACACTTCCCAGCTGTGTGACCCTGGGCAAGTCACTTGACCCCCATTGCCCACCCTTACCACTCTTCCACCAAGGAACTAATACACAGAAGTTAAGGGTTTAAAAATATAAAAACAAAACAAAACAAAAAAAGTCTTTAGAAAAGTGAGCTGTTTGGTGGTGGTGGCAGGGGCGGTGGGAGCAAGGGTGGTCTCGTGTGGTCTTCCTGGTTGGCTTGCCTGATCCCCGAGGGCTCTTCTCTCTGTTTTTGAACCCTAGTGCATTCTCCCTGGGCCGGACCCATCCGGGCCATCGCCATCACGGTCCCATTGGTCGTCATCTCCGCCTTTGCAACGCTCTTCACAGTGATGTGTCGCAAGAAGCAGCAAGGTAGCCCCAGTTCCGAGCTCCCCTTCAGGGAGGGCCGAGGCATGGAGCAGGGGGGAGGTCCCTGAGGGGGAAGGACAGCGTGTTTGCGGTCCACTCGGCCACTCGCCCACCCTAGGAAGGCGCCCACGTCATTCCTCTTGTGCAGCATAGAGGGAACACGCCGTGTAGGCTTTAAGACTCCAAGTTGCTCAGCTTTATGGGGCGAGAGTGTCCACCTCTGAGATTTCCCATCACAGACCCAAACGCATCTCAGAACTGCACCTTCCATCCCAAACAAGTCACTTTGAAACTACGGCGTGATGGAATCTGACCTGATCGCCGTCATTCATTGTAAGAGTAGAATCCCGGTCTGGTGGGCTCTCTGGGCATATCCCAGACCTAGAAGCAAACTGGCGCTATTTCCCTCTGCATCACCCCCAATATCCATGGATCAGCCTTCTGAAACGTCCTGGGTAGCCGTTTCCTTCTCTCTCCCCTTTGGCAATCATCTCCCTCAGACCCTAATCACCTTTCCCCATGGCTATTTTATTTGGTCTCTTGCCTTCCTCTATCCCTCCTCTCCAATCCACATTTCTTATTGCTCCCAAAATATCCTTTCCAAGGTTCCAGTCCGGCTCCCTAGTATCGCGTCACTCCCCTGCTCAGATGCCTTCATTGGCTCCCTATCGCCTCTAGGATTCAACTACACACTCCCTAACCTAACGTGAAAGATTTTGCACGATCCAGCGGTAGCCCTCCGTGGTAGGCTTTTGTTGTATTATTGCCGTTGGCTCTCTGTCTAAGCCTCACTGACCGTCACAGATTTTGTCCGCCTTTTTCAGCGCCCTCTTCAAAGCTTAGCGTCAGTGTTGCTCCTGCCGGTGGCTCTCCTTGGTGGAAAGTGTTTTCTCCTGTCCAGTCCTCTTTGGGAATTAGCATACGCTGCCTGGAAAGTTCTTTGCCCCCTTACTTTCTGCCTTCTATGACATGTCCCTAAAGCTGGGGCGGCTTCTTTTCCTCACTGCCCTCAGGGAGAATTGAATGTAGGAGACTTTTGTTGAGCATAAATAGTAGCATGACCTTAGGAGATAAGAGAGCCAGGCAGCCGGGGTTCTAGAGGGACCCTTGGGGTCACTGGGGGAACCCCAACCAGAAAACGAAGACTCTGAGTTGCCAGACTTACAGTTGAAGCATTGATGATAGAAATGCCTTCCCAGGAAACCACAGTTCAGTGAAATCACAGGCTTGGACCAAAACACTGGCAAGGCACTGCGGTAGCCCTGAGATCCCCAAAAAACCCTGGTCTCTGCTCTCCGGCTCCAGTCTTCTTCTGAGAGGATGATAAAAAACAAGAGCTAATATTTATAGAAACACTTTCAATTTGTGCCATTAGCCTGGAAGCTCCTCCAGGGCAGGGACTGTCTTTTTTGCCTTTTTTTTTTCCTATCCTCAGGGCTTAGCGCAATGCCTGGCACATAGTAGGTGCTTAATCAGTGTTTATTGATTAATATTAAGGGAAGGAGATTTGCATCTTTGATTTTGTTAGTGTTAAGTCATATCAACTTTTTGAAGTAGATGTTGTTATCCCCATTTTATAGAAGAAGAAACTGAGGCAAAGAGGTTAAGTGACTTGCTTAAAATTGTATTTTGAACCCAGGACCTCTTGTCTCTACATCTGGCTCTCCATCCACTGAGCCACCTAGCTGCTCCAACTCCAGATTGTATTTTTTTAGGGTCAATGCCTTTGGTCTTCCCGATTCTGGCTCCAGAGCTCTTCCTGCTATACCATCTAATGTCTTCTAGACCTAAAATCATCCTTCTGATCAGGAAATACCAGATTATTTGAGGAGAGAAAAAGATACTAAAATAGAGGTGGAGGTGGGATGGGGAGAGGATCTAAGTTGGCTTCCTGGAGGAGGTGATCCCTGAGCTGAATTGGAAGGAATCTAAGGGGCTGAAATGAGGAGGCAGAGCTTGTTGGGGGCACGAACTGTTTGATTTTTGTCTTTGTAACTCCAGGTAGAGGCATACTGAATAACTGCTTTTGCATTAAGTGGAGCAGCTCGGTGGCTCAGTGGGTGGAGAGCCAGACCCAGAGACAAGAGGTCCTGGGTTCAAATGTGGCCTCAGACAGGTCCTGGTGGTGTGACCCCAGACAGGTCACTTAACCTTCTATTTCCCCTAGCCTTTACTGCTCTTCTGCCTTGGAACCAATGCACTGCATTGAGTCTAAGACGGAAGGCGAGGATGGAAGTGTCATCGGGTGATAGTTGATGGAATTAAAATGTGGTCAGAGCTTCTGCATCCTGTCAGTGTAGACACTACTCCTTCCAGCAGGGGGCACGTGTAGACTTGCAGAGTACCCAGACTGACTTCAGGCTTCCGGGTCTCAAAAAGTTCTCCCAGAGTTCAGCCAAAAGTGGGTTCCCATCTTTTATGTTGAATGTCTTGAGAAAGGGGCGGGCACAGGCGCCCTCTGGCGGCTGCCAGTCGTCTTTGCCCTCCTCTTTGCTGCCGAGCCTCCTGGCTCTCTGATCCACCTGTCCAAAACACGGTCCCTTCAGCCAGTGGGAAGCGGTCACGGGAAGGCTTGCTGCATTGGGGGACCCAGGGGGGAGGGGGCTGCCTCTAGTGGGAAAAGCCTGAGCCGTTGGCCCTTTCCTTCCTAAAGGAATTTTGTCCCGATGTTTTCTCTTTGTCATCACCGTGCTTTCCCCTTCGTCCTCCTCCTCGTCCTCCCAGAGATGCCCCATGGAACAAAGAGTGTTTGTTAAAGATAGAAAAAGAAGAGGAGAAAAGTCAGCCCGAGTGGTCGTGTAAGAATTAAAATTTAGTTATTATAGTTATATCTTTAAAATATGTGGCCGCCAGGAATCAACAATTCAGGTTGATTCCGTAATTAAATCAGACCCAAGTCAGCATCGGGTTGAGGAGTTTATTTACAATCAGGAAAGTGAGTAGGGATAAAGAGAAGAGGGAGGT
>NC_058130.1:13514338-13541838 GCF_016433145.1 Gracilinanus agilis | reverse complement strand
CCGCATCCTCTTTTCTCTGTACCTCGGATGGGCTCAAGAAGGGGGAGACTGGAGGCCGGGAACCCAAGCCCCATTGGAGTGGCTATCTTGGGGAGCTGGGCCTGGGGGCCTGAACTAGTGGGGAAGGGCTCTGGGCATCATCATCAGACAGGAGAGGGTTCAGCAGGGGAAGGGACTCGGCCAGGATCTGTGGAGATGGAGATGATGGGAAGGAATACAAGCTGGTGGAAGTTCTGATTTTAAGCTTGCGGGTCCCTCCCCCAGTGTTGGTTTGTGCTCGTGGAAGTCCCTAGTATTTGGTTTTTTTGTTTTTTTTAAACCCTTAACTTCTGTGTATTGGCTCCTTGGTGGAAGAATGGTCAGGGTAGGCAATGGCGGTCAAGTGACTTGCCCAGGGTCACCCAGCTGGGAAGTGTCTGAGGCTGGATTTGAACCCAGGACCTCCCGTCTCTAGGCCTGACTCTCAATCCACTGAGCTACCCAGCTGCCCAGTCCCTAGTATTTTGAGACTCAGATTGTCGTCTTTCCTAACAGAATCCAGCCATGGTGTTGATCATTTCCCAATGATGGATATTAAAATATTTCTCCATAAAAGCTTTTTTCCCCCTCTGAACTAGACTGGAACATCCCAGGCTGGAAGCTTTGCTGAGATTTTAAAAAGAAAACAAAAAGCTTAGACTTGCAATGAAGCTTCTACACTGAAAAGGGGGGTCTTTAAGTCGCCCTCCCAGCCTTTCCCAGCAGCCCCCTGAATAAAGTCCTTTACCATCCTCGCATGTGGCCCTGAAGGCCAGGGGCACGCAGGGGCTAACTAGCCATGAGTCAGTTCCCTCAGGATCAAGCAGGGCAGTGGAGAGCCTGGTCCAAATGGGCATCTGTCTGCCCCGTCTGGGACCCCAGCACCCAGCGACAGCCTGCCTTCTCTCCTGAGATGAGTTCTTGTCATCTTTTCTCTCCACCAAGAGAAGGGAAAGGGTGTTTCATTCCTTCAGGGTATTGTGAGGGGCAGAGAGGCAGAGGACCCGAGTTCGAGTTTGGTCTCTGGGCCGTGACCTTGGCTGAGGCCTCGGGTGCCTCACTTGTCCAGTGAGAGAGGGCTGTAGCCCAGGGGATCCCCAAAGCCCTTCCCCACTCCAGATCCTCTGATCTCAGCTCTGGTGGGAACCTCTTTAGTTGACTTCAATAGAAGCCCCCTGATTTCTGTTCCACCAAAGCCCCCCCGAAGCTCCCCGTCTGCATGAGGCAGCATTCCCAGAGCCTGGCCTGGCTTTCTCCAACTCTAGCCAGTGTGGCCAGTCTTCACTCAGGGTGGACTCCTCTTTGGAAATAATGGAAGGTGATTGGGAGCAGGGCCTTGGCAGTAAGGGAGACGGTGGAGATAATCAGGCCTGGGCCAGCCACGACCCAAGGAACGAGCCCGATTTCCTTCTGTGGCCGTGACTCTGTGTGCGTGTCTGTGGCTCCGTGATTGTGCCCTGCCTGTGTCTCCAGCTGATTGGAAGGCCCTTGAGGGCAGGGCCGCCCGTTTTCCTTGGCCTTTTTATACAATAATCTACTCTCCTTAGATTGAATTGAGGCGGCTCTCCCAGAAGAGTTAATTCCCCATTTGTTGGATTACATACGGAGCTCCTCAGGGTAGACGCCTGTGCAGAAAGTCCTCTGGGTTCATTTAAAAAAGAAAAAAGAAAAAAGAAAAGTCTTTTCTTTAAGGCTAGTATTTATAGGACAATTTAAGGCTTGGGAAACACTGCAATTATGATTTCATTTGGTCCTCACAACATTCTTAGAAGATGGTGTTATTATCCCCATTTTACAGATGAGGAAACTGAGGCAGACTGGTGATGTGACTTGCCCAGGGTCACATGGCTAGTAAATGGCTAAGGCTGCATTTGAATTCAGCTCTTCTTAAAGCACCAACTATTGTTAGACTCGAGACTAGAGAAAAACAAAGTTTTAGTGGGATTTTTTTCTCTCTCTATTGTCTTTATTTCCCCAAGTATCCTCTAGAATCCCTGTATACTCCCACCACAACAAACATGGCTTTTGCTGAAGGAACCAGTGGTGGTTTAGCCCGTCATAGCTCACTACCCTTAATTCTTTAGCGAATCCTTCTACTTCTCTGTGTATTTCATGTTTGTAAAAGTGAGCAGCCTTCTGGGAAAGCTGTGTAGTCAGAGAACACCACTGGTCCCCTTCTCTAGCGCCCTGTGGGGTTTTGGGAAAATACCACGTCCCCTTTCCCAACAGGAGGCGGAAGGTGGGGGAGTACGGTGTGGTGGTTAGAGAGCCAGGAAGCCCCGGGGTGATGAGCCCTTCCCGAGTTCTCTCTGACCCACAAGACCTTGTCCAGGGTGTCCCCAAAGGCTCAGGGCAATGTCATTTCACATGAAACGATGAAAGCTGAAGTCACACTGTGAGTTTTGGGACTGTGTGTGTGTGTGTGTGTGTGTGTGTGAGTTTTGCACTTCTGGGGGTTCTCCTCTGCTGGCGAGAACAGGAGAGTCCTGTGTTTTGGGCAGGACGGAGGCGTCGCGGTCCCTTGGGCTTCTCGGTGGCTCCTGGTTGCTTTTCCACGTGGCTTTCGGTTTTCCTCTCTTGCTGAGTATTTTTATTGCACGGAAAATTAGGGAAAAGTCACAGAATCCCAGAAGAAGGAAATGGATCATGCAGGCAGGGCCCTGCTGGACCGGACTGTGAGTTACTCCTGGGAAGGGCTGATGAGGGAGCCAGGGACCCTTGCTGGCACGAATCCCATTTCATTTCTGCCTCTGCGTTCCCGTATCGGGCCCTCGGCCCAGCACCAACTTCCTTTTCGTAATCATTCCAGTTTTGGGACTTGGGATGAGCCCGTCTGATCCACGCGGCATTGCTCGCTGAATATGCCAGCAACGTCCGAGGCCCTTTGACCAGGCGTGAGCGTGTCGAGAGTCAATAGAGAACCCGCCTAAGGTCAAGAAGACTCGGGTGTGAGGCCCCAGCTCTGACACATCCGTGGAGCAGCGCCGTGACCTCTTAGTGCTCTGGCAATTCTCTAGGCCCATTTTTGTATTTTTTCTTTTTTTAAACCCTTAACTTCTGTGTATTGGCTCCTAGGTGGAAGAGTGGTCAGGGTGGGCCATGGGGGTCAAGTGACTTGCCCAGGGTCACACAGCTGGGAAGTGTCTGAGGCCGGGTTTGAACCCAGGACCTCCCGTCTCTAGGCCTGACTCTCAATCCACTGAGCTACCCAGCTGCCCCTTGGACCATATATTTTTAGAGGAGGTGCCCACCTGCACTGGTAGAGAACAGTCCTCACTTAGAGCCTCCTCTCTGAGGTAAAGGCAGCCGTCATTCGGAGGCAGTGCATGGAGGGAAATCATTGTATTGAAATTATCCAAGTAGCAGCCTAGTGGGACAGAGCTCCGGAATTTGGGGGGGGTGGGGAGAAGAGTTCAGATCTTGCCTGTGCCATGTATTAGCTGTGTTAACTAACGCAGACAAGTCATGGAAACCTTTTCAGCCTCAGTCTTTCCATCTGCAAAATGTGGATAATGATACCAGGCTCACCAATAAGTAGTGGTCCATTTCACCAGATTTTTTGTGGGGCTGAGAAGAGATAATGGGTGTAAGATGTGTCTGTTTAGAGCTTCTGTCAGTTGTTGTTATTGTTACTATTATTATTATTGTCCAGACCTCCCTGTGCAGGGCTATAGCTCAGCTATTTCTAGAAAACCTTAATCCACTCGCCCTGGCGTTTGATCACTCGTGGCACTGCCAGTTAGTTACACGTGGGGTCTTTTCAGGGAGGAAAGGCAGGCGTTGCACCATGCTAGAGAGTTTTATGTAGTGAGCTCACCGTCCTTGAGGGTTCTACAACCCCAAAACCCTTGGAAGGACTTCTCCGTTTCTGTTTCTACTCTCCTCTGTTTCCCAGGCTGGACCCCTTCCTCTTCATTTGACCCTCCTCATTTGACGCTTCCCTTTCTCTTTTATCAACTCTTGTTGATTCTACCTCCAAACATCTGCCCCGTTTGCCACCATTTGCATTCCTCACCCACTTTGTTCAGCCTTTATTACTTGTAGTAGTGTTGGTGGTGGTAGTAGCAAAGGTAGTATGAATGGAAATGGTAGTAGTAGGAGTTGTGATGTTGGGAATAGTAATAGTAGCAGTGGTAGTGGCAGAGGTATTATCAGTAATAAAAATAGGTAACACCATAGAACTTTAAAGTTTATGAAGCATGTTACAATATTATTATTTTTTTTTTTAGAAACTTTTACCTTGGGGCAGCTGGGTAGCTCAGTAGATGGAGAGCCAGTCCTAGAGACGGGAGGTCCTGGGTTCAAATCTTAACTCAGACACTTCCTAGCTATATGACCCTGGGCAAGTCACTTAACATCCATTGCCTAGCCCTTATCACTCTTCCATCTTGGAACCAATACATAGCATTGACTCTTAAGTTGAAAGGTCAGGGTTTAAAAAAAAATGTCCATTTTTTTTTTAAACCCTTACCTTCTTTGTATTGGTTCCAAGGCAGAAGAGTGGTAAGGGCTAGGCAATGAGGGTAAGTGACTTGCCCAGGGTCATCCAGCTGGGAAGTATCTGAGGCCAGATTGAACCCAGGATCTCCTGTCTCTGAACCTGGTTCTCCATCCACTGAACTGCCTAGCTACCCTCACCTTCTGTCTTAGTATCAATTCTAAGTCAGAAGGGCAAGGGCTAGGCAGTTGGAGTTAAGTGACTTGCCCAGGGTCACACAGCTTGAACCCAGGTCCTCTCAATTCCAGGCCTGTGTCTCTATATTGTGCAGCCTGCCTCTATCCATTGCGCCACCTACCTGCCCTAATACTGTCTCATTTGATCCGTACAACAGCCCTGGGAGGGAGGTACTGTTATCCACATTTTGTTATATCCAGATCAGTCCAGCACTTTACCAGAGATCCTACAGCTAGTAAATGGTAGTCTGTTCAAGTTCAGACCTTCAGCCTCCAAGCCATGACCTTCTACTAGACTAGCTTACAGGTGGCAAACCATCAGTGCTGAGGGGCTACAGAGTTCTTATTACAAGGGATCCATGAATCTGTCTGGGCTCCACACATTGTGTCACTTTTGTCTTGGTTGAGATCCTTCAAAATAAGCAGCAGGAGAAAGGGCTTTGTTAGTGGTTTCGTGTTACTATCAAAGCTTCCTAGTGCCTGAGAAGACTCCTCTCTCCGCTATGCCACCCCCACCCTGACTTTTCAGAACAAAGGAGGAGATTTTCTTTTTCGGAGATGTCCCTTCTAGAATGGGCTTTCTGTGTCACGTGATTTCATGAAGTGTTTCATTTGCTTTTTGTTGACGGCATGTATGTGTATATTTCTGATAATTGGGATTGTTTTTTAAACCACATCGTGGAAACATGTTAAATTAGTATGTTACTCATTTTGTTGCCATTTTCCAGGCAGACAGTGACTGACACATGTTAGTAGGCACTTAGTAGATACACGCTTGCTGATTTGGTGACTGACTATCCATGCGGGAAAGTGTATTCAAGTGGTTTTCCACCTCTTTGAGAAAGTGCCTCTGCTCCAGTAACAAAATGTCACACTCAGCGAGGTGATGCAGTGAAGAGAGGTTGGCTGTGGAGTCAGGAAGCCCTGAGTTCTAATGCTACCACAGGCGTTACTATGGACAGGGTGGCCCTGGGGGAACTCACTTAATCTCTCTGGACCTCAGTTTCCTAACAGGTCAAATTAGGTAGTAGGTATGGATGACCACAGAGCCCCTTGATGAATATTTTGTTGGAGTTAAAAAAAAAACAGAAATGGTGACGATTGGTGCAGATCCCGGTATCTATCTGTCTGTCTTACTCGCTCTCTGTCTGTCTGTTACTATAGAGAGATATATGTGGGTACAGAGGAAGCCTTGTTTGGACTGAGTTGTGGCTCACCGTTTGGGGATGTGGCAGAGAAACAGAACCACAGGCTGATGGATCAGGCGCTGGCCTCGGGCACCTTTATTTGAAAGTGGTTTTCTAGTTTCTGGTAGAATGGCCGGGGCCATTGGAGTCCACATTGCACCAGTGGAGAGACCTCGGTCCTTCGACTAATGCTCGGGCCAATGCACGTAGGACTTTCTCCATGGAGTTTGTGATCTTTCTTTTCTTTTTAAAACTATTTTGATCATTGTCTTTTAGTATAATCAGTTTCCTTTGCAATTCTGCATATTATAGTGAATGTATTAAAACAGTGTTTCAGACACTTCCTGACTGTGTGACCCTGGGCAAGTCACTTCATCCCCATTGCCTTGCCCTTACTGCTCTTCTGTCTTGGAACTGGTACACAGGATTGTTTAAAAAAGAAACACAGTATTCTAGGGGCAGTTAGGTCCCTAGCCTAGTGGTTTGAGATTAAAACCAATAGATGAGCTATACAAGTTGAATTTTATTTTATTTTATTTTTTTTAAACCCTTAACTTCTGTGTATTGGCTCCTAGGTGGAAGAGTGGTAAGGGTGGGCAATGGGGGTTAAGTGACTTGCCCAGCGTCACCCAGCTGGGAAGTATCTGAGGCTGGATTTGAACCCAGGACCTTCCATCTCTAGGCCTGACTCTCCATCCACTGAGCTACCCAGCTGCCCCTCCAGGTGGTTTTTTAGCTCCAGCTTCAGCCTGGGGACTAAAGCCAGAGATCAGCCCAAATCAGTCCCTCCTCAGAGGACCCACACCGGCCTCCCACTTCTCTGACTTTCCAGCAAGTGACCAGAGTTTGTGGGTCACTAGATGTCCTCTGCGAACCTCAAACTTTGGGCTAGAGGGTGGCCGCTCTTCCCATCCCGACCGGACGGGGCAAAGCCAACGTACAGGTGGGGCCCACTCGGGGCAGGGCTGGAGCTGGAGCTGCTTTGAAATGGGGCCCAGGGCACCCAGTGAGTCAGAGCCCTGCGCCCAGGAAAACGCAGGAACAAACCAAGGGTTGGGCCTGGAGAGGGAATAGAGAGACTCTGAGCTGTTGGGTCCAGAGGGAAGGGGCACAAAGGGCCGGCTCTGGGGAGGGCGAAAGGGAACGGAGGCTAGAGTCTAGCAGTCTCCGCCTCGGGCATCACCAAGACTTTTGGGACCCCCGTTTATACTCATTTTTTGTCGCCCTCTCCTCAGGCAGTTTTGCTAGAAAGAATAAGGCAAGAACCCAGCCGTGATATCATGATAGATAGTGCGCGATCGGGTTGTTCCTTGGTTCTAAAACCTTCCTTGGCTCCCCATTCCCCTCTGAAAAAAAAAAAAAAAGTCCTTATCCTGGCAGTGAAGGCCCTCTGTAATGGGACTCCTACTCGACCTACCAGCCCCTCCCCTGCTCCCTTTCATGTGTTTTAGGCTCCAGAGAAATCAGTTAGATTTTCTCATCCAACCCCTCCTGTGGCCTTCGTTCCCTCATTATACAATAAGGAGGCTGCCCTGGAGGCTGCCCCTTTCTAACTCGGTGGCACCCATTTTACAGATGAGAAATGGGAGGCGGTGTGTTCCGTTTCCTAGGAGGAAAGCGCCCGGCCCAGCAGAGGAGTGTCTCTCCCCCTTGGAAAGCACAGAATAAACACTGACACATGCTATTCTTTGGCCATCAGGCTTCCTGCAGCCTCCGCCCTTCTGGGATGACTTTATCCTGGAGCTGGTTCCAGTGTTCTTGGACAACAGTCAGAGGTCCTGGCCTCCGGCGGGGTCCTTTGGGGTCTGCCCTCTTCATGGGGGCAGCTTAGCACTTAGCAGCCCCCAAAGGGGCTCGTCGGGGAGCTTGACTTACGTCTAATGGAAGAAGTCACGTCCCCCCCCCCAGGGCATCCTGGGAGTCTCCCCCGGCTGGTTTAACAACCATTGAACACCCCACTTTTCCCCCCAGAGGAGAAGCTGTGACTTCATCAGCTGGCTGCAGGCTCTCTTTCTGTGGCCTTTGAAGGGGACGGGACGGCCTCAGCAGGTCCCAGAAGTCCGAGTCACATATTAAATCTGATGTTTTAAACAGATGTTCTCAAAGCGTTTACTGGAGATGCAGGAAAAGCCGTTGACAAAATGCAATATTGATTCCTATTGAAAACATGGGGGGGGGCAGCCGGGTGGTTCTGTGGATTGAGACTGGAGGTCCTGGGTTCGAATCTGGCCTCAGACACTTCCCCGCTGTGTGACCTTGGGCAAGTCATTTAACCTCCATTGCCTAGCCTTTACTGCTCTTCTACCTTGGAACCAATACTTAGTACTGATTTTAAGACTAAATCTAAGAGATTAAAACAAAAACAGACAAATAAAAAGCCCCGGAAAGCAGAGGTACAAATGGAGCTTTTGGTTTTCTTTTTTTCTTTTTCATTTTTAAACCCTTAACTTCTGGGCATTGGCTCCTAGGTGAAAGAGTGGTGAGGGTGGGCCATGGGGGTCAAGTGACTTGCCCAGGGTCACCCAGCTGGGAAGTGTCTGAGGCCGGATTTGAACCCAGGACCTCCCATCTCTAGGCCTGGCTCTCCATCCGCTGAGCTACCCAGCTGCCCCCTGTTTTTTTTTTTTTAGAAATGAAATTGCATTGTTATCTCCATAGTGTTCATTCTGGTAAGTGAATAATCCCACAAAACCCAACGCCCAAATGGAGACCCAAATAAACAAGTGATAAATCCCGCAGACATTTTTTTACATAATAAATCTTTTTTATTTTATCATTATTTTTAAATTTTATTTATTTGTCTATTTGATTTAGAATCTGTTTCCGTGGCTACATGATTCATGTTCTCTCCCTCCCCTCTCCCGGAGCCAAGGAGCAATTCCACTGGCTTGTACGTGCATCGTTGTTCAAAGCCCATTTCCATATTATTAATATTTGCCCTGGATGAAGTCTGCCTCCCCAGTCATATCCCCGCGGACCCATGGGATCACGCAGACATAATTATAAAACACTTTTACTCAAAGAAAGTGTGGGGGGGGGGAGCGTTGGCTATGTGCGCCACGGCAGGCCAAAGACCCAAGTAGCCCCTGCCCTGCGGGAGCTCCTTTCCGTTGGGAGATCTCCAGCGCGCACCCACGTGTGGCGTCGGAGAGAGGGCTCGATCTGCAATCAGAAGGCCTGAGCCTTAGCCCTGGCCAGCGAGGCAGAGCAGAAGCCTGGAGTTCAAAGCTGGCCTCCGATACTTTCTAGCTGTGTGACCCTGGGCAAGTCACTTCCTCTCTGTCTGCCTCCGGTCCCTCCTCTTGAAGATGGCGATGATGATAGTACCTGTTTCCCAGGGTGGTTGTGAGGATTGAATGAGATAAGGATAGTAAAATAAATGTTATTGATTATTTTTTCCATATAAATTCCATGTCCTCAGGCAAGCCATTTTGTGCCTCAATTCCCCCACCTGCAAAATGATGGGGCGAGATGGAATGGTTCATCTCCAAATCTCTCTTTTTCAAACTCTTATCTTCTGTCTTAGTGTCTTTTCTAAGAGGAGAGTGGCAAGAGTCAGGCCATCGATGTTAGGTGACTTGCCCAGGGTCACACGGCCAGATTTGAACCCCTGGTCCTCGCGGGGCCAGGCTGGGTGATCTGATGCAGGCACTCTGATACCTAGCTGTGGCCATCTCTAGATTTCTGATGCTGGAATATTACTCATCTTCTTATTCCCCAAAGAGCCCCAGGCCATGTGTGGTCCATCAAACCCTCACTAGATGGTGCTTGAGTTAATCCTGCTTGGGATGCATTTTTGGTCCTTCCCTGCACTGGTGATCCCAGGGAGGCCCTGGAGTTCCTCCTCCGACCCTGACCTTGAGGGATGGAGTAAAACAAGCCTCCTTTCCTTCAGGAAGCTTGAAATGAGTTTAGTTCTGGACCCGTCGGAGCCTTTGGCGAGCCGCCCGTCCCCGGTAAGGCTGCCCGGGACGTTTGCTTCACATTCGTTACTAACTTTGGAAGTTCAGCCCCGGAACGCATCCATTTTGAGGAACTGTTGATGAGAAGAAGCCCTTCTGGTGCTCCTGGGCGCCTGCCCCGCTTCTCAGGCTTCTCGTGTCCTTTGCCTAAACCTTTCTTTTTCCCCCAAACTAGAAACACTTAAAGAGGAACCAAAAAGAGGATTATTTACGAAGCGGTGACCGTCCCACAGGCACCACGTGCTTCAAAAAGGCATGGGGGGAGGATAATAAAATGAATCCTAACAAAACTGCCCAGATTGTTGGTGCTTCCCTCTCCCCAGCCCCTAGACTCTTGGTCCCGTGATTCTCTTTCCCAAAACACGTTTTGTTTTTCGGTCTTCGGTCAGTAAGCATTTATTAAACACCTACTGTTTTCAGGTCTTGTGCTAAGGCCTGAGGATAAGTACAAAGAGAGAACAGCTAGGTGACTCAGGGGTTAGAGAGCCAGATTCAGAGATGGTTCACATGTGACCTCAGACACTTCCTAGCTGTGAGGCCCTGGGCCAGTCACTTAACCCCCATTGCCTAGGCCTTACCACTCTTCTGTCTTTGAACCAAAATTCATTATTGATTCTAGGATGGAAGGCAAGGGGTTAAAAAGATAATAAGTACAAAGGAAAAACCCCAGTCCTTGGCTTCAGGGAACTCCTAGTTTAATGGGCTGGATGGCATGCAGATCACTGGGGAGAGATAAGCGATAGAGTCAAGTCAGGAAGCGCTTCCTGTGTGCCAGGTTCTGGGGACACAGCCGCTGCCGGGGGAGATTGAGAAGGGACATGGGCGATCGGAGCTGAGTGTTCCTAAGAGGTGGAGGTGAGGAGGGAAGGCATTCCAGGGAGGGGGACCATCACTGTAAAGGCACGGAGATGGGAGACGGGAATGGCTTGGCTGAGGAACAGCGAGGAGGACAGTTATATCTAGCTGGATGGATCATGGAGGGTTTGGAGGGCGGAGGGGAAGCCTCCAGAAAACAGTAAAGGCTTTCAGGGGAAGCTGTTAGCTCGCCGGACATTTTACCCTGGGGTGGGAGGGGGGAGGATGATGTACTTCACCCACGTTTGGTTGGTCTGGCCATAGAACATCATGGTTGGATGCTTTGGAGCATCTCGGGGGAAGAAAAGGGACTTTAGGCTTTTGGGATCATAGGACCCTAGGGAGGAAGGAGGAGAGGAAGGGAGAAATGAAGGGAGGGAAGGCAGAAAGAAAGGAAAAAAGGAGGGAGGGAGGAAAGGAAGGGGGGGAAGGAATAAAGGAAGGAAAATAGAGAAAGGACAAGAGGAGGGAGAGGAAGAAGGAAATTAGACCCCCTCATTTTACAGATGGGGAAACTGAGACAGCCAGAGGTGCAGCGATTTGCTCAGGGTTAGTCACATAGCTAGGAAGTGTCTGAGGTGAGATTTGAATCCAGACCTTCCTGACTTCAAGTCTAGAGTTCAAGTTACTACACCAAACTGTTACACCAAACTACTACATCAAGTTCCTACACCAAATCCAGTTCCACATTCGCCATACATTTGCTGAACGTTTCTTGGGTGCCTTCTGTGTGCAAGACACTGAGGCTAGTTACAAAGCCAAAAACAGAGGAGCCTCTTCCTCAAGGAATTCATGGGGTAAAGGGTGGATGTGGCCCAAATTCTCTAGGAAAATTGGAGGAGGAGGAGGAGGAGGAGGAGGAGGAGGAGGAGGAGGAGGAGATGGAGATGACCTTAGGAGAACGGAGACTCCTTGAGGGCAAGCACTGTTTCTGTTTTTGCTTTTATACTCTCAGGACTTTGGTATCAGAGAAGGCTAGAAGGAAAAGAGGGTATCTGGGATGAACCAGGAAGGAAAGGAGGAATTCTCTAAGGCAGATGAGAATGAAGGAAGTGGGAACGCCCAGAGATGGAAAATCAGAGAGGATTAACCAGTCAGGAATCCAGGGTGGTTGGAATATAGAAAGCATGAAGTGAAATCTGGGATCAGAGTTTGCTGTGAGAGATAATAGGGAGCCATGGGAGGATTTTGAGCAAAGGCGGAACTTAAAAATGGTTTCCCTCCTCCTCCAGCTGTGAATTCTTTGAGGGCCAGAGTCTACTGTCGTTTGTTTTTATAGCCCTAATGCCTAGCACAGTGTAAATACTTAAATGCTTATTTCTTCCTCCCTCCTTCCTGGCTCACGGTAGGGCCCTTCTGTAGTCTCCGTTCTTAATGGTTTGGAATTCAGACCTGTGCCTTGGGAGCATTATTTTGACCATGGAGTAAAGGATTGATGGGAGACATTCACTCACTACTGTGTGCCAGGCTCCAGGCCAAGCACTAGAGATGCAAAGAATGGAGGTGGAAAGTCCCAGCCTCAAGGAGAGTACAGTGGAGGCAGGCAGGCTCTCATTAGAAAGAAGAGGCTCTCAGAGCGGTGAGCGAGTGGCCATGTGAGGAGGGAGAGGATACTTGTAAGGGGCAAGCATGTGTTAAGTGTGCCATGACCCACTGGGTTAAACTCTGGGGATACAAACCCAAGTAAAAAGTCTCTAGGGGGCAGCTAGGTAGCTTAGTGGATGGAGAGCCAGGCCTAGAGACTGGAGGTCCTGGGTTCAAATCCAGCCTCAGACACTTCCCAGCTGTGTGACCCTGGGCAAGTCACTTGACCCCCATTGCCCACCCTTACCACTCTTCTGCCTTGGGGCCAGTACACAGTATTGACTCCAAGATGGAAGGTGAGGGTTTAAAAAAAAAAAAAAGAAGTCTCTGCCCTTGAGAAACTTGTATTCTAATGGGGGAAGACAACCCCTAGAAAGGAGCTGAAGGGGCAAGGGAAGAGATACATGAGAGATCCTGTGAAACTAGAACCGATGAGACTTGGAAACCAATTGGATGGAGAGAGTTGGAAGATGGTCATGACTGGTGCCTGGAAGGAAGGTGGCATCCTGGGCAGGCGTAGGGAGTTTGGGAGGAGGCTTCGGGGAGGAGATGACATTTTAGACATATTCCGTTTAAGGTGCCTCCAGGCTTTCTTGTTGGAGATGTCTGGTCCACATTTGGAGTTCTGTTGAGGTGGATCATGGCTGGGCATCCAAACTGGGGAGTCGCTGAACCCACAGCAGTGAATGAGATGAATAAAGGAGAGGGAGACGAGGGAGACGAGGAGCCAGGCTTAGTATGGGGGGGACGGATGACAGTGAAGCAGAAGGGATTGAGATGGTCCTGTAGGAGAAGCTCCAAGGAGAGCAATGCCTTGAAAGAGGAAGGATGAGAGGATCCAGAAACGGGGCTGGTGGTGGCCAAGAGTGAGCTCGGTGGCCTGGGAACTCCTCCAGAGGTCAAGGAGGACGAGGTTCAAGGAGAGTCCCTTGGGTTCAACAGCGAAGAACCCATTGGTAGTGTTGGACAGAAGTAGCTCAGGACGCAGGTACGGGGAGGTCTATACTTCTCCTCGTTCAGGTTTCTTACACCAGAGATGGTTCTGCAGCTTGTTCCAGCTCCTCCCTTTGTACCCCGAGGTGCTGCATGCAGGGACCCGCACTTCTCTCGTCCCTCCTTGCTGCACAGAGAGCAGAAGCCTATGCTCAGCAGGTTGGCGGCCTTATATAACTGCCACTTCAAGGCTTGAGGAGCTCACTAGGGCCTTCCAGTTCCTGTTCCTGGGGGCTGCTCTAACTGCTGAGTGGGCATGTCCCATGCCCAGGCTGCCAGCCGTGCCCCTCTCGGGCAGGGGTGCGGCTCTGGGCAGGTGCTAATTAAGCAATGGCTGTTATTAGGGTTATTTCTGTGTTGTGGCCACATCCAGAAAGGAAGGAGAATCTTACCTAGATTTGCCTGGACAGAGTCCCCTGTCCTCACTCACTGCGGGCAGCCTGCAAAAAACAAAGGAGAGGATGATCTCTCGATGGCCCCAGGCTGGTCCTGAGATACCCAGACCTCCAGTGACTTGGAAACACTTGGGCTTCTGGGCAGGAGCTGGGTTGGATGGGCCGCCCACTCCTTCCTGGGTGCTCATGGGGTGAGTTCAAAAGTGAGGCTTCCCTTCAAACCTGGGTGGGCAGTCCTTGGCACTCTGGACCACAGCATATTCTCAGGGCAGATCAGTATTTGCCTTGGCATATCTGGAAGGACTCTGTTTCCAGGTTTGCCTGTAAAAACCTGCTTTCTCTCACTCTCTCTCTCTGTTCTGTCTCTTCTGCCTCTGTTTTTCTCTGCCTCTGTCTTTTCTCTCTTTGTCTCTGTCTCTTCTGCCTCTGTCTTTCTGTCTCTGTTTCTTCTCTTTGTCTGTCTCTTCTGGCTCTATCTTTCTCTGTCTGTTTCTTCTGTCTCTCTTTGTCTCTGTCTTTTCTCTCTTTGTCTCTGTCTCTTCTGTCTCTGTCTTTCTCTGTCTCTGTTTTTTCTGTCTCTCTTTGTCTCTGTCTCTTCTGCCTGTCTTTCTCTGTCTCTGTTTTTTCTTTCTGTTTCTGTCTCTTCTCTCTTTGTCTTTCTGCCTGTCTCTTCTGGTTCTGTCTCTGGCTCTCTTATAGGTAACATAGTTAGAGGATAACTCAGTTCAAGTGCTCTGATTTATTGACACCTTGTACATGCCAACACCTGATGCTGTCTCTGCCCTGTTCCCGTTTTCCCATTAATGGAGCATCTCTGAGGGGAACCACTGCCAGATGTCACACTGTTCCAGTTAACTTGGCAATTAGAATGTGCTGCCGCCGCTGGTGACTATAGCGCTCATGGCTAGCACTTATATAGCACTCTGAGGTTTACTTCCGTACACATATTCTCTCATTTGATAATTTATATTACATATTTGTTGTTATTCAGCCATTTCAGTCAAGCCAAATGCTTGGTGATCCCACTCGAGGTATTCTTGGCAAAGATACTGGGATGCTTTGCCATTTCCTTCTCTAGCTCACTAAAAACAAACAAACAAAAAAAAACCCTTTATCTTCTCTTAGAATCAAGTCCAGGCAATGGTTGTTAAGTGACTTGCCCAGGATCATACAGCTAAGAAATGTCTGAGATAAGATTTCCTGTCTCTGGGCCTGGCTCTCAATCCATTGAGTCCCCCCATTCTCCAGCTCATTTTACAACTGAGACAAACAGCATTCAGTGACTTGTCTAGGGCAAGTGTCTGAGACTAGACTAAACTCATAAAGATGAATCATCCTGATTCTAGACCTGGCATGCTATCCACTGCGTCACTTAGCTGACCCATACTACATCTATGGGCTCCTTTGAGAACACATTATTATAACCCATTACATATGTTGTCATATATTACCATACAAATATATATTATATCTATGATCTCATTTGATGACATAAGTTTTGTATATATGATCTCATTTGATCCCCACAACCCTGAGAGATAGCTGCTCTTGTTATCCCCATTTTACAGAGGATGACACAGAGGCACAAAAAGGAGGTTAAATGACTTGCCCAAGGTCATACGGCTAGTAAGTGCTTGAGGGTAGAGTTTGAATTCAAGTCTTCCTATGCAACACTCTCCATAGTACCACTTAGCTGCTTCAAATGAAACTCAATTTAGGCAGCATTTCTTTTTTCATTTTTTAAATGTTTTATCTTTATTTTATTTTAATGACAGATTTCCACACATTTTGATCCATATTGTCTCCCTCCCTTCTTCCCTCCTGACTCCTGGAGCTGCCAAGCAATTCAGTCTGGGTTATACATATATTATTACGCAAAACATATTTCTGTATTGATTCATTTTTGTAAGTGGAGAATCTCATAAAACCAAAATCCCAAACTCATATACCCAAATCATCAAGTGCTAAATCATATGCTTTCGTCTGCATTCCTCCTCCTACCTTCTTTCTCTGGAGGCTGATAGCATTCTTTTTCCTCAGTCCCCCAGAATTGTCCTGGATCATTGTACTGCTGATAGAATCAAAGCCTATCCCATTCGATTGTTCCACCATGTTTCAGTTACTATGATCAGTGTTTTCCTGGTTCTGCTGATTTCACTCTGCATCAGTTCATGGAGTTCTTTTCGGTTCTTCACCAGCATTTATTAAGTGTGAGGCATTTGGCTTGGCTTTGGGAGGGAGGATGGGAAGAGATGCAAAGAAAAGAGGGAGAAACAATTCCTTCCCTCGAGGATTTTAATGAGCGCCCCTCTGGATCACCCTTAGCTGGTCTCCTGGCCTGAACGAGTTCAAAGAAGCCCTTACCTGATTGGCCACAGTCGCTGTCAAAGAGGAGTCCCCATAGTACCGGTGAGGAGCTGTGACCATCCCGAAGAAATTGCAGCTTGAGTGATCCTGGCTGGGAGTCACAGCTTGGCAGAAGCCTGCCTGCTCTGCTCATTCCTCCAGAGGATGCTCTCCAAGCCTCTGGCTCATGTTCTCGCACACTCAGTGAACCACATGTGCATGTGTGTGAGGAGGGTGGGGGTCCCGGGGTCCTGCCCCACATAACAGACCTCTTCAGGGCTAGGATCCTTCTGGCTGGTGGCACCTTTCCTTTTCACGTGTCCATCTGCCAGGCCTCCATGGGCTCTGTGACCCGGCTGAGCCGCTCTACTTGCCCGTTGGACCACGAAGAGCCCGTCTAACTCCAGAACGAGCCGTGGTGGGCGGCTGTTACAGGGAGGAGTATTTCAGCATGCTAGAAGTAAAAACTGCCCCCTGGGGATGCCAACGCAGAGTGGAACAGGATTTCCCCTCCTGCTGGCTCTGTGCGAGAGGGGATGCTGCTCAGGCCCCTTCCAAATCTGGGATGTGGCACCCGGTCTCGACCCAGCATTAGAAGAGATGATCAGGTGATAGAATCGGGAGAGCCATTATAGTCACCAATTTAGAACCTGAAGCAACCTTCAAGGTCAGGCTCCTTGTTTAGAAAATGGAGGCAGAGAGGATAAAATGACTTCTTCATGGTCAGCTATTGAGGTCTCAGGCTGGAGTTGAGTTTGGGCCTTCTTGATTCTAAGCCCAGGGCCCACTCTACTCTGCAATGTTTTCTTGGTGTCATCTAGGTCTGCCTCCTTATTTTATAGATGAGGCCACTGAAGCCCCAGAAGGGAAGGGGTGTTCCCAAGCCATCATCTTGGTTGGAAGTAGCAGAGGTGGAATTGGAACCCAACTCCCTCAACTCTAAAGCCAGAGTCCTTTCTATACAACCAATTATTATTTTTAAAAAATCCTTACCTGGGGGCAGCTGGGTAGCTCAGTGGAGTGAGAGCCAGGCCTAGAGACAGGAGGTCCTAGGTTCAAACCCGGCCTCAGCCACTTCCCAGCTGTGTGACCCTGGGCAAGTCACTTGACCCCCATTGCCCACCCTTATCAATCTTCCACCTATGAGACAATACACCGAAGTACAAGGGTTAAAAAAAAAAATCCTTACCTTCCATTTGTATTGATTCCAAAGCAGAAGAGCAGCCAAGGATAGGTAGTAGAAGTTCAATGACTTGCCCAAGATCACACATCTAAGAAGTATTAGAGGCTAGATTTGAACCCAAGACCTTCTGTCTCTAGGTCTGGCTCCAAATCTACTGAGCCACCTAGCTGCCCCTTACAGAACCAATTATAGAAGAGATAGTAAAACCTTTTTTGGAGAAAAGCCCACTGGGGCCTTGGCCAAGCTAGGCTACTATTCCTTAGGATACGTGTGCAAGCAATTCAATCCAGTAAGCATTTATTAAACACCTGCTGCATGCCAGGCAGTGCGCTAAAGTGAAAGTGCCCTTGTGGAAGCCCAGCCTTGCTTGAATGACTGGGTCTCTGGGGCTCCTGGCTTCTTAACCACTTCAGTGTGATGAACTTGATTGATTGTGGTCCAGCCCTCTTGGGGGGGGAGGGGACGGGCACGGTTATCAGTCTGACCTCAGTCACTGAGGATCTGAGTGATCTTGAATAAGTCCTGCAGTCAGTCATTCAGCAAACATTTATTAAGCGCTCACTTTGTGTCGGGAGTACAAAGGCCCAGCATTGAAACAGACCCTTCAAGGAGCCAACGTTCTAATGAAGGAGACAACAAGTACACACGTTGGTCACATGATCACCTCTCCGGGCCTCAGTTTACTCATCTGTGAAATGAGATCAGACTCGGACAATCTGCCTTTCCAGTTCGTGTAGTTTGTAGATTCTTTGCTCATGCCAACGAGCCACCAAGAGGGGTGAAACCTGCGGCCCCTGCTCAGAAGCGGGTCTTCACAGAATCAAAGGCGACGATAAATTGCAGATGAGGTTCGTGAGAATAAAGACGTCAATGTTCTCATCCATTCATGGACCCCTGATGGAAAGCATTCCTGCTTCAAGCCCCAGACCAAGGAAAACGGAAAGGGCAGACTGATCGAAATTGTAAAGTGCAGTATGGTTCAGTGGCTAAATCACCGGACTTGGCAGAAAGTCCTGAATTCAAATCCTGCCTCAGACACTCGCTCGCTCCGTAACCCTGGCTGAGCCCCTTTACTTCTCTATTGGACCTTGAAGAGCCCTTCCAGTGCGAGATGGAGGAGATCTTGCCATAGCTCTGGGGGAGGAGAGCCCTTTAACCTGGATGACAAGTAGAGGAAGGGGCCATGGAGGAAGGTCACTGGCATATCTGGGTGGGGGGTGTGTAAATGGGCGTTTTTTGAACGGAAATAGTCCAGGATGGGGACCCCAGATTGAGAGCTACCTGGTCTAACTCCAGAGGCTGTCTAGTCCGATCCTCTCATTTTACATATGGAGAAGTTGAGGCCCAGGGAGATGGGTCACGCCGGAAATAAGCACCCGAGGTGGGACTCCAGTGTGTGTGCCGGGCAGATCATTCTCCCTTACCACATCCTCCGGTGGGAAGGACTTCGAAGAAGGAGCCAGCCGAAAAAGGGAATAAACGCTGAGTTTGGGAGGCGGGATTTGTCATGGAACTCCCAAGGCTGGCACAGACAACTTGGGGCATTTTCAAAAAAGAATTGATCTTCTATTAGCTCCAATTCTCTTAGCACTAAAATGAAGGGGTTAAACTAGATGAGCTAATAATTTCATTCAATTACAAAAGGTATCTATTTTATCCACCTCTGTAATAATCTGTGTGAGGGGGGGCAGCTAAGGAGACGGGAGGTCCTGGGTTCCAATCTGGCCTCACACACTTCCTAGTTGTGTGTGATCCTGGGCAAGTCACTCAACCTCCATTGCCAATCCCTAACTGCTCTCCTGCCTTGGAACTAATCCACAGCATCAAAAGATGGAAGATGAGGGCTTAAAAAATAAAAATAAATAATCTAGGCAAGATTATATAAAAGCGTGCTATCCACCAAGGCCATTTCTATCTGAATTGCAAACAGAAAGTTGAGACTGAAATGATCATTGCTGTTGTCATCATCCTTGTCCTTATCATCATCCTCTGTGGTTATTATTATTATTATTATTATTATTAATGGAAGTGGTGTTCCACATAGTCACAACCAAAGGAGAAAGCAGGCAGATGGGTACAAAAAGCTCACAGCTGACATCCTAGACAGCCACCTTCATGCTGATACCATCTTCCTCTAATCCATCTTGCTACCTCCTGTAAGGCTAACCCTCCTGAAATATTATACTTATGATGTTACTTCCTGCTCAAAAAATCACAATAGCTCTCTAATCTATATCTCATCATGCCTACACTTCCTTCTCTTGCTTTTCATTACCATTTATAATCAGAACTTCTAGTCGTCCAATTTTATTTCCCACTACTCATAGTTCAAACCTTCTATTACACTTAGTATGGTCTCCTCATTATCTAGCCACACTGATCTCATTTCTTTCTCCATGTCATCCCTAACATTATTACACTCTCAAATAGAAAACTAGAATAATGGAGAACTCAATGTACCCCTTTCAAACACTGACAAATCTAATCAAAATGATAAAATGATAAACAATGAATAAATTAATGACCTGAATAGAACATTGAAAGATATGAAAAAAAATGAAAGATAACAGCTCTTCAGTGATCATAGAATGGAATTGGAAAGGAATGTACATAGTCCTCAGTCTTACCTGGCATCTTTACAAAAAGGGACCATGTAGGAAAGCATAAATACTTTTAAACATCATTTATTGGTCACAATTAAATAAAATTATATTTAGTAAAAGGCTCTTGAAGAAAGAATTAAAAACAATTTGTGGCTTAATAAAATTAACTTAAAGAAATGCTGGTCAGAAAAGAAATTCTAGAAAATTTAAGAAAGTTTCATCAAAGAAAATTACAATAGTGAGACATAACATACCAAAACTTATTTGAAGCAGCTAAAGCACTTCTTAGTGGAAGAAAAGGGTTATAACAGTACCAGATCTCAAAGTATACTATAAAATAGTAATCATTAAAATTGTATGAAAATGGTTACAGAAAATCGACAAATGAATCAGTGGAATAGATTAGGCATGCAACATATAAAAGCAATGAAGACAATAATAGCACTGTGTTCAATAAATCCAAATACTCCATTTACTGGAGTAAGTTTCACTGTTTGACAAAAGCTGTCAAAGGAAAACTAGAAAACAGGTTGGTAAAAATCAGGTATAAACTGATGTCATGGATATGACTCATAAGCAATTTCAAAAAGCATGGAAACTACCTTTTGGAACCCTCTATGGCTAAAGGAAGAGTTCATGATCAAACAAGCTATAGAAACAAGATGAAAGATAAGTTAGGAAAGATAAAAATGGAAAGTTTTGATCATGAAGTATTTGTACAAACAAATCTAATACAGTTAAAATTAGAAGGGAAACTGGTAATTGAGGGGAAAATGTTTAGTTATTTTTTCTAATGACAGTTTCATGTCCAAGATTTATAAGGAACGGATTCAAATGTAGAAGACCAAGAAAATTCTCCAATAGATGAATGGTCAAAGAACATGAATAGACAATTTTCAAAGCTATTGATAAATATGAAAAAAAAATTTTCTAACTCACTAATAATGAGAAAAATGACAATTGAAGAAACTTGGGTTCCATCTCACAGCTGTAAGATTGGCAAGGATGACAGAAGAGGAAAATGACTTATGTTGGAGGGGCTGTAGGAAAATAAGCACATTATTGTACTGGCAGAGTTGTGAATTGGCCCAACCATTCTGAACGGCGATTTGGAACTATATCCAGAAAGTTATAAAACTGTGCATATCCCTTGACCCAGCTCTACTTCTACTAAGCCTTTCCTACAATCAGATTACCAAAAAAGGAAAAAGATCTGCTCAGAGTGTCCTAAAAATCTTAGTATAGTTTTAAGCTTTAATTGCTTTTATTTAAAAGTATTAAATAGTAAATTATATAGCAATATTACATACAAAGTTATAAATATTCATAAACTATCAAATATTTCATTTATAATTTAAGCTATCAGAACTTAAAACTACTCTAAGATTTTGGGATCACCTTGTGTAAACAAAAATATTTAGAGCAGCTATTTTTGTACTCCAAAGAGTGAACAAAGGGAATGCCTTCCAATTACAGAATGGTTAAACAATTATATTTGGATCATATAACTTAGGAAAACTTACGTGGAAATTTGTTATTACATTTAATTGCTAAAATTTTTTTTGAACAATTATGACATGAAAATGTAATAAAATATTATTTTGCCATAAGAAATGACAAAACAGTTTGAGATAAAATTCAGAAGACTTCTATGAACTGATTCAAAGAGAAGTGAACAGAATTAGGAGAACAATTTATTCAATGACAACATCATTGAAAAAATCACTTTGAAAGACTTTAGAACTCTGATCATTAATGTAACAATGATGAGGACAGAGACCTTTTGATGAAATATGTAACTTCTTCCAGAGACGCAAATGACTTAAAATGCAGAGAATGAGCCCCACATTTTGGATGAGGTCATTGTGGGGATTTGTTCTGCTAGACTATATTTGTTATAAGGGCTTTCTTTTGTTTTGTTTTTTATTTAATTTAATTTAAATTTAAATTGGTCAATGGGGTAGTACAGAGAGATCTTCATGTTTGCAAAAACTAATTTTCAAAAGAAAGTGCTAAGGCCCAGGGGCAGTTAAAGAAATTTATTCAAAAATCTCTCATGAACATAAGATTTTATAGATTAAACTTAAATAAAAGAAGAATTTTTAAAGTAAAAAATGTCTTCCTGGCCCTCAATGTGGGTCTCCCATTTCTCTCCTTCATTTCCCATGGCCTGTCCTCCTCCTCTTCAAACTCTCCCACATGTTACTAAAGCAACCTTTCCAAAACATAGTTCTGCCTGGGATGACAAAGGCATCACTTGCTTCCCCTCATAGGATCCCCCAGAAGACTGGAGCTGGAAGAAACCTTAAAAATCATCCCATTTCCCAAAGAGATCATAGATAAAAAGACTTGAAAAATATTTATAGCCGTGCTCTTTGTGGTGGCAAAAAACTGGAAAACGAGGGTATGCCCTTCTGAACAAATTGTGGTATCTGTTGGTTATGGAATATTATTGTGCTCAAAGGAATAAAGAACTGGAGGGATTCCATGTGAACTGGAAAGACCTCCAGGAACTGATGCAGATCGAAAGGAGTAGAACCAGGAGAACATTGTACCCAGAGACGGAAACACTGTGGTAAAATCAAAGTAACTCACTTCTGTACTAGCAGCAATGCAATGACCCAGGACAATTCTGAGGGATTTATGGAAAAGAAGCTACCCACATTCAGAGGAAGAACTGCAGGAGTGAAAACACAGAAGAAAAACAACTGCTTGAACACATGGGTTGATGCAGACATGATTGGGGATGTAGACTTGAAACTACCACACCAATGTAACTATCAACAATATGAAAATAGGTCTTGATAGGTGACACATGTTAAAACCAGGGGAAATGCACATCGTCTATGGAGGGGGGGGGCAGAGAGGGAGGGGAGGTGAAGGGGAAAGAACATGAATCATGTAACCATGGAAAATTTTTCTAAAAAATAAAAAAGAATAAAATCAATAGTTATTTCTTTGGCTCATTAAAAAAAAAATCATCCCATTTTACAAATAGGGAAATCCAGACCGCCTTGGGGAAATTATTGCTCCACATAGAAGCCTCTCTGGAATTCACCACCAAGTCCCATCTCCCTTCTTTCCCCTGGAAGTTCCCTTGGCATCTGTGACTATCTCACCCTGGAACCCAGGCAGTCCCCATCTCCCATCCGTGAGTTCCTCCTAGACTTCTATGCCCAAGGCAGCCATCCTTCATTTCTTCCCAAAGCTCTGACTCTACCATCATGCTTCCAGCTGGGTATCTTCCCCTCTCTTACCCCTCAGCCCCATTCTTAGGTGCTCCCTTAGGACATAAGTTCCTTGAGAGCTTGTTGGTATTTGTATCTCCCACATACACCAGACTTAAGCCACTGGAAACATCTGATCATTGTCCATAGTAGACACAGCCAAGTAATGGCAGCCCAAGTCTAGAATCCCAATGATTCCCAATTGTGCATCCATGGCTTTTCCCACTGGCCCTCTCTGGCCCTCCCTTTCCTATGTGCCTTAAGGATCCACGATTGTGTTATTTTTCATTTTCAATCAATCCAGGATTTGCCAGGCACCACGATGGACTCAGAGGATAGAAATCCAATGAAAGGAGCAATCCCTTCCCTACACCCGGGATTTCTCCCCACTCAGAACCTGGCACAAGGCGGCGTACACCCGACTGGGCATAAGGAGCCCTTCCTGGCGAGGAGGGTTAAACTAGATGACCTCGAAGGACCTCTGCGGCTCTGGCATCTGGTGATTCAAAAAGAATGACTTGATCTTCAAGGTTGAGTTCCCATCTCGCTATTCCATCTCTCTGGATTTCCCCCTTCTCTTAACTGCCCAGTTTTGCCCCAACTTACTGACTGGAAGTCCAATGATGGTGCCAATGCAGGCACCTCTTCCACCAGCGCCGCCTCAGAAAGGAGGTGGTCTTTGAGAGACGTGGTGGGCAAAGGACTGATCCTTCCACTGGTTACCACTGGGGAGGAGTTCCACAGTCTAATCCAGTGGTTCCCAAGCTTTTTTGGCCTACCGCCCCCTTACTTAATGCCCTGGAAATTAATTTTTTTTTAATTTCAATAGCAATTAATAGGAAAAATAAATGCACCTGTGGCCATCACCACCACCCTGGATCACTGCAGCACCCACCAGGGGGCAGTGGCGCCCACTTTGGGAATCACTGGTCTAATCTGACCGGTCTTCTGAGGACAGACACATACTTACAGGCTGGCCTTTCTTATGTCTTATTTCTGTATTCCTTAAAGAGCTCTCTGCTTGCTAAGACCCACACAGACTTCCAGTCCTCTGGCAAAGGGCCTTTGCGACCCCAAGTTCAGGTCTGAGCCCTGACAGAGCAGGAATTCTACACTTCCATCTTGGTTCGTAATGGTTTTGTACCTTTTAGTCTGGTCTTCCCTCAAATGATCTGAAGGACAGAGAAGGGTCGTGTCCATCGTCTAGCCTCCTGTGTTTGAGTCCACAGCCTGGTGGTGGCCGTGCAGCAAGCACTCCAAAGAACACTAGGTGGCAAGGGGCAGCTAGGCGGCTCAGTGGATAGAGAACCAGGCCTGGAGATGGAGATCCTGGGCTCAAATCTGGCCTCACACATTGCCTAGCTGGGTGACCCTTGGAAAGTCACTTAACCTTAACTGTCCAGTCCTTGTCACCCACTCGGTATCAATTCCAAGACAGAAAGTAAAGAAGAAAATCCATAAGAGCAGCGAGGTAGCTCAGTGGACAGAGAGCCAGGTCTGGAGATGGAAAAATCCTTAGTTCAAACACGACCTCAGACAGATCTTAGGTGCATGACCCTGAGCAAGTCACTGAGCCCTCCCCACTCTTCTGCCTTGGAAGCAGCCCTTGGTATTGATGCCAAGGCGGAAGGTGAGGGTTCCTCCATCAGCCCTCTTGGTGATGGGATCAGCCTCCACCTCTCTGCTGATGTCCCCCACGTCAACATATCCGACCCTCAGCTCTTCCCGAGCGCCAGTCCTGCTGGCACCGATGCCTCGTAGACATCATAAACTCAACGTGTCCAAAACATCATCTCCTCCCCCAAAACTCACCGACTTCCCATCATTCCTCCAGTCACGGAATCACGACCTTTGTCACTCTCGCTCACCGCCTCCATCCCACCAGTCGCCAAGTCCCCTCAGCTCTGCTCCCACATCCATCCCCTCTAGGCCGGGTCCTCATTGCCTTCCGCTTGGATCACTGCAACAACTTCCTTATTGGTCTGTCTTCCACATAGTTGCCAAAGTAATATTCCCAGGCAACAGTTCTTCCACGACTCTCTTGCTCAAGGAGTGGAGTTTCCTCATGGAGAAAAAGAGGCTACTTTAGCTCCACTTCATAAATCAGAGGGGAGGAGGGAGTGTAGGCTGGCCATAGGGGTCACCAGAGTGGTGTGTGAGCACAAAGAGAAGCCCAGGCTGGCTGGATCACAGAGTGTGCCAACAGGGGAGTGTGGGAAGGGGAGGACCATTCCGTGCGGCCGGAAACATCGGCTGGGATCATATTGTGAAGGGTTTGAAAAAGAGAATTAGGGAGTTTATATTTTATACCAGAGGTAATAGGGAACCACTGAAGGTGACTGAGCAGAGGAGTTGAGAGATCAGATCTGTACTTAAGGAAAATCACACCGAAGTGTGGAGGGTTGGGCCAGAGGAGTGAGATTTTTGAGGGATGGAGAGCAATTGGAAGGCCATGCAATAATCTAGATGATAAAGAAGGCGGATAGCTGTGGGAGTGGAGACAAGGGGCCGGGAGTGGGAGATGCTGTGAAGGGATCAATGGTGACATTTGGATTGGATGTGTGGGGTGAAGGAGCACCTGGCTTATTACAAGGATGGGACTATGCTTAACAGATGAGGAGACCAAGTCTTGGAGAGGTCACACAGACAGATAGAGTCAGGGGCGAGATTAGAACTCAGGTCTCCTCCTTGCTGCAAATCAACCAGTCATCAAGCATTCCTGAAGGGACTCTCATCCTACCACTGGACTTCAATGACTCTAGAAGAGAGGTCGAGGCTGATCTCTTTGTCCAATTGTCTCTCACTTCAATCCAATTCACACTCGAGTCAAGACCTCCCTCCCCCATGACGTCACAGGTCCTCTTCCAAAGGAAGGTGAACAACAAGCAGCACCATGACTGTGGGGGCTACAAAAGAGAGGCATTCTCTGCCCTTCGGGTGCTTGAGGAGATGCTAAGAGAAAGGTGAGGGAGGTCAGGCTGGACGGCCCAGAGAGAAGACTTCGGAGCTTTGGGGAGGGCGGCT
The DNA here is from genome assembly GCF_016433145.1 of Gracilinanus agilis. Classification (NCBI taxonomy): domain Eukaryota; kingdom Metazoa; phylum Chordata; class Mammalia; order Didelphimorphia; family Didelphidae; genus Gracilinanus; species Gracilinanus agilis. The sequence goes on along the minus strand of NC_058130.1, from coordinate 13,515,787 downwards.
GAGGGAGGAGCTGACTTAAAACAGCATCTATAAGTGGAGAGAGAGCCAGTCAGGAGGTCCTGGGTTCAAATCTGGCCTGAGACACGTCCTAGCTGTGTGACCCTGGGCAAGTCACTTGACCCCCATTGCCTAGCCTTTGCCCTTCTGTCTTCGAGTTGTTATTAAGGCAAGAGGTAAGGGTTTTAAAGAAAAAGAACATCCACCAAAGGGAGATTCCCAGCTCCGTGTGGTCCAGGGTCACTCACGCAGGCTAATGGGCTTAAAGAGAAGTTACTATCAATGCAGTCTAAGAGAATAAGCTTCCTGGGGCCATGAAGCCAGGATGGGGCTCATCCAGAGGCACAAAGACCTCTTTTCAAGAAGGTGCAGAAAAAAAGTTCAAGCCCAAGTAAAGGGGCGAGACAAGACGATGGAGTGGTCAGCCAGGCCCTGGCTGGTCCTGAGGGGACCTCAGCCTTGAGAGATGAGCTCATACCATTCCCTCCTCTCAGCGGACCCAACTGGAAGGAACTTTTGATTAAACTGCCCCAGGTGGGGAGCCGAGACAGGCCTTTCTGGCTTTCACCTTCCACTAAATGGAGAACTTGCTTAAAAGAGCCTCGGATTGCAGCAGGACCCTAACTCCGTCTGAACTGATAGCGCTGACCTCCCGCCATCTTAATGCCTAACCGGCCAGGTTAAAGTCCAACGAACCTCGCTGCCTCCCTCTGTGGCACTGAAAATAAAGGGTGGAATTCCTAGGAGGACCTCGCTTCCTTCTCCCGGGTTAACTCCTCATCCGAGTCCGGGTTGGCACCAAAAAGGAAATTAATGATGGAGGCTTGAATTTGGGCTCCTCACTCACTGCCCGTTGGGCCCGGCGCAAAGCAGCTCTCTCAGCTGTAAAGCAAGGCGGCAGGATTAAATCGCACCACAGATAAGGAGCTGGAGGGGACTTCAGGGACCTCTGAGCCCCAGTTCCTCACTTTACAGAGGAAGAAGGACCTCCAACGTCCTGCCCAGCTCCCTATCCATGATCCTGCCATTTTCCTCCAACTCACCTCAGGGTTCTCCAGACGGCAATTACCCTGCATGCCGGGGCAGCTCGCCCGGTTAGCCCCAAAAGTCCTTCTGGGAGTCTCTCCTGTCCACACAGTGAAGGTCATTTCAGAAAGATTCTCTCAATGAGAGAATGGTTAACTCAGACGAAGGAGGGGAAAGCAAGGTCAGCTGGGAGGAGGCTTTCCAGGACCAACCTCAGAACAAGAGAAACACCAAAAAAGAGGAAAGAATATGTCCAGAGTCTCTTGAGAAAAATAAACCACAGCAAAATGACCACAAACCAGGCAAAAAAGGCCAACGTGAAGAAGAAAAGGGAGAAAAAAAAATCTTAGGAACATAACAGGAAGGGAGGAAGGGAGGAAGGAAGGAAGGAAGGAAGGAAGGAAGGAAGGAAGGAAGGAAGGAAGG
>NC_058130.1:13485878-13505447 GCF_016433145.1 Gracilinanus agilis | reverse complement strand
CTTCCTTCCTTCCTTCCTTCCTTCCTTCCTTCCTTCCTTCCTTCCTTCCTTCCTTCCTTCCTTCCTTCCTTCCTTCCTTCCTTCCTTCCTTCCTTCCCTCCCTCCTCCCTCTCCTTCCCTCCACTACCTTCATCTCTTTCTTCCACGTAAAGCCATTACCTTCTGTCTTAAAATCAATACTGTGTATTGGTTCCAGGGTAGAAGAGTGGTAAGGGTTAGGCAATATTGGTTAAGTGACTTGCCCAGGATCACACAGCTAGGAAGTTTTTGAGGGCAGATTTCAAACCAGGACTTCCCATCTCTAGGCCTGGCTCTCAATGCACTGAGCCCCCTAGTTGCCCCCCTGCTCCCAGTGCTTTTTCAAATGCACCTCAGTCTAGCTAAGACTCTCTTATCTTCTTTTGGTTATTGTTTTTCAGTCCTGTCTGACTCCTCATGATCCCCATTTGGGGTTTTCTTGGCAAAGATACCAGAGTGATTTGCCATTTACTTCTCCATATTATTTAACAGATTGAGGAAACTAAGGCAAACAGTGTTAATGGACTCGTCCAGGGTGACGCAACTAGGAAAGCCAGCTATGAACTCAGAGCCTCCTTACTCCTGGCCTGCATTCTATCCAATGTGCCATCTAGCCGCTCTTCTCCTGCTTGGGAAGTATGGTATTCCCTCGCTTGTGAGATTGACTTCTTTAACCTCATATATAAACTTTTCATTTATGTCTCTAAGATTTCCTGTTGCCCTGCTTAGCCCAGGGTTCCAGCCTGACTTGGTCTTTCTTCCTCCTGAGCCTGACATGGCACGTATCAGCTGCCCTTCCTAGCTTTGCACCATCTGCAGACTGGAATAAGCCTGCCCATGCCAAAGTCATCGATTAGAAACAAGGAAGAGCTGATTCCCTCATTTCATTATTGGATCCTTTCTCATCATTTCTGGGAAATTCTCATGCATGCTTTCCTGAACTAGCATGCTCAGTCTCTTTGTCAGAGGTTCTGGGAAACCCAGTAATTCCTAAAGTAATCCCTTCCTTTCCATCTTGGAATTGATGCTAAGTATTGGTTCCAAGACAGAAGAGTGGTAAGGGCCAGGCAACTGAGGTTAAGTGACTTGCCCAGGATCACACAATTAGGAAGTATCTGAGGTCAGATTTGAACCCAGGACCCCCTGTCTCCAGGCTTAACTCTCCATCCACTGAGCCACCTAGCTGCCCCAAAGCACAGCAGTTCTTAACTTTTCTTTATTTTTCAGACCTATTGCATTCATTTGTGTAAAATCGAGATCTTGCTATATTAGAATCATTTTGTGGGCTTGTTTTTCTGCCCCTTCTATTGTTTCTACCATCCTTTCCTTTGGTAGACTCATTCTGCTTTTCATTTAACCTATTAACAATTTATTTTTGTATAGACATTTTTAAATTTTTAGACAAAGCATTTATTAAGCACCTACTGTTTGTCAGGTCCTGGGCTCAAATGCTGGTTTTCATTACACTCCTATCCTGAGACTTCTTAATCACTCACATTTCTTTCATCTCATGATACTTCAGGGTAATTTCATTTCTTCCTTCTTCTCCATTAAAATTCTAGTTTGCCTCTGATATTTTTGCCTTGGTTACTCTTAATACTCTTTTTCTTTTGTCTTTTCCGTTTGTTTGTACTTTTACAGATTTTTGGTTTTTTCTTCATCTTTTTTCTTTCCAAAATCCAATTTCTCTCTTCTTAAAAAAATGTGTGTTCAGGGGCAGCTGGGTAGCTCAGTGGATTGAGAGTCAGGTCTAGAGACAGGATGTCCTGGGTTCAAATCTGGCCTCAGACACTTCCCAACTGTGTGACCCTGGGCAAGTCACTTGACCCCCATGGCCCACCCTTACCACTCTTCTACCTATGAGACAATACACAGAAGTTAAGGGTTTAAAAGAATTTTTTTTAAAATGTGTGTTCAGTTTTTCTTTTTTCCAATTACATGTAGAAACAATCTCTGACAATCATTTTCTGACCCTGTGATTCAGACTCTCTCCCTGCCACCCTCCTGGGGGATAATTAAATAGTCTGATGTAGGTTATATCAGCTTCTATGCAAAATGTATTTCCATATTCCCCATGTTGTGACAGAAGACCCGCATCACACATACAATCAAAAACTCAGGGGGGCAGCTGGGTAGCTCAGTGGATGGAGAGTCAGGCCTAGAGACGGGAGGTCCTGGGTTCAAATCCAGCCTCAGCCACTTCCCAGCTGTGTGACCCTGGGCAAGTCACTTGACCCCCTTTGCCCACCCTTACCACTCTTCCACCTATGAGACAATACACCGAAGTTAAGGGTTTAAAAAACAAACAAACAAAAAAAAAAAAACTCAGGGAGGAAGTGAAGAGTGGCGAGCTTTGATCTGCAGCCAGACTCCAGCATTGCTTCTTTGACTATGGAGAGCCTTTATTTTTTTTTTTTTAAATCATGAGACGTTGAGCTTATCTTGGAACCGTGTAAACCCCAATTTCTCTTGAGGGTCGCCGGTAGTTTGGGGGGGTCGGTTGGCATTTCTTTTGCTGTTTTTTTTTGAGCTTCTCTTGCCAGTTCTCACTCACCCATTTCCTGGATGTCCTAACGGCTGTTTTTAGGGTTAGAGCATTTGTGTGTATCCTCGGCTAACTGTCCAGGGCCAGTCTCGGAGGAGCTCAGCCTCCGGAGCGGATCATGAATGGGACATTGTCGCTGGTGTGCAGGGCTTTGAATGTCTTGGACAATGTGTGGCTTTTACTGATGACTCAGAGCAGGCGGGAACACCCAGAGGGAGAGAGAAGAAGGGAGCTGACTGCGATAAGCCTCGAGATACTGAACGTTGTTGTGGGGACTTTTGAGATCATTGTAAGTTTGGGGACAGGGCGCCGTCTGTCCAGGATCCCTGGCTCGCTCCAGCCTGGGAGGGAATCCGTTTGGGGACTGGGGACTCGAGGCACCGAAAGGAGCCTGTTGGGTGATTTCTCTTGTTTTAGATTTGGAGAATTGTTCCTCTCTGATCTCAAATGGCCTGTCGGGGAAGGAAGAATAGTGGCGGCTTACCCATATTTACTACCAAAAAGAGTCAGCTGATGTTTTTCTTTTCAGGATGAGGTCTGGGTCCCTTCCAAGGGCTAGTGGAAGGGAGCTCATTTACAGGCGGGAAGCACTGCCTTACTCCTTCAAATGAGTGTGACAGGCAGAGAGAAAGAGAGGGAGAGGGAGAGGGAGAGGGAGAGAGAGAGAGAGAGAGAGAGAGAGAGAGAGAGAGAGAGAGAGAGAGANTGTGTGTGTGAGAGAGAGAGAGAGAGAGAGAGAGAGAGAGAGAGAGAGAGAGAGAGACAGACAGACAGACAGACAGACAGACAGACAGACACAGACACAGACACAGACACAGACACAGACACAGACAGACAGAGACAGAGAGAGGTGGAGAGAGAGAGAGGTGGAGAGAGAGAGAGGGAGACAGAGAGAGAGAAGGAGAGGGAGAGAGAAGGAGAGGGAGAAAGAGAAAGAGAGAGAAAGAGACAGAGACAGAGAGATTTAAGGAGGTTTGGGCCAGGTTTTCTGTTGTAATTATTGGGATGACATTTAAGAGCAAACACCACATGGCTCAGCATTTTTGAGGGTGTTAAAGCTGCCCTCACTGTAATGATGCCTTTCCCCTTTTGTTATAGCTAATAAATATTATTGGAAGATTAAAAACACTTCTGCTCTTAAAGAGACAGAGTGAGATTAAGTAACTTCTGCTCTTAACATAGAAAAAAAACAACTCTGCTCTTGGGAGCCAGAGTGAAATGAAATAAAACTCTATACCACTTTTAAGGCTACTTCTCACGTCTCCATGTGTCTGTCTATTGGGCTGTCTGTCTTATAATAAAGAGATCCCGAAGTCACACACAGCTTGGCTGGGGCACACAAGGTCCCCTTTGTCCTTCCCTGCTCCCCTCCCCTGTCTCCAGCTCAGTAGCAGGACGTCATTATCATTTACCCAACACCTGCTTATCAGAATTGCTGGCGGCTCTTTATATAGACTATCATGCCTTCCCCCAGCTCAGAAGGGACAGAGCCTGATAGAGAGACCAGAGCAGAATCCTAGAGGAAGGGAATAAGGAAGGAGAACGTTTGCTGGAAGGCTGGCCCGTGTCTGCGTTTTGTCTGGCTGATGCCCTCCCATTTTCTGCCTAAATGGATATGATTGTAAGAATGGTGGTTCTGGCAATAGATCCTGAAAGGATTTGAACAGAGATTTGTCCAAGGGTAACAGGACCCAGGGCTCGTCACCCCAAGGCGTTGCTAGCATGGTTAACACGGTCCTCAAAGAGGAGAAAGGGGGACTCATAGATGCTCCGAGAGTGCATGATGAACAAGTTAAAGCTTGGCAGGAATGTTCCAGGAACGGTCACGGCTGCAGAGGGCAGTTGTAAAGGCTGAGCAGAGGTACACGTTCCTGAACTTGGGAACTTTAACTAAAAGGGGTTGGTGGCTGGATGGGTGCCACGAAACAGCTAAAAAGTTCAGATTGCAAGTCAAAAGACCCTCCATGGGCGATGACCACATGAGCTCAACCAATACTCTGTCCAGATAGAAGGGTTGGACCCATGTGGATTGGTTTCCAGAGGGATTTATGACAGCAACCCAAGGCCAGGTTATTCACTGCAGAAACTGCCAAACGGTCATCCTTTAGAAGCGTGAACTTCCTGGGCAATGCAGATTTTGTCCTGGGAAGAACAGGGTAGTTTTTAAGGGAAGAGTGGAAAAAGCACGACACATCAGTGCAGGCTGCGACTATTCAGCCTTTCTGGAAAACCAAGAGGCAGGACTATCCTCCAGAACAGGGGTCGGCAACATATGGCTCTCGAGCCATATCTGGCTCTTTTGAGGGTCAGATATGGCTCTTTTTTTTCCATAAAATATACTTTATTTAGCCAATATTTAAACAGATGATCGTCATAATTTATAAGAAATAAGATCAGGAATTAAAGCAAAGATATGTTTATTTTCTATTTAGTAATCGATCACATGGAGATGAGTGACTGAATTAAAGCAGTAGAACTTTGACTTTAAGTCCGCTACTTCTAAGTGTTTGCTACTGAAAGACTGTAACACTACTTAATGCACTTGCTACATCAATATATCAAGGATAAGTGCAGAAAAAGTCTGGCAAAATACAATACTCATTCCTATTAAAACCACTGGAAAGCATAGGTGTAAATGGAGTATTAAAGTGATACAAAGCATCTACCTAAAAACATTAGCAAATAGTATTTATAACAGGTATAAGCTAGATGCTTCTTAGTAAGATCAGAAGTGAAACAAGGATGCCCATTTTCACTAATACTATTTAACATAGTATTAGAAAGGTTAGCAATAGCAATAAGAGAAGGAAAAGAAACTGAAGAGATCAGAATGGGCAAAGAGGTAGTAAAATTATCTCATTTTACAGATGGAATTAATATATGTGGAAAATCAGAGATTCAACTAAAAAGTTAGTTGAAACTCAATAATTTTAATAAAGAAAAAAATTTTACAAGAAGCCAGAAAGAGACAATTCAGATATCAAGGAGCACCAATCAGGATCACACAGGATCTGGCAGCCTCCATGCTAAAAGACTGCAAGGCTTGGAATATGATATTCAGAAAGGCAAGAGAACTGGGTCTACAACCAAGGATCACCTACCCATCAAAACTGACTATATACTTCCAGGGGAAAGTTTGGGCATTCAAGAAGATAGAAGATTTCCAAGTATTTGCACAGAAAAGACAAGGACTAAATGGAAAGTTCGATATCCTACCACAAAAATCAAGAGAAACATGAAAAGGTAAATAAGAAACAGAGGGGAATGAATTTGGCTATTATATTCCTGTGGGTTGTCTTTTCTGGGTCTAGTGTAGAGGGTGATCTATGGATCCTTTCAATGTCTATATTGCTCTCTTGTTGTAGAACTTCAGGGCAAATTTGCTGAATAATTTCTTTTAGTATGGAGTCCAAATTTCTATTAATTTCTGCTTTTTTGGGAAGACCAATGATTCTCAGATTGTCTCTTCTAGACCTGTTTTCTTGGTCTGTCACCTTCTCATTGAGATATTTCATGTTTCCTTCTATTTTATCAGTCGTTTGACTTTGTTTTATTTGTTTTTGCTGTCTTGAGAGATCATTAGCTTCTAATTGCTCAATTCTAGCCTTTACGGACTGGTTTTCCTTTTCAATCTGGTCATTTCTGGTGTTCAATTTGCTTATCAGTTCATTTGATTTCTGAGCCTCACTTTCCAATTGCAAAATTCTGCCTTTTAAACTGTTATTTTCTTGCCAGATCTCTTCCATCTTTCTCATCATCTCAGATTTGAACTCTTCAATAGCTTCTGGTCAGTTTTCATTATTTTGGGAAGGTTTGGATATGATTACTTGTTTGTTCTCCTCTGTTGTTTGCTCTGTTGTCTGGATTTTATCTGTGTAAAAGCTGTTGAGTGTTTCAGATTTCTTCTTGATGATCTTTCTCTTTTGGGGTTCTTGACTCTGGCTTGCCATTGTTAGCCCTGCGCCCTCTCAGGTTTAGCCTCACCCTCGGGGTCTGTCTGAGCTCTTTAGGCTCCTGAGGTCTCAGTTGTTCTCAGGGTCAAACCTCCTGGTGGTCCCCTTGCTTGTTCCTCTGCCCAAGGCTCCTTTGACAGTCTCAGGGTGCTGCTTCCACAGTTGTGCACCCCTCTGCACTGGGTCCCCACTCAAGGTCCTCGCCCGCACTCAGGATTCATGTCTGGACTTGCATCCGTGCCTGCGCTCAGGGTCTATGTTCAAAGTCCGCACGTTCTTTAGCCTCTTGGGGTCTTAAGTCTTGCTGCTCTCAGGAACAGGCCCTGGTGTCCCCAGGTAGCTGCCAAGGACTTAATGGATGCCCCAAACTTGCTCTATTTCTTTTTAGCTGGCTTTGGCACTGTAGGTGGTGTGGGGGTAGGGGAGGGGGTTGCTCAGCTCGCGTTTTAGTGAGAGCTGTTTCACCCCTTTATAGCATGGAAATGCCCTGATTCCATGTACCTTCAATGCTGCACCCTGTTGTGGGGTCCCTTCGTTCGTCTGGATTTGTTTTTATGTCTTCTTGAGAAGTCTTATATGTGTGGGTTAGGAGAGGTCAAGCAGCTGCTTTTTACTCTGCTGCCATCTTAACCCTAATCTCCAGATATGGCTCTTTCTGCAGGAGCCATAAAGTCCATTTTTTTCAGGAGCCGTTACAGGAGCGGCACTGTGAGCACTGTACGGCTCTCATGAAATGACATTTAAAAAATGTGGCGTTTATGGCTCTCACAGCCCCTGCTCCGGAAGCTCCCTGTCCTTATAAACTGATTATAAGAAATCCTCGCCTACAAGTTTGTTGTTGTTCAGTCATGCCTGACTCTTTGTGTCCCAATTTGAAGTTTTCTTGTTAAAGAGGCTGGAGAGGCTTGCCGTGTCCTTCCCCGGTTCATTTTACAGATGAGGAAACTGAGGCAATTCAAGTTAATAGTAGCTTGCCCAGGGTCCGGAGCCATATTTTCACTCAGGAAGTCGGGTCCTCCTGACTTCAGTCCTGGTTCTCTCTCCACTGTACCATCTCGATAGCCTCCGAATATCCTCGAGAATTCAAGTAATCAACTGTAGTAGGACCAGAACATTATCATAGACAAAATCGTTAGCCACAGTGGCTTGGAGAGAACACTGGACAAGGGGACAGCTAGATGGATGAGTGGAGAGAGAGCCAGGCCTGGATTCAAATCTGACCGTGGACACTTTCTAGCTGTGCCACCCTGGGCAAGCCACTTAAGCCCAATTGTCTAGTCCTCACTGCTCTTGTGCCTTGGAGCCAATGCTTGGTACTAGCACAATGCTGGGACAGATTCTAAGATGAAAAGTAAGGATTAAAAACAAGTTTGAGAACATTTGAATAGCTACGTCAGCTTTCCAGACTCAGGAGCTCTTACTTACGTGGAATAAGAAGCTCTCAAAGCACAGACTCCGCAGGAGGCCTCAGACCCACGGGGGAGCCCCTTATCCTGTGGGCTGCTGGAGTCTAAAAGATGCTTTCGGTGAATCTCTGACAGTGTCCGGCTCGCCACGTTGGTCCCATGTGGCCTTCCTGATTGTCGTCTGGTCATTTCACAAGTAGGATAGAGCCTCGCCCCGGGGTGGTGCCATTTGGGCGCCATCCAATAGAAGGTGAGAAGAGTGAGAAAAGCAAATTGCTCCCGTTTATGGGGTGCTCTGACATTTTCAGGGTGCCTTAGACCCACTATCGCATTTGGCAGGACTTTTCATGCTTTGCTCCAAACAGCAATAAAGGGCGATTCACATCTGCAAAGGGGCCTGGAGCCTGCCAGCTCTTTGTGGGTACAAAAAGCTTTCTAGATGGTGACTTATTTGAGCCCCGCAATAACTGTGGGGTCGAAGGAGTGGGAGGTGCGGCATGTGAGCAGATCCCAGGATCTCTGTTCTCTACAAAGTGCTGTGGATGGAGGCCCCTCGGGCTGGTGGGCAGAGAGGTGGCCTCCAAGTCAGGAGGGCCTCGGACCCAGCCTGGCGAGCCCTTCAACACCGATCCGTGCCCCAGACGCTCTCGTGAGGCTTTGGCCCTCTCTGCATTGGCAGAAAGGTTTCTATCAAAGGATTCCCAGGACGGATGAAATCAGAACATTTAGACCAAATAAGGGACGTGCAAAGAGTGGAATGATGATGTCTGTGGCTCTTGGTAAGACTCGGGTGAGAAAAGGTTGTTGTGGCGAGCCATGGATGCCCGGGTGGGTCAGCTTCAGGACGGGAATGAGATGAGGCCCCGCTGACCGCTTAATGAGAGGAAGCTGACTTAGTTGTGGGCACTCAGGGACGAGAGCCAGGAGAGAGCATTGATTCAGCTGGACTTGGCGTCTGGGCCTCTGAGGGGGGCTTCTTGCTTCTCAAGCTCAGGTTTTTTGTACTTGGGCTGCCAGAAAGCCACTTCGATGAATCCTTTGTCCCCTGAGCCAACCGTGAGGACAGTTTCAGTATCGTTTAAGGGAAAACTAACTAAATAGAAATATTTGACCATCAGTCGCCCCGTATCATACTTATATACAAGGAGTCCCCAAGCCTCAGGGAAGTTTTGAATTCCAACATCTTTGTCATCTTTTTTTGTTTTTTTCAACTCTTACCTTCCATCTTGGAGTCAATACTGTGTATTGGCTCCAAGGCAGAAGAGTGGTAAGGGTAGGCAATGGGGGTCAAGTGACTTGCCCAGGGTCACACAGCTGGGAAGTGTCTAAGGCCAAATTTGAACCCAGGACCTCCCGTCTCTAGGCCTGGCTCCCAATCCACTGAGCTACCCAGCTGCCCCCCTTTGTCATCTTTAAAATGCTACATGAACGTGAATCAGGATGACATGATTAAAAATAAATGAATACATTCATTACTAGTTCATTAATATTAAAACAATCTCATGATATTTTCAGAATATTATTTCAGCCTTTAAATAATGTAAGTTTTAGAGTTTAGGAGGTTCATTTCCATTTTATCTTTCTCTTATTCTTTCCCGTGTGTAGGCTTGGGGTAGGGTCTTCCCTGTGGTAAGTGGAACGTTTAGGAACCAGCCCTGCCTCCCCCTCCTCCCCCATCCCGTCCACTTTGCTTCAGGCAGGACAAGCCCAGCTGCACATACATTCCATAGGACCACATGAGGTATATTTTTAGGGGCAGCTGTTTGGGTCTGTATGGTTTGGCCATCTGGAGATCAAAGAAGTGCCCCCCCAGCCCCACCCTGATCCCACGGCCCGTTAGGATCTGCGAGATGGATTGGAGGGGGGTGGAGGGATTTGGCTCTTCCTACCTCAGATGGTTTCTCCTTAGAAAAACAAGAGGAGAGTTGGGAAAAGATGAGGACAGTCAAGTATGTAGGGCCACAGGGGTGAAAGGTAGCAAGAAATTGCCAATGAAATTTAGCCTTGGAACGATCCGATCGCTTTCTCCTGATTGTGCCTTAGTTTCCTCATCTGCAAAATGGAGGGGATCGGAAGAGAGGTGTATTTGTGTTCCCCTGGTGCCTGGAACGTTGTAAGGATTTATGAAATGCTCGTTGGTTGAGATTTCAAACTCTTAAGGTTGTTTTTTTTCTTCAACACTTGCTTTCCACCTTAGAATCAATACTGTGAATTGGTTCCAAGGCAGAAGAGCAGTAAGAATGGAGTAATGGGGGTTAAGTGACTTGCCCAGGGTCATCCAGCTAGGAAGTGACTGAGGCCAGATTTTGTGGGAATAAAAATTAATATCCAATACTCTTAAGTGTTATATTTAAAAATATATATTAATAATAACTAAAATTTTAAAAGCTAGAGAAAAAATCTGCTTTCCCAGCTGCGCATTCTGGAAAAGAGAGAGGGGGGCAGAGTTACAGAACTTATAAACAATACGTGAAGACACTACGTGGAGGAAGTTAAAGAGGATTCTGGCTAATGTAGTTCGGGGGTCCAAGATGTTCTAGTCATACAATTTGAGCCCAGGACCTCCTGTCTCTAGACCTGACACTCTATCCACTGAGCCACCTGTCTGCCCCGTCTAAGGTTTCATTTTAATCCCCATTAGGGGGTCTTTGAGGACTGAACTCCATTAGTTGATCTCGAGTTGTAGGACCTGAATTTGAATCCTGTAACTTGATAACTGTGTGACCTTGGGTGAATCATTTCATCTCTTTGGCCCTCAGATCTCTCATTCATTAAATTGGGGGTTAGTCTTGATGATTTCTGGAATCCAATCCAATAAACATTTGTTAAGCACCTATTACGTTCCAGGCCCCTGAGAACTCAAGAAATAAAAAGAAAGATGGTCCCTGCCTTCCAGGATCTTAAAATCTAAAGGGGGAGACAGCGCAGAAAAGGAGGCTGGATTTGGGGATGGCTAGGAGGGATGGGACGGCAGATCTTGTTTCATGTCAGGGCAGCAGATGCACAGCAGAATGAGCTGAGAGTCCAGTTCTGCCTTCTGCGAAGGAAGGCATTGGGAGGAGTTTGGCGCTCTCCCCTCCATTTCTCCATTCCGAGGCTGGGGGACGGGCTGTTGACTATGGCTTGAGTCGGCTGCATGGTAGCTTGACCTGAGAGGGGCTTCTTTGTTCCATGGAGCCGAAACTAGACCAGGGATCGGATGCTGACTTGTGGAAGTCACTTTCGACTTTAAATTTAAGTAAGATCTTTGAATTGGACATTTCTCTTAAGGAACGGAGCAATTGTTAGTATTTGAGGGGAAAAAAGCCTTTCTGTTTTAAAAAAAATTATTTTCTTGTTTGTTACATTAAATTTCCCAGGTATGTCTCCCTCCTCCCCTGCCAACACTAAAGAAGGCATTATTTGACAAAAAGATATATGTGTGTCTAAAACTATGTCTTGCTTGTTTTGGCTTTTTCTCTAGAGATGAATATTTCTCTACTCATAGTTTATTTAATTTAAACTCTTACCTTCTGTCTTAGAATCAATCCTGTGTATTGGTTCCAAGGCAGAAGAGTGACAAGAGCTAGGTATTGGAGGTTAAGTGACTTGCCCAGGGTCATATAGTTAGGAAGCGTTAGAGGCTGGATTTGAACTCAGGACCTCCTGCCTCTAGGCTTAGATGTCACTCCAGTGAGCCATCAAGCTGTCCTTCCATTTGTCCTTGTATTCATATTTATCTTTTTGTTGACATTTATACACATAGCAGTGAAAACAAAATGATAAATGCATATACAGGTGGGTAGGACTTATGATTATTTTGGGGGTAAGGAACTCTTGGGGTGGAATTCCTTTGATCAATGCACATTTCTCTGCAATTTATAGTCTTTAGAGCTTTGCCTGAGTCACTGAGAGTCGTGACTTGCTCAGGGTCACCCAGCCTGTATATGTAAGAGGGGGACCTTGAACCCAAGCCTTCCTTGTTCCAAGTTCAGCTTTCTATCAGACACCCCACACTTTCACCCTAACATTACTTCATACCAATATAATATTATTCTATTTTTTAAATTTAGAATATTTTCCCATGGTTACATGATTTATGATTTTTCCCTCCCCTCTTTCCTCCCCACCTCCCAGAGCTGACAAGCAATTCCATTGGATTAGACACGTATCATTGTTCAGAACCTACTTCCATATAACATTATTCTTTTTTTTTTAAACCCTTAACTTCTGTGTATTGGCTCCAAGGCAGAAGAGTGGTAAGGGTGGGCAATGGGGGTTAAGTGACTTGTCCAGGGTCACACAGCTGGGAAGTGTCTGAGGCTGGATTTGAACCTAGGACCTCCCGTCTCTAGGCCTGGCTCTCCATCCACTAAGCCACCCAGCTGCCCCCATATAACATTATTCTTAATGAAGATCAGAAGGAGCAAAGTTGAACAGGAGGAGTAGTGAGAGCTGGATTGCTTTTGGGAAACATACGATGTTTCTTGTGACCCCAACCGTGTCCTCAAAGCAATTTGATGCCAGGATTCTTCTAGCAATGCCTGGCTGTAAATTATGGAATGAGATAGTCAATCAGCAAACATTTTGTAAACACCTACCATGTGCTCAATGCTGGGGTTATATATAAAGAACAGCAAAGGATGGTCCCTGTCCTTGAGGAGCTTATAATTGATTACAATCTCCAAAGAAGGGAAATCGATGACCAACTGGAGGACAATGGAAAGGTACATGGTGGGCATGAGGAGGCTGCAGGACATTTCAGATGATGAAGTATGAGGGAGAAACCACCTGAAGGCCTAAAAATAAAGGTGGGGTTGTCAGATGGTGAGAGTAAGGCATGAACAGCCCATTGGGCTCCATTAGTATTCTATTTGGGCTCAGTTCTTTGTCCATTTCTCAGTACAATTCAGAGAAGTTCTGTAACCTGCTGGATAGTAAACCAATGGAGGATTCATGGAAAGCCACAGATGATAAAGACACAGGATGGGTGGACAGAGATGGGTTGCAATCTATATAATGGAGATTTCATTGGAATAAGGACTGGACCAGTGATTTCACTGATACAGGGAATTCCCGGTTGCAGAATTTCCTTTCCCAATGCAAGATCAGCACCTGCTCCCCCATATAAAATCTTAAGAGTTACTTGGGCCATTGAGAGGCTGTGATTTACCCAGACTCACACCCACACGGGATGTTCCAGAAGCAGGATTCAAACTTGACTCCAAGGCTGATTCTCTGTCCTTTATATCCTGCTGCAAAATAGTTGACAAAATTTAGTGTTGAAGCTCTTTCTTTCTAAAAGATACCCATAGTGAACTAGGTCGTATACCAGATATTAAAACCTGAATCTAAACCACTTCTCTGGTCTTGGGGCTCCAACCCCTAGGACAATGGCTGGCATGTAGGACGCATTTGAGAATACTCGTGGATTGCTCGATTCCTTCCTTGGAGACCAGGGACGCTACTTCTTTCTGGTCATGGCAAAAACATTTCGTTTCGCCACTCAACTTTTCTGTCTTTCTCTGTTTCTATCTTGAAATAAAAGTATTTTATAAATTTGGCATATACACACACGTGTATTTCCATATGAAAACACATGTGTATAGAGACACACATGTATATGTGACATACAAGCACTTCTATATAATCCACACTCACTCAAAGGAATGTAGCCTGTCCATCTATACAAAGAAGACCAAATGGATGGAAAATGTGTTTCTCAGATTTCAGCATGCATTTAATAAGTTCTTTATTGAGTTTGCCCACATGTAAGTGTGTATGTATGAAAGAGAGACAGAGAAAGAGAGAGAGAGAGAGACAGAGACAGAGAGAGACAGAGACAGAAAGAGACAGAGACAGAGAGACAGAGACAGAGAGAGACTGAGAGAGAGAGACAGAGCCAGAAAGAGACTGAGAGAGAGAGACAGAGAGAGGGGGAGAGAGGGCAGATGGACAAATAGCTGAGGTCAGAGCTGAATTACAGTAGGAGGTGTTATTCTGTCCTTGCTTTCAGAAGATCGCAAAGCTCTTTTTACCCTTTTGCCCACTTTTTCCATCCAGACATCCTCCCACAACAGCTCTCTGATAATGAGATCTGGAGCCATTGCTTCCAAAGAATAAAAACTGGACACCCCAAAGAGGGTAGCCGAGGGCCCGTGAGCAGTCTGCAACTTATAACCAGTGAACAATTCTAAAGAAAAGCAGCATTTAAGGAAACGATGCACGAGAGGTCTTTTGGCAGGAAGTGAATTTGGGCTGGTCATGTGGAAAGAGCCAAAGACGGCATGTGACCGGCCAGAGCGATCTTTTGATGCTCCCAAGACATTGGGAGGAAGTGGAGAAGGCTTTTTGGCATGTCAGGAGACGTACCTTTTTGGTGTCAAAAGGGTGGGCAGGCAGGGTAGGTGGGCAGGGAGGGTAGGTGGGCAGGGTGGGCTCTGGATCTTCGGAAGGAAGTCGGGAATGGATGAAATCCGAGATGGATTTTAGTGCTGCAGCTTGTCTGGCAAGTCCCCTGGCATTGATTAGATGCCACCTACTCTGTGCTAGGCACTGAGGGTGTGTGTGTGTGTGCTTGTACTTAGGGTTGTGCATTTGAGGTTTCTCAGTAACTCTTAAGAAACTTCGAGACAAGCTGTCTTCTTGCCTTGCGTGTTCTTGACTGGCATACAGCAGGTGCTTAATAAATGTCTGTGGATTCATTGTCGAAGGAGTCCTCTTTTCTAGGGCTTCCGGAGGAACAATACCCACTCGTGTCCGGGGTTTGTTTTGTCTAAATCTGAATTTTCAGGGAACGTGGATGAGGAGGGAAAGGAGGAGACGTGCGGAGGCTCTTCTAGGTGGAAGCGAATGACGCCGCCTCTCACTTGGGTGGTGGGTTTTGGAGAAGGGAGGGCGGCCCCGTTGTGTGGAGTCGGTTTTCTTGCCTTCTCCCTGGGCATTGGGGCGGGCTTCTCCCTGGGCTAGCTCCGTGCGGATGAAAAATGAAGTACAAACGTGGTGTTTTTCCCCAGAAACAAACCCTGCCCAGAGGGAGAACATCACATGTTCCTGCCTCCGTGTGGCCTGGGTTGACCTGAGCGTGAGATAATGATTGCTGAGAGAAGGCTGGATGGAGCGACTCCAGAAACTCCAACGGATACAGGAAGAAGAGTTTTCAGATCGGGGCTCCCCAGACCGTGGGCCGCCCATTGCTGCAGGCGTGGCAGGGGTGTCGGGAGCTCTCATTCGGAGCCCAGAAAGTACAAGTTCCTGGGGGCCATCGACGCTGATGGGTTTGTCGGAGAGGGCTGGAATTGGGGAGCTCTGGGCACTTCCTGGGGGATCCTCGAGCTCGCCCAGGCGGGTCTCCCTCCAGGAGCCCCAGGCACAGCCTTCCTATGCCTCGCCTGTCCTCGTCCTCCTGCGGGTGGCAGGTAGGAGGTCGGGCAGGTCTTCCTCTTGGCTCTGTGCAGACGCCGTGGCATGGGCCATCCATGGCGAAGTCTTCCCTCCCTCCAGTCTCTTTGACTTCCTTTTCTCCCATTTACATCTCTGTGGTGGCATCCTTCGTGCTTTGTTTCTCGGATCATTTTTCACTCTCGATATGCCAGTGCTTGGACACCTAGAAGGTGCTTAATGAATAATCACGGCTCCGTCGTGCTCATGGCCACCTCCGTGCTCTAGGAGGGAGCCTCGACTTTGTACCCAGAGGCGGGTAGGGACTGGCATAGTAGGCAGAATGCTGGAATTTGAGTCAAGAAGATGTGAGTTCAAATCCTGCTTCATGCACACATTAGCTGTGTTACTCTGAGCAAATCACTTCATCCGTCTCAGCCTTGTACCAATCTTAGTGGCTCTTATTATTATAAATAGGGAGACAGATAAAGTTGTTATTAAATCATCACGATTTATTGGGCATTGAGCTGAATGTTGGGGATACACGTATGAATAAGTAGACTGCTCCCTACCCTCAAGGGCCTTATTTTTCTAATACCCTACTACTAATTTAATTCTATGCTAATAATGAATGCAATGATAATACTTTAATTAATATACTCATTATAATTCAATGACATATTTAATTGACTTTAAATATTTAATGAGTATAAGAGGAGTGTTCTCTTTTGAAGACATGTATATTTGGACTAATTCTAGGGTTCTTATTTTATTTTATTTTATTGATTAATTTAGAATATTTTTCTATGGTTACAAGATTCATGTTCTTCCCCTCCCTTCCCCCTCCCGTAGCCAATGAGCAATATGACTGGGTTTTACATGTGTCATCAATCTGTACCTATTTCCTTATTATTGATATTTGCACTAGGGTGATCATTTAAAGTCAGTATCCTCTAGGATTCTTTTTTAATTTTTATTTTGAATATTTCCCCCTAGTTACATGTTTCATGTTCTTTCCCTCTCCCTCAAGCCCCCTTAACCTCCCTTAGCTGACACACAATCCCACTGGGTTTTACATGTGTCATTGATCAAGACCCAATTCCATATTATTGATAGTTGAACTAGAGTTATCGTTTAGTGTCCACATCACCAATCATATTCCCATCAGCCCATGTGATCAAGCTGCTATTTTTCTTCTGTGTTTCTACTCCCACAGTTCTTCCTCTGAGTATGGCTAGTTTTCTTTCTGGTAAGTCCCTCTAGGGTTCTTTTTTTTTTTTTTAACATTGATTAATATTTATTTTTTAGAAAAGTTAACATGGTTACATAATTCATGCTCTTACTTTCCCCTTCACACCCCCCTAGCTTCCCCCCACCCTCCCCGCCCTTGGCAGATGTGTATTTCCACTGGTTTTAACAGATGTCATCAATCAAGACCTATTTCCATATTATTGATAGTTGCATTGGTGTGGTAGTTTCAAGTCTACATCCCAAATCATGTCCACCTCAACCCATGTGTTCAAGTAGTTGTTTTTCTTCTGTATTTCCTCTCCTGTAGTTCTTCCTCTGAATGTGGGTAGCTTTCTTTTCCATAAATCCCTCAGAACTTCTAGGGCTCTTTTTAAAGATTTTATTTTTTTGTTTGTTATGTTAAAATTCCCAGGTATCTTCGTCCCTCTCTCTCTTCCCCATGCTAGAGAAGGCATCATTTGACAACAGGATACACGCTTGGAAAAAATGACATCTTTCTTATTTCTATTGATCAGTTCTTTCTCTGAAGGTGGACGTACACAAGTCAGTCTTCAGACAATCTTTCTGCTGCTGCATAGAATGTTCTCTTGGTTCCATTTGTTTCACTCTTCATAATTTCACACAGGACTTTCCAAGCTTTCCCCAAATGAACAGGCTCGTTGTTTTTTTACAGCACAGTAGTATTCCATCACAACCATATGGCACAACTTGTTTAGCCATTCCCCCATTGATGACATCCTTCAATTTCCAGTTCTTTGCCGCCCCAAAGAAAGTACTATAAATATTTTGGAACTTGTAGTTTCTTTTCCTTTTTTCCTGATCTCTTTGGGAAACAGACCCAACAGTGGTTTTGTGGAGTTGAAATGTATACACAATTCTTTAACTCTTTGGACATAATTCCAGATTGTTCTTCAAAATGGCTGGATCAGTCTGCAGTTCTACCAACAGGGTATATGTACCCATTTTCCTACATCCCCTCCAACATTTGTCATTTTCCCCTTTTATTATTTTAACCAGTCAGATAGGTGAGAGACTTTACCTCAGAATTTCTCTAATCAATAATGATTTAGAGCATTTTTTCACATCTAGGTATAGCTTTGATGTCTTCATCCCCAAACTATTCATATCTTTTATCCGTTGGTGTTGGTTCCTGGTAAACTCGGCCATGTAGCATTTGTATAATGGCGGTGTAGGGGGCTTTTCTAGCTACTTTGACTTCTCTTCTGTGATTGAGCTAGAACACATTCAGATTTGTAGAGCACGAGCGATCTCAGTTAATCCTTGCAACAACCCCATGAGGTAAATTCTATCATTATTCCTATCGCACAGAAAATTGAGGCTGAAGCCGTCCACTGACTCCACGAAGATTCCTAGTGGGTTGGACACTCAGAAAGGGGAACCAAGGACTGAGGGAAAATGGGTTATGAGTTAAGGACTAAGGGAAAGAGAACAACATAAGGAGAGAATAAAGACGCACAGACTCAGAAAGTTTTGGCATAAGATAGACAGCGAGTAAGCTCTGGTGGTCAAGAGCTTCTTGGTTAGCTCAGATGGTTAAGAGCTTCTGCCTCAACTGTCCTCTAGCTACTTTTATTAGGGTTACAATCATACACGGGAGGGACGAGCGAGCCAAGTGGTCTGATGTGAGGCAAACATCACGAGATACAGACTGTTGGACCCTAAAGCAATAGATAGAGGAAACATCTAGATCCCGAATCCATCTGGCCTCAGGTCTTGGTACTAATTACTTGTTTTTTGGTAAAATAAGGAGCCTGAGATAACTGAGCAGTCTTCCAGAGGGTAGCCTTAGGGAAGGGCTAGGAATTTGGCAAGGTTGAGGTTTAATTCAGCTCAAGGTTACAGAAATGGCTCATAGACAATACAAGAGTCATTTTTGAGCACTTCTTAAAATAATATCCCAATTAATGTATACCTGGATTGCTACAGAGGCTGAGATAGAGGTGAAGCAAATACCTTACTGAGACAGAAACTGAGGAAAATAGATCTTGTTGAGGTAGGTATTACCAATCCATCATGGCTATTATTGATCTATTAATCCATGAATAAGCATGCATTCTCTCAGGGGTCAGAGCACAAGGCTTGGAGTCCGGAAGACCTAAATTCAAATTCCCATCCCACCCTCACTCACTGGCTGTGTGACCCTGGACAAATCATTTAACTTCTGTTTGCCTCCATTTTCTCATCTGCAAAATGGGCATCATAATAGTGCCCACTTCCCAGGGCTGCTGGGAAGGTTTTTCAAATCTTAAGGTCCTACTTATATAAATATTAGTTATTATTACCTTCTTTCTTTATAAAGAATATATATATATATATATATAGTTTTCCTTATTATTTGTTCAGTATTTCCTGTGTGCCAGGGAGTGGACAAAGTGCTGGTGATGAAAAGAAAGGCAAAGATGTGAGTTTTGCCCTTAAGGAGTTGATAGTCTCAGCGAGCGAAGGGCACACGAGCCGCCATCTCCGTGGATGGGCTGCATGGTTGATCGTGGTCCTTCGCACATGAGGAGGACCAATTGACGTCCCTGTGTCAGGGTCTGTGGACAGCATGTCCATCTGCGGCTCATGAGCCCAACACGAGCCCACAGGACTTGACCACGGGAGGGGCAGAGTCCGGATGAATCCATAGGATGCCTACAGAGGAGATGGAAGACAGTCTCTGAGGGGAGCCGCTAACCACTGGGGGGACCTCCTCCAGTTTGAAAAGGAAGTAGGGGAATGGAATACGCATTTCTTTTTCTTAAACCCTGACCTGTCTTAGTACCTGTTATAAGACCAGTTATAGAGTGGTAGGGGCCAGGCAACAGGGTTAAGTGACTTGCCCATGGTCATACAGCTAGAAAGTAGCTGAGGCCGTATTTGAACCTAGGGCTTCCTGATTCTAGGCATGGTGCTCTATCCACTGGGATACCTAACTGCCCCATCTGTAAGCATTTCTGTGACACCTACTATGTGCCAGGCACTGCACTAAGCACTTTATAAATACTATCTCATTTGGTCTTCACCACCACTCTGG
>NC_058130.1:13467609-13482273 GCF_016433145.1 Gracilinanus agilis | reverse complement strand
AGGTGGAGTTGAAGCCTTTCAGTGGAAAACTCTATAAAGTAACCAGAAACCCTCCAATGCTTGCTGGTGCTCCAGGCCAGGGAGGGAGAGCCACCTCTGTGTCCTGCAGAGGGGCCGCTTGCCGGTGGAGACTTCCAGCAGGGGCTGGAGACAGTTACTGGGGAGAGACTGCATCCAGCTCGGGCTCTCTCCGCCTCTGAAGCACTATGAAAACTATAATAAAAAGAAAGGGATTCCCTTTGAGCGGAAAAAAAATTAAAATAAAAGGCCTTGGCTTCATGGAAACCCACTTTTTCTTTGTGGAACTTGTAACTTTTCAAGCAGGATCTGGAAATCAGCAGACCCGGGTTCTTCCCTCACTTACACGCACGTGTACATCACATGCGTTGGAACCGTTGGAAGGTTTCCGTAACTGCTGTGATAACACGTCCTTGCTGTGGTGTCAGGAATTACTGGTTTTTCAAGCAGTTTGGGGGGAAAGAAATCTCTGCTGCTGCCGCTGCTGAATTATGAAGCTATTGATAATCCAGGCAGCCAAAATAAACTCGAGATGAGTCAGTGTAGACTCCAGAAGCATTTAAAATGATCCGGCCTCTCCGGCACAATGTGCCAGGCATTGTGCAAGACCTTTCTGGGGAGGGAGAAGGTGTCCTTGCCCTCTGAGGGGTGCAGTCTCTGGGGGCGGGGGGGGCAGGGAGGGGAACAAGACAAGCACAGCTGGGGGGGGGGCAGGCAGGGAAGGCCTGCAGCCCTGATGAGAACAGCTCGCCTCTCTGGGGCACTTTAATATTTACAAAGCGCTCTTGATGACTTGGGAGGCAGGAGCTGTTCTCTCCATTTTACAGATGAAGAAACTGAGACACACGGAGGCATTAAGTGATGTGCCCAGGCTTGCACAGCTAGTAAGTGTGGAGGCAGGATTCAAACTCGGGTCCAGCATTCTATCCATGGCACCCCCCCCCCCCAGCTGCCTGATAGGAATCGTATTAGCCATCACAGCTATTTCTAGAGAACTCGCCGTCTCACCCGGATCCTTATGATAAGCCTTGGAGGTTGCATAAGTATTATCAGATTATTTTTATGGACAAGAAAACTGTGGCTCCGAGGAGTGACATCCTCAGGCCTCTGTTTCCTCATCTCTAAAAGGGAGACAACAGACTGGGGAAGCATCTACATTGGACTATGCAGGGATTCCTTAGTGAGATGTTGTATTGTCTGTCGTTTAGTCATTTTATAGTTGTGTCCAACTTGTAGTGACCCTATTTGATGTTTTCTGGGCAAAGATACCGGAGCGGTTGACCATTCCCTTCTCCAGTTCATTTTACAGATGAGGAAACTGAGGCAAACAGGGTGAAGTGACTTGTCCAGGGTCTGAGGTCAGATTTGAACTCAGGTCTTTTTGACTCCAGCAGGGCCCTGTGCCAAGTGGCTGGCTGAGATGATGTGTAATAAAAC
This sequence comes from Gracilinanus agilis, assembly GCF_016433145.1. Lineage (NCBI taxonomy): Eukaryota > Metazoa > Chordata > Mammalia > Didelphimorphia > Didelphidae > Gracilinanus > Gracilinanus agilis. The sequence continues at coordinate 13,480,818 of NC_058130.1, read as the reverse complement.
ACTTTGCAGAGTGCTGTGTAAATGCTAATTGCTGTCATTGCTGTTATTTAGAGGGTATTTGGAAGAAACGGAGGCTTTTATTGGCTTGCCCAAGCTTACACGCCTCAGTTCCTTGTTGAGTGTCTGTTCTGAGCTCAGCCTCTGGCTCCTGGTCTTGCCTCCTGTTGTTCCAGAAATGGGGCTCCTCTTTATTTATGCGTCTGCAGCTTCATCCCCATGGCGTCGATCTGGTGCTCTCTTTTGATCCGTGTTTGCCCACCTCCCATTCAATCAGGAAACCATATTTGGGGACAAGTTTTCTACACCTTTAAAAAATCCATTTTAAAATATTTTCAAGTCACAGACTAGAAAATCATCAAAACCATTTTCACAGACAAAGAAGACAAGGATCGGTTTTCTGACCTGGGACTCCTCTACGTAGCCGCTTCTTTTTAATAGGCAGTTCCGTAAACTCCTTTTTTATATAAGTTTAAAATTTTTTTCCAAGTAATGTCAGTACAATTTTCAGTAATCATTTTCTGACATTTGCCACCCATGTTGTCTCCCTTCCTCCTATCCCTTCCCCTTCCCCAAGATGGCAAGTAACACGGCCTAGGTTGTAGATGTGTTATTATACCACACATATTTCCATGTTCATCCTGTTGTGAAAGAAGACACCCATTGCTTACACTAGAGAAAAATTCATGGACGAAATCAAGTGAACCTGCGTTCAGATTCTGGCTGTTCCTTCCATGGTGGTGGAGATTCTCCTCCAGCATGAATCCCTTGGCGTTGTCCTGGATCTTTGCCTTGTTGATAATAGTTAAGTCATTCCCAGTTGATCATCATGTATTTTTGTTGTTACTGCGTACAGTGTTCTCCTGGGCTCTTCTCACTTCATGTGGCATCATTTCCTCTAAGTCCCTCCAAGTTTTTTGGTTCTCATCTTGCTGGTCATTTCTTATGGTGCAGCAGTATTCTATCACAATCACATGCCACAACTTCTTCCGCCATTTTCCAATGGATGGACATCCCTTCAGTTTCCAGCTCTTTACTACCACAATAAAAAGCTGCTATAAATACTTTTGTACAAACAGGTCCTTTCCATCCATCTTCGATCTCTTTGGGATATAGATGAATAGTGGCATCGCTGGGTCAAAGGGTATGCATAGTTTGATGGCCCTTTGGGCATGGTTCCAAATTACTTCTTAGAATGGTCATATCAGTTTGCAGCTCCACCAATAATGTATTTGTGTCCCAATTTTTCCACATTTCCTCCAACGTTTGTCGTTTTCCTCTTTGGTCACATTGGCCAATCTGACAGGTATGCAGTAGTACCTCAGAGTTGTTTTAATTTGCATTTCTCTAATTAGTAGCATTTTCTCATCAGGCTAAAGAAGGTTTTCATTTCTTCCTCTGAGAATTGCCTGGTCCCGTCCTCTGATCGTTTATTAATTAGGGAACAGTTCCATGAACTCTTGTTTGCATGTGGCAATTAGCAGGTATTGAGTTGAGTTTGAGACTCAGAAGCCAGTTTGGGGTTGGTGGATTCTGTGCTTCTGCTTTTTAGCCTTCAGTCTTTTTCTCTGTCCCTCTGAAGTTGGAACGAAAGGAAAACCAGCTCTGTAACTTCCTTACCAGTGTGGTCTTGGGCAAATCTCGTCAGTTCTCTTAGGCCTTATTTTGTCACCTCTGAAGTGAATGGGTTGGGTTAAATGGTCACCACGGTCCATCAGGCTCTCCATGCTGGCATCTTTTTAACCTCAGTTTCCTTATCTGTAAATTGAGAGGGTTAGACGAGCTGGCCACTGAGGCGCCTCCTGGCTCTGAGTCTGTGAGTCTGTGGAACTCCAAAGGCAGGAGAAAGTCAGATGGTGGGCCTCAGTGGGCTGCTGCCTGGCTTGTACTTGGAAGGAGAAGCCACGGAGAGAAATAAAATATTTAACCCATTGTAAGGTCTGTGGCTTCCTCTCACCCAGCTGCCATTCAGGGAAACATTCAGGCTGTGGATGAGAAGCAGAATTCATCAGCCTGTTAACTAGTTGACAAATGTGGTGCGAAATGTGCCTATCTTGGAGGATTTTGACAGTCAGCATTTGCAGGTTGGTGTGAGAGCACTTTTCTAGACATCCTTAACATGAAAGGGACCAGGGACTGGGGGCGTTTGGAAGAGCTGAACCTATAGAAAATATTAGAGAGAGAAAACTTCCGTTGGTCACTTGGGAAGCGGGAAGCCCCCTCTTCAGAATTCCACATCGGGCTTGGCCGAGGCTCGTTCCAGAGTTGTGAGTTGGCTCCTTTGGAAGGAGCCGCCTTTGTCCCCCCCCGCAAAACCTCATCAATGAAAAGGAAAAATGTGCAGAATTGGAACGTTTCAGGACTGTATCCAAAGTGAATGCTGTCATCTAGAAAACAGATAATGCTTCAAGGACGAAAGTGAAAAATAAATACAGAGCTTTTTCTTTGCCTTTGAGGAAACACTTGCTTTTTTTTAACCCTTACCTTCCGATTTAGAATCAATTCTGTGTATTGGTTCCAAGGCAGAAGAATGTGGCAAAGGCTAGGCAATGGGGATCAAGTGACTTGCCCAGGGTCACACAGCTGGGAAGTGTCTGAGGCCAGATTTGAACCCAGGACCTCCCATGTCTAGGTCTGCTCTCAATCCACTGAGCTACCCAGCTGTCCCCAACATTTGTTCTAATGCAAGAAGGGCAGGGCCCTTGATTTATCTTCTAGTACCTGTGTTGAATTTAAGTTAATTCAGCCAGAGCAAATTCAATTTGTAGTTGTTTCTTCAGCACCTGCTCTGGGCAGGCATCTCACGCAGTCACCCTTAAACCAAAGAATCAGCCAGGGCACTTGGCGAGATCAAAGGCACAGTCACGGAAGGAAGCAAAATCGGTTGGCCCCAAAGAGGACAGTATCCATGGACTTGGTGTCATTAAAGATGAATTAGCCAGCAAAGTAGAGTGCATTTTAGTGGAGTCTGATCATCGCTCTCTGTGCCTTTCCTGCTCAGTTTCCACTCTACGGATGTTTCTTGCCTTTTAGAAGAGGGTCTGTGAACTTGTCCTCACAAGTATTTCGCTAACAATTTCAATAGAATTCATTTTCTTTGTATTTCTATGTATTTTATTTTATACATTTGAAAACATTCTGAAGCAGAGTCCACACACGTGCTATGACATAACCCAAAGGGTGAAGAACCCCACACCAGAGCAAGGGCCCAGAACTCTGCTCCTTCAAAGATTCTTGCTCTGTGTGTCTGTGGAAAAAGTGCCCCGCTAAGGAAAACCCAACTCACTTGCATGAGGCTGGTTTTTTAAAATTATATTTTAATTTTAATTTTGAATATTTTCCCATAGTTCCATGTTTCATGTTCTTTCCCTCTCCCCCAACCCCCTTAACCTCCCTTAGCCATTGCACAGTTCCACTGGGTTTTACAAAATGTATCATTGATCAAGACCTAATTCCATATTATTGATAGTTGGACTAGAGTTATTGTTTAGGTCAGTGATTCCCAAAGTGGGCGCCACCGCCCCCTGGTGGGTGCTGCAGCGATTCAGAGAGGCGGTGATGGCCACACGTGCATTGATCTTTCCTACTAATTGCTATTAAATTTTTTAAAGAATTCATTTCCAGGGGGCTAAGGAATATTTTTTCTGGAAAGGGGGCGGGAGGCGAAAAAAGTTTGGGAACTGCTGCTCTAGAGTCTACATTCCCAGTAATATCCCCCTCATCCCACGTGTTCAAGCAGTTGTTTTTCTTCTGTTTTTCTCCTCCCACAGTTCTTCCTCTGAATGTGGCTAGTTTTCTTTCTCATAAGCCCCTCAGCCTTGCTCTGGACCCTTGCATTGCTGACGAGGCGGGTTTCTTGACAGAAGTAGGAAAGGTTTTTAACAGCAGGTTGACAAATTAGAAATAGAGAATGTCATTCCGTATGGAAGTAAACAAGGCGCCATAGAAATCCACTTTCTCTCTTGGTGAGAAAGATGTTGGAAAGGATGGTCTAGGCTAGAGAAACCGAGAGCCCAAAGGCGGGCCGATGCCAAGCAGCCCCAAAGGTACTCTGCCAACTTGGCCAGAGATCACAATCATTCCAGATTCCTTGTGAGAGAACACAATCGAGGTAACCTTGTCATCCCCGCTCAGATGGGGACCCCAGGTGAGGTATACGTCAGATGTGTGTTGGCCAAAGGGGTTTGTCACAGGGGTAGAGGACAGCCCATAGAGCCTGTCCACCGAGACAGTACATCTGCCTTGGACAGACGGGGAGGGAGAATCATAGAGTGAATAACAGAAGGAAAATGTCTTCCAAACCATAAAGCACTACATAAATGCTAGCAGCTGCTCTTCTTCTTTTTAATAATAATAATAACAAATATTGTTTCATATTTTATTAAATTAAATTATATAGAAATACAAATAATTTTATTAAAATGTTAATATTTTATAATAAATAATAATGTAATATAGAAAAAGTTTAAAGTTTAATCATGTAGCTTATATGGAGAATCATATCTAGAATATGTGAATATATAATACATGATCATATCAAATGACACATGAATATATAACATGGCTATATTTAATAATATGAATAAACAACAGAATTATGTTACATAAAATATAGAAACACAAATGATATATAAAAATAGAAATATGACACCAACATAAACATATTTAACAATGTAAAATTTATTTATGCAGATATAAACTATATAAATATTATAGAAGCATAAATAAATAAAGAGAATGATGGCTAGATAGATAGATGGATGAATAGATAGATGATAGATGGGTGGATGGATGGATGGATAGATGGATGGATGAATAGTTAGATAGATGATAGATGAATGGATGAATAGATAAATGATAGATGGATGGATAGATAGATAGATAGATGGATAGATGGATGGATGGATGAATAGAGAGATGGATGGATGGGTGAATAGATAAGATATATAGATAGAGAGATGATGGATGGATGAATAGATAGATAGATGATAGATGGATGGATAGATAGATAGATGATAGATGGATGGATGAATAGATAGATAGATGATGGATGGATGGATAGATAGATAGATAAAGGGGAAAGAACCTATGATACCATCTAGTCCAACCCCCTCATTTTACAGATGGGGAAACCGAGACACAAAGAAGTTAAAGTGAACAGCCCAGAGTTACCCAGCTTGCAGGCAGCCGAGGCAGGATTCGAACTCTAGGTCTTGGTGACTCTAAGCCCAGTGCTCTACCTACGATTCCACTTAGCTGACTCATGCCGAGGAGGCTCAAACACAGACTGATCTGATTTCCATCTGTAGTCGTCATCCCAAAGACACCATGCTGACATTTATAGCCCTTGCTGGGAAGGGACAATGGGCAGCGCTGGTTATTCAATAAGCATTTATTAAGCACCTCCTGTGTGCCGGGCACTGTGATAAGAACTGGGTAGCACAAAGGAAAGCAAAAGCAAACCCCGTCCTCAGAGAACTCGCGATCTAACAGGAGAGACACAGGCAGAGGGGAGGCGGGCACCATCCGGCACCATCCGGGGGGATAGGCCCGTCCCGTGCATGGCTAGAATAGGGTTACCACTCTATTGTTTTTGCTAGCTCGATTCCAAATGACCTAGAGAGAGGCTTAAATGGAATTAATTGTAGAATCGGGAAACCCAAATCATAGTGTGTCTCGGCCGTGTGAGCCGAGTCCGTATCCGATGTCAGCCCACCAGCCGATGAGCAGGACCCCCCCGGGGACACCTGGCGGGAAGATGTTATCGGGTGCCTTCTGTGAAACTCTTCTGCTAGTGAGTCGCTTCCCCTGGAAGCCCTCATTCTCGGTGCTTAGCCTGGACCAGTTGGGGGTCCTCCAAAGCCATCGTTCTTTACCGTTTGCCCTGGAGTCGTGGCCTCTCCAGGCCGGACATGTGGCGAGTTCGGATGGCCTCGGGAGAGGGCCAGGCAGAGTGTTTTTTGAGGCCCTTTAAATAACACAGTTAATAGCGAAGGGCAGGTTTTTCCTTCCTGCGCAGGCCGAGGGCGGCCAAGCCGTGCCTGGGGATTTTTTCGGGTGGGGGACAGCTCTAAGAGAGAGACTTGTCCTTAGAACAAACGGGCCATTTCACGTCCTGCCAGAAGTCTTGTTCACGCGGAATGAACAGGCGTCGAGTACAGGCCGACTGCGAGCGCGCCCTGTCCAGATTAGGTTCAAATGTTCAGGGGGAGGAACCCGGGGCGGCGGGAGAGCATTCGGAGTTCATACGCTGACACTTGGCTCAGCAGAGCACTGAAGAAGCCACACGAGGTGCCAGCCAGCCCCTGGGCAAGCACACAGAAGCAAGGCGGACACTTCCAGCCCTCAAGCAGCGTCTGCTGTTGGGAAGAACCAGGGCGAGACGAAGGTGCTCAGGAGGCCTGGCTGGAGGCGTCCAGGAGGTCCTGAGGAGGCCGGCCAAAGCCTCTCCGTCCCAGCCTTGGTTGGCTCCAGGGGAAGAGTCCGGCTCTCTGTTCTGGGGGAGGAGGGGAGGCGATGGGCCCGGAGAGCCGCCACACCTGGAAAGATCTGGGAGGCGACCTTGGGCCAGCCAGCCTCTGTTCTCTCCGAAAAGGCGAGGGCTGCACCGGACGGGGTCCCTTCGGGGTTAGCTCTGGCAGGCTCGTGTGGATGAATGAGGTGGTGCCGTGCCAACGCTGGCACCCAGTACAAAGCCCTTCCTTATCTCGTGTGCCCAAGGATCCTGCAACCCAAAGCAGCTGCTGTTCCAGTGTACACCGGATCTTTCCGGAATCTGTGAGGGCCCCCTGGCGAGGGGAGGCCCTGGGTTCAAACTCCACCACCACCATTTATTCATCATGCAGTGCTGGGCGAGTCACTTTGCCTCAGAAGGAAGAGTGCCCGTGGTGCCTCTCTGCAAGGGTTGCCGTGGGGCCTGGAGGGGACAAGAGAGTGACTGAGGTGTCCTGCCTTGTCGATGACTGTGGATAGAGCCTTGGGCAGATCATTTCATCCCAGCCTCAGTTTCCCCATTTGCAAAGTGAAGACCATAATTCCCCCCTCACAAAGCCGCCAGTGAGCTGGATTAGGTTCTCTTGATGCCTCAAGTCGAGCCCGTAAATAGTGCTCGGCCCCCCTTAAAGCTCTTCCTAAAGCCGAGCTGCTGGTATTCCTGCACCGATAACAGGATCCCCCGAGAAGAGAAATCCGAGTAGCGACAGACAAAGGGCCCTTCCTCAAAGCCTTTGCAGCCATTCCGGATGCTCACCTGCCTCCCAGCATCTCCTAAAGGCTGCTGTTGTTACCATCAGAGCAGGACTCATTGTGCTCTATACCGAGGACAAGAGGAAGAAGGAGACGAGGGGGCAGCTGGGGAGCTCAGTGGATGGAGAGCCAGGCCTAGAGACGGGAGGTCCTGGGTTCAAATCCAGCCTCAGCCAAGGTCCTGGGTTCAAATCCAGCCTCAGCCACTTCCCAGCTGTGTGACCCTGGACAAGTCACTTGACCCCCATGGCCCACCCTGACCACTCTTCCACCAAGGAGCCAATACACCGAAGTTATGGGCTAAAAAAAAAAAAAGAATAAGGAGAATAATGGTGAGAAATGAAGTATAAAGGAAGGTTCTAGAGGCAGAAGTCCTGGGTTCAAATGGTGCTCCTGTGGGCCACCGAGCCCTTCCCAGCGCTGGATCCCCAGAGGGAGGGAGGGAAAAGCTCCGCTTTCACCCTGCAGGGACTGGGTGCAGCTCAGCCCCACAGGGCGCCCCAGCGCGCCCGATCCTGTGCAGGAGCATGGCGGGAAGGTCTGGGGGGAGCCGGGCCGCCTGCTGCCTTGGCCCGGACCCTGACCCTGGAGAGCGCGAGCGCGAGCTCTCGGGGCGGTGACGGAGCGCAGAGCCCACTCGGCTCACACACTGGGCGTCGCCATGGAGACGGGGATGCCTCAGCTCCCGGGATAGAGCGTTTCTGCCGGCCGCCAGGATTTACAAGCCGAGAAATGGATCCAGGCGCCCCTGGCTCGGCTCTGCAGCGCCTCTAGCGGCCCGGATTTTGTTCAGCTAGGGAGGAGCGGGGAGTTTGCCTAGCGGTGGCTTTCCTTCCTCCGCTCAAGTAGCGGCCGCTGACCCGGCTGTCCAGGCTGAAGTAAAGCGGGATCCCTTAGAGCTCCTCCCTTGTTTGCATAAAGCTCCCGAGCTGCCTTGAAAGGTAGTGAGGGCTCTGTCGGGGGAAGTATCCAAGTACTCGGTGTGTGTGTGTACACACGCCCTGTCGGGCTTCTTGTGGAGGGAGGTCGGACCTCCGAGGCTGAGCAGAATGGGCGGAAGGGGGAAGAAGGGGAAGGAGTCTTGTGGGAGAACCAGGACCCAAGGCTGAAGGGACTTGTCCCGGGTTAGGTAGCAGCTGGAGTGGTCTTAGAAGGTTCCAGGGATGGTTTTTCAGATCCTGCCCCCTCCTCCACCCCAGGAAATCTCAGTATTCCCGAGTCTTGACCCCGGAACTCCGTGACCCAGAGGGATGCTTCCATGGCAAAGTGGAGAGAGAGCCGGGAAGGACCTCATTTTACAAATGAGGAAACTGAGGCCCCTGGATCAGAGCTTGCCAGGAGGGGCCTCAGATGTGTCTGAGCCAATTCCTTCATTTTACAGAGGAGGAAACTGGAGCTCTCTGAGGGTCAATTCACTTGACCAAGATCATAGCAGCATTGACAGGTTTCGAATCCAGATCCTCTGTCTTAGGAGTCAGGAGTCCCCCTTCCCTACCTTCCCCCCCACCCCCTTCGTTAACACCAGAGACTGTTTCTAGATTTAAACTTTGATGATATAGAGAGAGAGAAATAAAAAACCTCACCGATTCCTCCTTCCTCCTCCATTCAGAGGCCCACCTGGGCCTCTGTCTTGTCCAAAAGAAGGATCCCTCAAAGCCCCCTCAAATCCCCTCCCCTCCGGTGCCTGTGAGGGCCTGCCTGCCTTGAGCTCCCTGCAGAGGCCTGTCTGGAGGAGCTGCCAAGCCTCCTGGTTTCCCTTTTGTTATTATTGTCAAGGCTGGCCCTCAGCAAAATAGTGAAGCCGGCTTTTGGCAAGCCTTCTTCCCTTCTTGACAACCTCTCCCTGCCCTCTGGGGCCGCCCCCTCCAAGCCTCGGCCTTGACCTCCTTGGGCTGGAATTCCCACCCATAGCCCAGCACCCTGGGCCGAACCATCTTCCTTCACTCCTCTTCCTCACAGGGAATCAGATTCTCCTGGGCCTGAGCCATTCACGCTCAGGGTTTCACGTGGATGGGGCCCCCTGCCTTCTCTCGCCCGGCCTCTTCCTTTCATAAATGGGGAAACTGAGTCTAGAGAGGCAAAGTGATGGGTTTATCTGGCTACTTAAGGTTTGTAAAACGCTTTACATACAATTAGCATCTCTCCCTTCTTCCCCCACTTTTTTAACAGTGAGGAAATTCAGGCTCTGGTGATTAAACAACTTACTAATAAGTGTCCGAGGAATCCTGGTCTTCCTGAGGCCAAGCCCTGCCCTCTAAACCGGGCAAGGCCTCCTCTAACCTTTGTTGTTTTTTTTTTTTTAACCTTTAACTTCTGCGTATTGGTTCCAAGGCAGAAGAGTGGTCAGGGTGGGCCATGGGGGTCAAGTGACTTGCCGAGGGTCACCCAGCTGAGAAGTGTCTGAGGCCGGATTTGAACCCAGGACCTCCCGTCTCTAGGCCTGACTCTCACTCCACTGAGCTACCCAGCTGCCCCTAACCTTTGTTCTTTGGTTGTTGTTGTTGTTGTTGTTTTTTTTAACCTTTACTTTGGGCAAACAGGCTGAAGCTCTTTGCCCAGGATCACACAGCTAGGAAGTGGCTGAGGTCACATTTGAATCCAGGACCTCCTGACTCCAGGCCTGATGCTCTATCCTCTGAGCCACCCTTGCCTTGAGCAGACACCCCAGGCCCTTCTCTCACCTGATGAATTCATTCCAGTGAGGTGGCTGTTAATGGGTGACTTGTGCTCTGGTACTTTTCTTATCTCTACCACTCAGAGTATTTATTTGCATGGCAGCCCCTGCTCGTTCATGCCTTTCCAAGAGCTAAAAAGCTGGGATTCTGGGAAATTCTGGGAGATTTATTGGACCTGCTCACGATTATGCAGCAGCCCCGTCATACAGGCTCCCCTTCAAACTATCTAACTGCAGCCACCCCCACCCCAAACTTTTCTGAACTAGCCCCCCCTCTCCTTCCAGTTTCCAGACTTCTGACTTTCCCACGCCAGATTCTGGGTTAAAAATCATTCACTGCTTCCCCCCAGTGGAAAACCCCAGAAGAACACGCCTGCCCAGCCGGCCTTTACACGCTTATTTCCTTCCTTGACTAGTTGATGGCTCGAAGTAAAGCTGGAAGGGATCGATTCAAAGGCGCTCATATTACCGATCGGGAAACTGAGGCCAACTGGCCGCAGGCCCCAAGGAAGCGCTTGGACACTCGGGGCACCTGCCTTCACGTCCGGCTTGCTTTCTGCTTCCCTGAAGAGTGTCGCTGCCCGGCAGTTGTCCAGAGAGCCGGGCGGGCCGTCCTGGAGGTTACGGAGTGATGCGTCGGCCCTGGGCGATGTGGTGGCTTCTCTCCATCCCTTCCTTGAATGAACTCTTGGGGGGGGGAGAATTTCTAGAGGGTTTTGGCCCCCTCGGGATAGTCAACAGTAGAAACGAAACTCAGAGTTAGATTTGTGCGTCCGTCTGTTAGGTTCTTCAGGACCGGATCTTGCTAGCGTTAGAAAGTTGTCAATGGGGATACGTGGCACGGCTCCCACCCCAGTTCGGCCTCCTCACAATAATAAGGATCGTGATGATATTAGTAATATACAAATATTATATACAATTATATATAATTAATATATTATATAATATATCAGATTAATTAAATTTAATTAAACTAATTACATTAATTAAATTAGCTTAAAATTAAATAAAAGAATATGATGAATAAAAGAATGATATGTATAAATAAATATATTTGAATGTAAATAAATTATATAATATATAATATATTGTATATATTTATATATTGTATATTATAAATATAAAAATATATAAAATTCTTTTATATATATATTTTTAAACCCTTACCTTCTGTCTTGGAGTCAATACTGTGTATTGGCTCTAAGGCAGAAGAGTGGTAAGGCTAGGCAATGGGTCAAGTGACTTGCCCAGGGTCATACAGCTAGGAAGTATCTGAAGCCGGATTTGAACCCAAGACCTCCCGTCTCTAGGCCTGGCTCTCGATCCACTGAGCTACCCAGCTACCCCCAGAATTCTTTTATATAACACCTACTATGTGCCAGGCATTATGCTAAGCACTTTACAGATATCTCGTTTGAACCTCAAAACAATTCTGGGAGTCGAGTGCTATTATAATCACCCATTTTACAGTTGAGGAAACTATAGCAAACAGGTTAAATAACTTTCCCAGGGACATACTACTAGTAAGTGTCTGAGACTGGATTTGAACTCAGGTCTTCCTGATTCCAGACTCAGGGCTCCATCTCCTGAGCCACATATCTGCCTCCACATACCCCTTACTTTTGGTGTATAACCTTGGACAAATCACGCAAGGCTTGTGGGTCTTAGTTCCCCCCTTTGTAAGAGGGAGTTGGATGTGATGACCTCCAAGGTTCCTTGAACCACTTAAGACTCGGTAACTCCAAGGTCATCCAAGTCCAGGGCACCCGAGCCACACAGTTCTCTTCTTCTGGATGTCTGACAGAGGGACATCGAGTTTTTCCTTAAATCTCTCAAGGACCCGGACTCTGCCTCATAATGTCTCCGGTTCCATTTTTGGAGAGCTCCACGGCTTAGAAGCAGAGATTTGCCTCCATGTAACTATCCCACCCAATGGTTTTAATTATTGGGACCCAACTACGGGTTAGTCTGAATTTAACAATCAGCTCTTCAGAGAATGTATGCATGACAGGCACGCTTTTCAGTTTCATTTGCATTTATTTTATTTTATTTTATTTATTTTTTAAATAAACCCTTACTTACTGTCTTGGAGTCAATACTGTGTATTGGTTCTAAGGCAGAAGAGTGGTAAGGGCTGGGCAATGGGGATCAAGTGACTTGCCCAGGGTCACACAGCTGGGAAGTGTCTGAGGCCGGATTTGAACCCAGGACCTCCCATCTTTGGGCCTGGCTCTCCATCCACTGAGCTACCCAGCTGCCCCCTTGTTTGCATTTTTAACACTTTCTCCTTTACTTTCCCAAGCCTAGATGGTCCCCAAAACAATCAAGCCTTGATTGATTGGGCTTGCTAATGGGCTTGTAAATGGTCACCCTGAAAAGTTTAATAATCAACTCCTCCTAGCGGGTGGTTCTAGTTTGCTCCTCTTCGCTGTGGTGATGTTCCTTCAGATGGTGGGAGGACAGGGTCCCTCTCTTCCCCAAGTCATCTTTCTGACTCCAGCTTTCTATTTCCAAATCGCGAGTAAGGCGTCATTTTATTTTTTGGAGAAGACGCCATATTTCGTGTGGTTTATGGGGCTCTCTTGGTGCAGCAAGAACTCTAGACTCAGCCCCGTGCTGGCAGTGGGGTGCTATGGAAAGATCCTTGGATTTGGAGTGAGAAGGCATGGGTTCAGATCTCGCTCTCACAGTTATTAGCTGGTGACCTTGGACAAGTCACTTACCTTCTGTCTGCCTTCGTTTCTCTAACATCCTCTACCTCCCAGGGTTATTTCGAGGATCAAATGAGATACAATTTGTCAGGCACAGTGCCAGGTCCATGAGGGGCGCTATGGAAGTCCTCCTCCCCTTCCCCTTGTTGCGTTTTGGGGAGGGGTGGGATGGCCAGAAAGGGGACAGAAAGAACTCCATGCTCATTTTTCTACGAATACGTTCAGGGATTCCTTTGTGAGTTCTCTTCTCGGATGTTATTTAATGACCCCCCTGCACTTACCACCAGGGCCTGGCACCCAGCAGGCGTTTACTTGATTGGGAGTTATCAGAAAAACAAGCTAGGTTTGAGGAGCTTCCGAGAGGCAGGGAATTGGAGAAGTGAAGCAGGACTTGGCCTTAGATCAGTTACTGTGATCTCTCGGTGACTGGGCTGTTCGCCGCCTCCGTGCCTCAGTTTCCTCTTCTGGAAAGCCTAGCTCTCCGGGTTGCTGGGAAAAAATAAGGAACGACTCAAAGGTGCTGGCCCTGAGAGGCGTCCCCGTCGTTTGTGGAAGGGAATTGGGTGGTTGCTGTGGATTTTC
>NC_058130.1:13463910-13467117 GCF_016433145.1 Gracilinanus agilis | reverse complement strand
AATATATTATATAATATATCAGATTAATTAAATTTAATTAAACTAATTACATTAATTAAATTAGCTTAAAATTAAATAAAAGAATATGATGAATAAAAGAATGATATGTATAAATAAATATATTTGAATGTAAATAAATTATATAATATATAATATATTGTATATATTTATATATTGTATATTATAAATATAAAAATATATAAAATTCTTTTATATATATATTTTTAAACCCTTACCTTCTGTCTTGGAGTCAATACTGTGTATTGGCTCTAAGGCAGAAGAGTGGTAAGGGATAGGCAATGGGGGTCAAGTGACTTGCCCAGGGTCATACAGCTAGGAAGTATCTGAAGCCGGATTTGAACCCAAGACCTCCTGTCTCTAGGCCTGGCTCTCGATCCACTGAGCTACCCAGCTACCCCCAGAATTCTTTTATATAACACCTACTATGTGCCAGGCATTATGCTAAGCACTTTACAGATATCTCGTTTGAACCTCAAAACAATTCTGGGAGTCGAGTGCTATTATAATCACCCATTTTATAGTTGAGGAAACTATAGCAAACAGGTTAAATAACTTTCCCAGGGACATACTACTAGTAAGTGTCTGAGACTGGATTTGAACTCAGGTCTTCCTGATTCCAGACCCAGGGCTCTATCTACTGAGCCACATATCTGCCTCCACATACCCCTTACTTTTGGTGTATAACCTTGGACAAATCACGCAAGGCTTGTGGGTCTTAGTTCCCCCCTCTGTAAGAGGGAGTTGGATGTGATGACCTCCAAGGTTCCTTGAACCACTTAAGACTCGGTAACTCCAAGGTCATCCAAGTCCAGGGCACCCGAGCCACACAGTTCTCTTCTTCTGGATGTCTGACAGAGGGACATCGAGTTTTTCCTTAAATCTCTCAAGGACCTGGACTCTGCCTCATAATGTCTCTGGTTCCATTTTCGGAGAGCTCCACGGCTTAGAAGCAGAGATTTGCCTCCATGTAACTATCCCACCCAATGGTTTTAATTATTGGGACCCAACTACGGGTTAGTCTGAATTTAACAATCAGCTCTTCATAGAATGTATGCATGACAGGCACGCTTTTCAGTTTCATTTGCATTTATTTTATTTTATTTTATTTATTTTTTAAATAAACCCTTACTTACTGTCTTGGAGTCAATACTGTGTATTGGCTCCAAGGCGGAAGAGTGGTAAGGGTGGACAATGGGGGTCAAGTGACTTGCCCAGGGTCACCCAGCTGGGAAGTGTCTGAGGCCAGATTTGAACCTAGAACCTCCCATCTTTAGGCCTGGCTCTCCATCCACTGAGCTACCCAGCTGCCCCCTTGTTTGCATTTTTAACACTTTCTCCTTTACTTTCCTAGATGGTCCCCAAAACAATCAAGCCTTGATTGATTGGGCTTGCTAATGGGCTTGTAAATGGTCACCCTGAAAAGTTTAATAATCAATTCCTCCTAGCGGGTGGTTCTAGTTTGCTCCTCTTCGCTGTGGTGATGTTCCTTCAGATGGTGGGAGGACAGGGTCCCTCTCTTCCCCAAGTCATCTTTCTGACTCCAGCTTTCTATTTCCAAATCGTGAGTAAGGCGTCGTTTTATTTTTTGGAGAAGACGCCATATTTCGTGTGGTTTATGGGGCTCTCTTGGTGCAGCAAGAACTCTAGACTCAGCCCCGTGCTGGCAGTGGGGTGCTATGGAAAGATCCTTGGATTTGGAGTGAGAAGGCATGGGTTCAGATCTCGCTCTCACAGTTATTAGCTGGTGACCTTGGACAAGTCACTTACCTTCTGTCTGCCTTCGTTTCTCTAACATCCTCTACCTCCCAGGGTTATTTCGAGGATCAAATGAGATACAATTTGTCAGGCACAGTGCCAGGCCCATGAGGGGCGCTATGGAAGTCCTCCTCCCCTTCCCCTTGTTGCGTTTTGGGGAGGGGTGGGATGGCCAGAAAGGGGACAGAAAGAACTCCATGCTCATTTTTCTTCGAATACGTTCAGGGATTCCTTTGTGAGTTCTCTTCTCGGATGTTATTTAATGACCCCCCCTGCACTTACCACCAGGGCCTGGCACCCAGCAGGCGTTTACTTGATTGGGAGTTATCAGAAAAACAAGCTAGGTTTGAGGAGCTTCCGAGAGGCAGGGAATTGGAGAAGTGAAGCAGGACTTGGCCTTAGATCAGTTACTGTGATCTCTCGGTGACTGGGCTGTTCGCCGCCTCCGTGCCTCAGTTTCCTCTTCTGGAAAGCCTAGCTCTCCGGGTTGCTGGGAAAAAATAAGGAACGACTCAAAGGTGCTGGCCCTGAGAGGCGTCCCCGTCGTTTGTGGAAGGGAATTGGGTGGTTGCTGTGGATTTTCTTATCCAGCCCATGCCACGCTTTTTCCTTTCAGGAAAGGAAGCCCCCTTTCTGTGGTCAGGCTGCCGGAAAACAAAGGCAGCGCCTTCGGGGGATGGGCTGCTCGGCCAGCTGGCAGTGCGCAGCTCTGGGCAGCAGGGGGCGTCCTGGCCTCACTTTGGGCTTCAGCTTCCCAGCTTTCAGCTGGGCTGGTTCTCCTCTTTCCCCGAAGATTCCCCTGGGAAGGCGGGAGGGGGGGAGGAAGGAGCTTAGGCCGGCTTCTGAGATAGTTCTGACTTTAAAGTCAGAGCTTAAGCACAAGGGAAGGGAGAGACCCACGCAAGATGGGCGGAAGGGTCCGAGTGGGGCACAGACAGTGTGGGGATTTAGGGGGCTTCACCATGCAAATTCCGCATGGGAGGGGGGGTTGGACTGGAATTTTGTCCCTATGTGGAGAGGTATGGAGGGGCATGAGGCAAGGGAGGGAGGAAGGGAGAGGGGAGAGACAGAGACAGAGACAGAGGAGAGAAGAGAAGAGAAGAGAAGAGAAGAGAGAAGAGAGAGACAGAGAGAGAGGCAGAGAGACAGAGACAGACAGAGAGAAGAAAGAGAAGAGAGACAGACAGAGACAGAGACAGAGGAGAGAAGAGAAGAGAAGAGAAGAGAAGAAAAGAGAGAAGAGAGAGAGACAGAGAGGCAGAGACAGAGACAGACAGAGAGAAGAAAGAGAAGAGACAGAGACAGAGACAGACAGAGACAGAGACAAGAGAAGAAAAGAGAGAAGAGAGAGACACAGAGAGAAAGAGAGACAGAGAGGCAGAGAGACAGAGACAGACAGAGAGAAGAAAGAGAAGGGGGGGGGGGGGACAG
>NC_058130.1:13457909-13463810 GCF_016433145.1 Gracilinanus agilis | reverse complement strand
AGAAGGGGGGGGGGGGGACAGAGACAGACAGAGACAGACAGGGAGACAGAGACAGGGAGACAGAGAGAAAAGAAGAAAGAAAACACCAAAGTCAGGTCATCTGGATCCAACCTACACTTTGATACTTGAATGAATGAATGAAAAGGCATTTCTCTAGTGCTCGTGTGTCCAGCTAGCCACGTGCATAACTGCCTGCCAGCTCTAAGTGTAAATTACCCTCCGCTACTCCTTGGGAGGAAACTGAATGAGGGGAGCCGAGCATAAGATGGTTGCCCCGGAGACAGCCTGCCTTCAAGACGCTTCCACTCCCAACGCGCGGTTACAAAAACAAAACAAGGAATAAAAAAGTCCCTCAATGAACCTAACCTGAAACACGCCCTTCCCCCATGTCAGCCTCGCCCTCCTGGGGTCACTGGGATGAGGCCTGAGGACGGAGGCGTTTTTAACAGTAACCAGAGCGCTCCTGCTCACTGAGTGTTCCCAGACCGGAATCCCGTGGAACTCTACTGAGGCTGCCGATTTCCCAAGCGGATTTCTTATCTAATCCCTCTCTCTGCACCCTTGACCCCATCCCCTTGGGCCCCGCCCCCGGAAGACCTCGCTCCCCTCTAGCCGCTGTCCTTCATTCTCAGCAGCCCCTTCTACGGCAACCTCTCCTCGGCCCTGACGCAGAAACACGCGCTCCCAACCCCGTAACCCTTCCTTCAACCCTGTCTACTCTCAAGTTATCCCGTTTCTGGTCATCTAACCTTCTTGGCTGAACTTCCACATCCCCTCCTCCCTCTAAAAAGACCCCCCCCCTTTTCCTCTTCCTTCTCTGTCTCTGTCTCTGTCTCTGTCTCTGTCTTTCTGTCTCTGTCTCTGTCTCTGTCTCTGTCTTTCTGTCTCTCTCTCTGTCTCTCTGTCTCTCTCTGTCTCTGTCTCTGTCTCTCTGTCTCTGCCTCTGTCTCTGTCTCTCTGTCCATCTCTCTGTCTCTGCCTCTGTCTCTGTCTCTGTCTTTCTGTCTCTGTCTCTGTCTCTCTGTCTGTCTCTGTCTTTCTGTCTCTCTCTCTCTGTCTCTACCTCTATCTCTGTCTCTGTCTCTGCCTCTATCTCTGTCTCTGTCTCTGCCTCTGTCTCTGTCTCTGTCTCTGTCTCTGTCTCTGTCTCTGTCTCTCTCTCTCTCTCTGTCTCTGTCTCTGCCTCTGTCTCTCTCTGTTGTCGTTTCAGACCCGGCTGACTCTTCATGACCCCATTTGGGGTTTACTTGGCAGATTCTAGGGTGGTTTTCCATTTCCTTCTCTAGCACCAATACACATACACGCGTCTGCACATATGCACACATGCCCACCCACTACACATACACATATGCGCACACATACAACGACACACGCACATCCTGACAATGACCACCACTCGGGATGGCAGTCCTGGCATAAATGAATGGCGTCTGACATTTGTGTGATGACTAGAACCTGGTGTCGGAACCCCGTGATCTCCCTGTTTGGGCTTCCTTTACCCCCAGAGTGATTTGTTCCGTTTGAAATTTCACCGTGAAGGGGGCGAAGCCTGGAAAGAGAAACTGCTGAATTAGGTCACTCGTTGACTTACGTTCCCAGTAAGGTGTCGGAACCTGCCCTTGGGAAGAGGGCTGGGGCTGGGGAAGGTATCTGCGCTGCTCAGGCTCGTCATTTGTCAGCGCGGCATTCTCTTTCAGTCTTCCATTCAGTTGTGGGCTCTCTGAGGGCACGGCTGTCTTTGTCTTTCTTAGGATCCCCAATGCTTACCGGGGTGTCTGGCGCAGAGCAGGCACCTAATACATGTTTATTGGCCGAAAGGGACTCCATGTCGGGAATCTCATTTTTCTGTTTCCCTTTTGGTGCTCCCAGTGGGTTCAGGAGCAAAAAGGTCTATCTCGGTGTCCATTCTGAGAGGTGATTCTCTTTCTGGATGCACTTCTGGACATTGTATTTCTGAGGGGCATTTTGGGAAAAGGCTGGCTTGGATTTGGAATCCACCAACCTGGGTTCAAATCCAATCCACCACTTATTAGCTGTGCGATCTTGGGCAAAGCTTTTAACCTTCCTAGATCTCGGTTTCCTCATCTATAAAATGAGGAGGTGGTGGATCAGATGCCCCTTGAATCCGTGACACTCGACCTTGCTTCAGAAGATTCCTCCAAGTTCTTTTTGGAATTTTTTTTTAAATTCTGGCAACAGATATTGGCATCTAACCAATTGGTCAAGGATTATTTATTAGGGACCTACAACAATGTGCCAGGCACCGAGGGTACGGGGGTGGGGGTGGGGGTGGGGGAAGGAACGGTCCATCTATCTCCATGGTCATCATCCCCTTGGTTATCATGAAAATGACAAGTAGATACCCCAGTAAATGATGTTTCTTGTAACCTTTGGTGCCACAGAAGAGACTTTGTGAGCCATCCTTCCTCTTGATTACATTGTCCCTTTTCTCTCCACTGGTGTCCCCCCCTCTATGCTAGACTGGAATACCCTCCCTCTTTGTCATCATTTCTCAGAGCCCCCAGCTCCCTTCAAGGCTCACTTTAGGCACTGCCTCCTATCAGAATTTCCCGATTCCTTCTCCCATCTCCCCCCTCCTATGTACTCTATTATTTTTCATATCTTTTCTTTTGATTTTTCTCTTGTGTTCTCTTCCTCCAGCAGAAATCAGCTCCTTGAGGAAAGGGATGTTTCATCTTTCTCCTTGGGTTCCTCACCCTTGGCACAGTGCCTGGCACATACAGCAGGCACTTAATGAATTGCTGTTCCATTGAAGTGACCCAGATTATTGACTATATCCCTTAGTATCAGCTGTTATTTCCCCTAAGACAATCACACCCACATTTTGCAGTTGCCGTCTTATATGTCACATTTGGTGGGCCCTGTGTGTTGAGCTTATGGGAAGTGATGGAGGAGCATCGCACATGATGGTTGGATAGATAGATGGATAGATGAGTGGATGCATGGATAGATAGGCAGGTAGACAGATGGATGGATGGATGGATGGATGGATGGATGGATGGATGGATGGTTGGATGGATGGATGGATGGATGGATGGTTGGATGGATGGATGGATGGATGGATGGATGGATGGATGGACAGATAGACAGGTAGGTAGATAGACAGACAGGTAGATAGATGGATAGATAGATAGATAGATGGATGGACAGATGGATGGATGGATAGATAGATAGATAGATAGATAGATAGATAGATAGATAGATAGATAGATAGATAGATAGATAGAAAGCTGTCCAGCTGCTGAACAGAGAGCAGTCTCTGAATATAATTCCTACAATAGATAGATGGATTGTGATCCTCATCCTTGGAGGCAGTTTCCAAATGGGAAGGCCATTGGTCCATTTGAAAATTCAAGTATCTCCTCCTTTAAAACACTTTTGTATAGCACACACATAGACACGAATGCTTGTTGACCTCATACACATGCTCTTCTTTAGTCCTTGCACTGGGCAAGGCAAGCTGGGAAAGGATTAGTACCTGTGCCATTTTAAAAAATCCTTTACCTCCCGTCTTAGAATCAATACTGTGTCTTGGTTCTAAGGCAGAAGAGTGAAAAGGCTTAAGCAATGTTGTTAAGTGACTTGCCCAGGGTCACATAGCTAGGAGATGTCTGAGGCCAGATTTAAACCCAGGAGCTCCCATTTCTAAGCCTCCTCCACAGAGGAGCTTCCCTCTATGTGCCACCATTTTGTAAATCAGAGATTCAGAGATTCATGAAGTAAGTGAATAGCCAGGATCAGAACATTAATTATTGATGGAGCCAGGCCTAGAATCCAGGCTTCCTGACTCGTAGCTTTAGTTCTGTTTTATCACTGAATGACTGGAATTTGTTGTAGGAAGTAGGGGAGCTAGATATCGTAAGCGTGTGGTAGCTATGGACCAAGCCAGACCCAAGGCTATTGTCTGTGGCTTGGTGCCATGTCTATTAAGGTATGTCTGTGCCCTTGTTGTGTCTGGGTGATAGCATTCAAGGCACTGAGATTCCAGCAGGGCTGTGATGTTGGCTGAAATACCTCTGGCTTCTTTTGGCATTCACTAACCGTGCCAGTGAATCATTGCCTCCTAGACTCCAGTGATACAAACATTATCTGTTAAATAAACGACTTCCAGTTGGTTAAATGTAACTCAGGGGTCCGGGGAACAGAGAGGGTTTTTTTAAACTGAGCAGCTCCTTGAAGGCTTTGGTACCAGGGTATATGGTAAATGGTGGGCAAAATCCATTCTTTTCTGAGCTCTTTCTTAGTTACCCTTAGTTCAAGGCCAGTTGGAGCTTAGAATGGCATTTATTGTGATAACATCTTACATTCAGGCTTTCAGGGAGGATGCTTCTTAAGTCAGAGAAGCGGGGGTCCCCCTACTCTCTGTCACATCCTAGCTGTGTGACCTTGGACAAATCACTTTCCCTAGACCTCATTTTCCTCAACTCTAAAAAGAAGAGGTATGACCAAATGGCCTCCGAGATTCCCTTCCAGCTCCCAGTCTATGGTTCTGCCATCCTGTCTCATACATTGACTAGCTGGACGAGACACAATCTCAGGGCCTCAGTTTTCCTCCTCTATAAAATGGGCAGAGGAAAACTTGGTCCATGAACGTCAGTTCAAGTGAGAGTCAGAAGCAAGGGTGAGCCATGGGAGACTTTTGAGTAGGGTAGTGACATAATCCAAGATTTGTTTTGGGAAATTTAACCTCTTCTCTATAGAATAAATAGTAGGCAGAGTGTGATTCTCATTTGATTCATTCTCCTGTCTGCACATGTTATTGTTGTCCAGTCATTTCAGTCAGATCTGACTCTTCCGTGACCCCATTTAGTGTTTTCTTGGCAAAGACCCTGAAGTGGCTGGCCATTTTCTTCTCCAGTTCACTTTACAGATGAGGAAATTGAGGCAAACAGGATTTAGTGACTTCCCAGGGCTACACAGCTAGTAAGTGTCCAAGATTGGATTTGAACTCAGATCCTCCTGACTCTAGGTAGGTATTGAGGCACATAGTAAGCATTTCTCCTTTCTCCTTCCCTTTATGCTCCTTTTCTGAACCCCTCACCTTGACTGGGTAACAGTTCTAAGATAGAAGAGTGGCAAAGGATAAGCAAATGGCATTAAGTAGGTACTTAGTAAATGATGGTCAACTGATTCCTCTAGCATCCTTCAGAGATTCCATGAGCATGACTCAGGAAGAAACACATACCTTCCTGCACCCCAGACGTATCCTGGTCCCCAGCTTTCTCATCTGGAAAAGGAGAGGGCTGGACAAAATGATTGCCGTGGTTCCTTCCAGCTCTGATAATCCATGATACTTTGTGGGACCAAGAACTGCTTTCAGAGAAACATTGTATAAATGGAGATTTTGAACCTTGTAGTCTTTCCCCAAATTCCCTTTAATCTCTCCTGCGCCTCCACGTTTGGTTTTATAAAAGTTCTGTAGCTCCTCCCTCTTCCTCTCTAACTCACGAGTGTGGCTGAAGTTAGTTTAGCACCTTTTCACTCTACTTTTTTCTGTTAGTTTATTATTAATAAAACTTTAAAATATATAATATTTAGCTTTTGCATATTCATTTTAATCTCTACAACATGAACCTAGATCCAGGATGGAAGGAACCTTTGAGGTCACTGAATCCATCCCCCCCCCTTTTTACAGATGAGGAAACTGAGGAAAGTACTTGCTTACTATCATGCATTTAGTCACTGAAGCAGGATTTGAACCTTTGACTTCCTGTCTCCAGGTCCATCACTCGGTATCCTTCATCCTTGGTAATTTCTTTTTTCTTTTTTTTTTAAACCCTTAACTTCTGTGTATTGTCTCCTAGGTCGAAGAGTAGTAAGGGTGGGCAATGGGGGTCAAGTGACTTGCCCAGGGTTGGTAATTTCTGAAACAGATCTCCC
>NC_058130.1:13416349-13457085 GCF_016433145.1 Gracilinanus agilis | reverse complement strand
CGGGGGCTTCCACCGCGGCCTCTCCTGGGCTGCTTCCTGTCTCGTGTTTGGAGGCAGCAAATGGGAATTCGCTCTTCTGTACAGGAGGTTCAGACGCCGTCTCGGGGGCCTCGCCTCCTCTTCCCGGAACGCAGCCTATTTACAGAAGAAGTTCTGTTGAGCTCCTTGTGATTCCACTTTAGTGGGCTGAAGTGGACGATGCGAATTCCTTCCTCCCCAGATGCTGCTGCTGCTGCGTTTTGTCCCCTTCTGGCGTCCTCCCGACTCCGAGAAATCGAATCGAACCCCGTTCCGGTGTGATCCCGTGTTCTTGTGCCCCGCGTTTGACCATCTGGCTCTGCAGCGCCCCATTCCTCGGGCCCCACCGAACTGACGGCAGGCACCCTCGAGGCGGGGTGTTGGGGCTGGACCAGCTCCATGGCGGGGACTGTTAGAAACATCGGCTTTTGTTCCATTTTCTAGAGCTCAGACGGGTTTTCTGGTTCACTTCTTGTGGTCGAATAAGCATCCCCTGCAAGGACCTCGCTGCGGGCACTGAGTGGGAAGAGCTCGGACTCTTTGGCAGACAAAGTCAATTATTTAATTATATAGATGATTAGATAATATTTTCATAATGTTATATAATTTATTATATAAACTATACATAAATTATATAATTTAAATATAATTTAATATACAAATTATATATAAATTATATAATTTAATAATATAATATAATAATTATATGATATAATTATATAAATCGATTAATCAAAGGATCATTTGGTCAGAGTGTATTAAGTCTTCACCAGGCACAGCCCTAAACCCCAGAGATGTGAAAAAGAAGGAGAAGCCGGCTCTGCTCCAGAGGATCGTAGAGTCCCGAGTCTAGAGCTTGAAGGGACCTCAGGGGCCCTTCAATCCAATCTCTATTTTACAGCAGAAGGAAATGAGACCCAGAGATGTTCAAGCAATAGAAGTGGGATTAGAGGTAGGATTTGAATCCAGAGCCTTGGACTCCAGAGCCAGTGTTCTTTAGCCTATAACTCGGAGCTGGCATGGGGTATTGGGGAAAAGCCCAGAGACCTGAGCCTTTAAGCTCTCCCCAAGATGCTTTCTGGTGACGGGACAGAGTAGTACTCGGATCCCCTGCCTCCCCTTTTCTCATCTGTGAAATGGGGTAATAATGCTTGTCACAGGGATGGCCCACAAGGCGCTTTGCCATCCTAAAAGTGGTGCACGTGTCCACTCTGAGGCGGCCAGTGTGAGAGAGGACGGGCTTCAGGGTCAGGACGGCGTGAGTTCAAGTGCTGCTTCTGTCACGTGATGGCCGTACGAGCCTTGGCAGGTCCCTTCACCTCCTGTCGTCCAGCAGCTCACAAGGCTGGGAGTTTTAGGCCAGCTCGGGGTCCGCATCAGCACAGAGAGGGAGTCAGCCGGAGGGAACCCGCCGAAGACCATTATTATTACTATCGTCGTCGTTGTTTCTACCTGATCAGACTGGAGACGTTCATTTGGGGAAAAGGGAGGCCCCAAAGGGTCATCCTGGATGTGAACTCCAGATCGAGGTAGCTGCAGAGACTTCGGTGCTCACATTCTCGTAAATGCTCATTTATGGCTTCTGATAGGCATTGACTTCCCAGTAATTGAAACTTGCTGTTCGTTCTGAGGCTCGGCAGTAAATCACGCTCTTCGGTCCTTTCTCTGGGCCGTCTCCCCGGGGGAGATGTGGGCAGGCTTCCTCCCTCTCCCATCACATGCTGCCTGGTACCTAGAACGGACTGTTCTTGGCCCTCCCTGTTACCCTTAATTCTGTCCAATCAAACCTGGGAATCCCAAACAACTGTGCATTCCCCGCATACTTTCTCGGGGTCTGCTCCGCTCCCGGGGAGAGCGTTCACTTCTCGTCTTGAAGGTGAAGGTGGAAGCGAGTGGGGGGGTGATGTCGGGGTGGGGGGGTGAATGGGGGCGTCCCGGAGC
The DNA here is from genome assembly GCF_016433145.1 of Gracilinanus agilis. Lineage (NCBI taxonomy): Eukaryota > Metazoa > Chordata > Mammalia > Didelphimorphia > Didelphidae > Gracilinanus > Gracilinanus agilis. Next base: position 13,455,126 of record NC_058130.1, on the reverse strand, counting down.
CCACTGGCTGCACCCCGGAACGGCCAGTCTAGGACAGCCTGCCAGCGCCACGAGGAGGAGTCAAACGCACGTGGGAGAGATAGAAATCTGGCTTCAACCCCAGGTTCCCGGGCTGGAATTTAGAGAGAAGAAGAAGATCTCTCTGGAGCAGGCACACACCGGCACGCTCGGCGTGGACGGCCTCCAAGGATTGCTTTGCTTCGTTTGCTCTAAGAAAGAATCTCTGCATCCCGTCCACGAGGGACGAGGAGAGACAAGCACTTTGGTGAACATAAAATCTGCCCAACGGCCTAGAAAAACCCTGTAAGTCAGTCAGAGCTAAGAAACACGGGGCAGGTCCACAGGGCAGCTCCCAGCAGCCTGCCCAGCGTCCCGCCCAGCGTCCCGCCCAGCGTCCTGGTGGATTTTCGTCTTTAGAACCAGGGCAACTTTTCGTCAGGACTCTAATTCGTAAGCTGTGATTCCTCTCCTGCTCAAGGACTCTCTGTCTCCCCCCTGCCCCCACCCCCTGCTCTAAATGAGCCTTTCCTTGAGTTTCCTGGGAACACAGAGCTCTGGGAAGAAACTTTGATGGGCGCTCGCTCGCTCGCTCACTCTTTTCTGATAATGATGCATCTCCCCTCCCTGATTGGTTCTCATCCCCTAAAGGATAGTTCACAATCAGTGGTCCATCAACATGCATTCACCCAGTAACCCCACAAGCCAGGTGCCATATTGACCACCAAGTGCCCACATGAGCCAGTGCCAGGTTGACCATTGACCTTGACCCAAGTTGTCTCTGGGAAAGGCATTTTCCTTTTGGAGAAAACTGACCCAACACATATTCACCCAGTGCCTCCACGAGCCAGGTGCCATGTTGACCACCAAGTGCCCGCATGAGCCAGATGCCACATTGACTACAAAGTGCCCGCATGAGCCAGATGCCACATTGACTACAAAGTGCCCGCATGAGCCAGTGCCAGGTTGACTACAAAGTGCCTCCATGAGCCAGTGCCAGGTTGACCACAAAGTGCACCCATGAGCCAGTGCCAGGTTGACCATTGGCCTTGACCCAAGTTGTCTTTGGGAAAGGCATCTTCCTTTTGGAGAAAACTGACCCAGACCCTAAAGGCTGCTGTTTAACATGGAAACTCTTCTGAGAAAGTCCAAGGATGGGGTATTTTGCCCAGGCAGCACCCCTCGCCGGCTGTCAGAAGTGTTGCAGGCACTGAGTCGTTTGTTCTTGGGTCTCATTCAGTCTCATGTCGGCAGATGGGCTAATATCTGTTCTTCTTGAAGCCTCAGACAGCATTTTGGACCTGATCTTTCTCACTCGTGTGTCCCCCTTGGAGCCAGTCACGTGTCCTCACTAGCCCTCAGTTTCCTTACGTGTAAAATGATAGGCTTAGACTCAGTGGCCTGAAGGATCCCTTCTGGCTCTAGCTCTCTGACCTTAGGATCTGGAGACATACAGCACACGTGGTGAGAGGGAAAGAAAAATGACTCTGGAGTCAGAGGACCTGATTTCAAGTCCTGCCTCCACTGCTTAATACGACTGTCTCTGATCAGTAAGGTCCCCTTAACTTCCCTGTAGATGCCCCCCTGATTCACCGATAGGTTTGTGACCCATCAGTTGCCCTCAGCCTGGTTTATTTAGCTCATCTGACGAGCTGGTTACCAGGCCACGGCCACTGCCCATGCTACAGCTTCCTGGAGCCACGGTGAGAGCCACGAGAGCCTCTTGAGTGCCAAAGGTGGATGAGCAGCTCTGAAAAAGACTCGGCAAACCCTCACCCCAGAAGTGCTGTCCAAGCATGCGAAGTGTCCCCAGCAGAATGGGAACGAGAACGATTTGTTCCAGTGGTCAGGAAGGTGGCCAAAGCAGGCTGTGTGGAGTGCTAAGAGCTTGGCCAGACCTCCAAGACGCCAAGCTCAACCACTGCCTCCCTGGCCATCGCCACTTGTTTTTGTCCTGATACTGGACTTGGATGGCTGGAAGAGAGAGTGAGGCCGATGGCTCTGTACAGTTCTGCCTTACTTAAATCTAATTCAATCGCAGGTCAAGACATCACCCCGAGGTGCCCTTGGTCCTCTTCAAAAACAAAGGACAAGGGGGCAGCTGGGTAGCTCAGTGGATGGAGAACCAGGCCTAGAGACGGGAGGTCCTGGGTTCAAATCCAGCCTCAGACACTTCCCAGCTGTGTGACCCTGGGCAAGTCACTTGACCCCCATTGCCCACCCTTACCACTCTTCCGCCTATGAGACAATACATAGAAGTTAAGGGTTTAACAAAAATAATAAATAAAAACAAAGGACAAACAAGAGCAACAATAACTTCTCTGAGCCTCCATTTTCTCATGTATAAAAGGAGAAGAGGCTGGACTAGAGGATCTCAAGTCCCTTTCAGGAAGGTCCTTTCCAGCTTTAGAGCCATGAACTCCTTTACAAAAAATTCTCAAATCGATTCTTTATTTTTAACATCCATTAAAAAAAAAACGTTGAGTTCCAAATTTTGTCCCTCCCTCCTGCCCCTACCCCACCCATTGAGAAGCCAAGCGATACGATCTCAATTATGTATGTGAAGTCATGTGAAATATATCTACGTATTAGTCATGTAGCAAAAAAAAGGAAGAAAATGTAAGTTAAGCAAATAAAGTTGGCTTCAACCTGCACTCAGCTTCTCAGTGTGGGAGGCTCTCTCTGAAAGAGTCCTCCCTGCTTAGGCTATGGTACAACCAAGGCCTGCCTTGTGCTATATATGGAACACATTTCCTGTCTGCTCAAAGAAATTCTCTTTTCTTTCTTTTTCTCACCCCACCCATTGCACAGGAAACAAGTCCTGCGGCCCCCTTCAGCAGCCGCTCTGACATTGTTCTTTCTTCCAGGCCCCTCCATCCGATCCACTCTTCTTTGATTCCATTCATCCCCACCCATGCTGGGGCATTTCTTGTGCTGGGAAGTCCAGCGTGGGTCACCGAGGTTATCCGTGTCTCTTCTAGACCTGCCTCACATCGCACATGGACATCCATCCTCCAGAGTTAAACAGCTACTCCTGAATTCCGGAATGTCAGAAAGAAGTTGAAAATGATAGAAGTTACGTAGAAGAAGGAAATTTTTTTAATTAAAAAAATTTTTTAAATTATTCTCTACTATTGAGTAGCAATACATGGAATTGAATGTGCTTTGTAATTATTTACATTTAACTGTTTAGATGAATTAAATTTATTTTTTTAAACCCTCACCTTCTGTCTTGGAGTCAGTACTGTGTATTGGCTCCAAGGCAGAAGAGTGGTCAGGGTGGGCAATGGGGGTCAAGTGACTTGCCCAGGGTCACACAGCTGGGAAGTGTCTGAGGTCAGATTTGAACCCAGGACCTCCTGTCTCTAGGCCTGGCTCTCCATCCACTGAGCTACCCAGCTGCCCACTAGATGAATTAAATTTAATCGGTAGCACATTGATTAATTTTAAGGGATGAGAAGCCCTGTGCCGTAGTGTGGAGACAGCCAGTCTTGGCACCAGGTCAACGTGGGTTCAAGTCCTGTCTTTGTGAGGTGGGGAGAGCATTTCAGGCATAGGGGGCTGCACAGATTGGGTAAAGGCTTACAGGCTGGACTCGAGATGTCCTGTGTAGAGACCAGAATCAAGAATGTGAATGTACACTTGAAAGATGGATAGAAACCCATTTGGGAGGAAACCTCGGAATTTGCATTTGACCTTTGAGACAAAGACTTTTAAGTGAGGGGCAACTTTGTCACCTCGATTTGGGAATCTTCATTTGGCAACTGCATAGAGGACAGATATGGAAGAGGAGAGGCTGGAGGCCGAGAGACTAATGGAGGTGGCAGCAGTTCTGGTGAGGAGGACCAGAACTAGAGGAGAGGCTGGTTATTAGAGGGACGAATGCAAGCGATGTTGTAGCGGTAGCAGTGATGGGACTCACCAACTGCTGGGACCAATATATGTGTGTGTGGAGAAGGCTGAGATCAGAGTTTTTTGTATGACGCCAACATTGCAAAAGTAGGACACTGGAAGGATGATAAGGTTTGGAGGAAACAGGACTTCTTTTTCAGATGTGATGAGTTGTGGATGCTGCCCAGGTTTTGGGCATCTTAAACAGCTATTCTTGACATCTTGAGACCTTTTGTTCTTCTTCTCCAGTTCATTTAACCATCCAGAGGATCCTGGCTCTAGAACTGGGAGGCACCTTGGAGGCCTTCAATCCAATCCCCTCATTTTTCAGGCATGAAAATGGTGGCCAGGCACATTGGGTGATTTTCATGGTCATGGAGTTGGGGTTCAAACTCAGATATTTGGCTCTAAAGTCAGAGTCCTTTCTATTGTGTCCCGTCGTCATTTCTGTAGTCGGTACGTGATCTGTAATTCTGGTTCAGTTAAATTTTAAATTATTTTATTATTTCAATAAGGTCTTCCCAAGTTTCCTCGTATTCCTCATTCTTGCCCATCTCACCGGCTTCGTGGTATTCCCTTATATTGACGTGCCATGATGTCTAGTCAGGCTTTCTCCCCCTCTTGGATTTGAACCTTGTGTCTGGCCTGGGTGCAGAGGGTACTTTTTGTCATTTCCTTTAACACTCTGTACCCAACAATGGAATTAGCGAGTCAAACCAAGTCATTTTCCTTTTCTTACTTGATCGTCATTATATTGTAGGTTATTATAGAAATATTTATTATATAATACAAAACTATTTTGTAAAATTCATAGATTTATTACGCAATAATCTATTGTCATTTATTTATTTATTTGTTACGTGGCTCTTATTTGTTCTCTCTTCTTGCCAGATGGCTCTTTTACTCTGGAACCCTGAAAACATCTCACCACCAGCACGTGCGTTTTGCAGTCAGGTGGCGATCTGTAATTCTGGTTCAGCTTTTGTCCGTAAAGGAGAAAAGTTCTTGTGCCGATTCAACAGGAAAATCCTCTCATACTTTTTCCCTGAAACCAGGCTAAGCAGAAGCGTCATTCCTCAGGCAACATTTCTTTAGCACTTGCTTTTTTTGTGCTAAGCAATAGGGTTGGGGTTGTCCAAAAGAAAAGAGGGTCACTGAGGCCTTTGGAAATGCATAGAGGAGAACAGAGAGAAGGCCAGAAGGAGCCATCCACAGGCAGGATAGCTTTGAAAGTTTCATGTTGAATTTTAAAAGAAAGCCAGAGGCGTCCATAATGCAGAGTCGTGCTTATATCAAATGCCCCTTTGGTCTGCAATCTCGTGAGGTCACATTTAAAGCAGACAATTTAGTTTTTAAAAAGAGAGAAAGGTAGAGTTGGATGCATGTCTTGAATCAAGCCAGGTATCTGAGAAGGAAGAAGGGACTACGGCGGAGTAGAGGCTGGTGGGGAGGGTTTTCCTCACTGACCGCGATGTTTTGGAAATCTTGGCTGCCTGATCTGTGGACATCCCGCCTATTCCTCTGTCGGTATCGTTTACTCAAACCTGTCCCGCCTGAGATGGCCACTTGTGGTCACTGGACTGCCTCTTCCTGGGCCGTGGCCAGGAGATGCTAGCTGGACCTCGCTGGAGTGTTTGCGTAACTTGAGGGTCCATCCAACTCCCGCTCTGCTCTTCAAACCCCATATTAGATTAGTTGTACTTTTTCATGCAAATGCACACCAGAGCGAGAAGCCAGACCTCCATGACCAATCAGACAGCTTGGGCTTTCTAGAAGGCCACATTCTGGGCTGGAATGCTGAGTCAGGCCCCGAGAGGATGCTAGAAATACTCCTCCACCATGGAGGGGAGGCCGAGCGAGCTGAAGAACGTGGGCCGCCCCGGGCCCCCCAGCGAGGTTCCTGGCGCCTTTCCCAGTCCTCTGTCCAGTTCGTTGTGGCTGGACTCTCTAGGCCCTCCCCAGCCCCAGGCTGGCCTTCGGTGGCAGCTGCCCACTCAGCCATTGGCTGCTCTGCTCGGTCTAGTGATGACCCACTGGGGGCTGCCCTGGATGAGGCTGTTGTCTCTTTGCCCCCATGCCCGAGGGGTCAGAGCTCGGACCTCAAACCAGCAATGTAGGAAGTGCATTTTTTATTGGTAGATTTATGCCCCTGCGTCTGCCGATTCGGAGGCTTTTTTTTAAAATCCCATTTCAGGGGAGGACGTCAGACACTCATAAATTTAATGGGGGTGGCGCAGGGGGGCCGAGGGCAGAGGACATCGTGGTGTTTATTCTCTCTCTGGAGATGGCCCTGCCGTAACCCAAAGGGGCCCCCCAAGGCGGAGGCTTGACTGCCCCCCTCCAGCATTTTCTCCTGTCACGCGGGAGATTTAGGGTACAGGCATCTGGGAGCACCCTTATTGGCATAAATTCCTCCTCTGTGATTTATGGCGTCCTGGGACGCAGAGATGAATGGGGAATTCCATCTATTTTCCCCCAAATGTGGCGGCACCAAACCAAGCCAAGCCGGGCCTTTCACTACGTTCACAGGAATATTCGCAGCCTCAGATGCTTAAAGGCAATGCTGGGAGATTAATGTCTGCGGGGTCAATGGGCCGGGGTTCAAGTCTCCCCGCTCTGACTCAGGGCCAATCCCTTCCTATCCCTGAATCTCAGTTTCCTCATCTGTAAAACAAGAGTTGGATGAGGTGGTCCCCGAGGGGCCCTTTTAGCTCTGCTCTAAGAGAAAGAACATCAGAACGGCGGTTAGGGGGCAGCAGTGGAGAGAGAGCCAGCCTCAGAGAGGGGAGGTCTCAGTCCTTCCTAGATGGGTGACCCTGGACAAGTCCCTTCACCCCCATTGCCTGGCCCTCACCCTTCTTCTGCCTTGGAACCATATTTTGTATCCATCCTAAGATGGAAGGTGAGGATTAAAAGAGAGAGAGAGAGAGAGAGAGAGAGAGAGAGAGAGAGAGAGAGAGAGAGAGAGAGAGAGAGAGGCCTGAGTTCGCATGTTACCTCCGTCCTCCCCGGGTGATTTAGGGCTTTTGTTTCATCTGTAAAAGGAAGGGGTCGGCCCTGATGGCCCCTTGGCTGGGCCCCCCGACTTTAAAGCACGTTACAGTTTCCTAAGAACATTTCGGCCATCTTCGCCACAGCAGAAGGGGCAGGGCAGGCCGAGCCCAGGTTTTTAGGCTGGTTTCCCCGAGGGGGAAGGAGACCCGCGGCTCGATTTCCCAGGCCTGAAGCCGGTCTGTTTGCAGGACATCCTGCGGCCCCTCCGGCCACAGCGTCTGTGTCATAAAGCTGTCAGGCTCCAGCATCTCTCATGAAAAAGATGCCCGAACGAGCCGCGGCGGGGAGCCGGCTGAGGCACCTTCCACCGAGCAGATTTCCTGTCTGTAATCAGCGGCAGGCAGGGTGTTGGCCGGCCCTCCCCGGCCCTCCCCGGCCTTCCCGGCCCTCCCCGGCCCGGGCTGCTATTTTCTTTGTTGTTCAGCCCTGCAGAAGGGGCAGGTGGGGCCCTCCGGGCACGGGCTGCTGGCAGCACTCCGGTGACCTCACGTATCCTGGCTTCTGTCAGGGCAGCCGCGAAGGCCAGGATCCATTTCTTGGGTGGAGTCGACCAGAGTTCAGATTTCAGATCCTAAATCTAACCCCGGAGGTCGCCTCCCCGCCTCGATTTACAGATGAGGAAATTGAGAGAGGAAATGACTTAGCCAAAGTCACCCCGGTAGCTGGGCGCCCCTCTCCCTTGTAGTCACTAATAACGGGGCGCTGATGCCCTGTCGGTGGAACGGCATAAATTCATCCAACCATTTTGGGGAGCCACCTGGACTTACGCCCCCCAAAGGGATAAAGCTGTGGATGCCGTTTGACCCAGTCATACCATTGTTAAATATTCCACTGTAATCATTTTATTATTTTAATAATGTCGTGGTATAAGTAAGTAATAAATTGGTTCATAAAATCCTTTATCATTTTAGTAATTATTATTATTTAGATGATGGAACTGTTGCCGCCCTCTCCAAACTCTGTTCTGGAAGACGTTTTTCCCTCCAAGTAGAAGGGGCCGAGGATGAGGATGGATCGTTGAGTCCCCAATGCGAGGCTTCTGCGGGGGGCCATTCCTCGCCCCCCCCCCAGCTGCTTGGGGGTCTCCTTCTCAAGCTACCTTGTATTTTGCATCGATGCATTTTATTTGTACTAATTCATTCATTCATATTATTTGTATTAATGTCCCCCGTCCTAGCGAATGGGAATCGTTTCCTTCTGCGTGCTCGGATCCTCGGCGCCTGGTACCGCTTCCCAGTGGCCTCCTGGAGCTCATGGGTTTAGAGAGCGGAGAAGGGGGCCCTCGGGGCGCCCAGCCCAAACCCCTTCCTTTCCCAGATGAGGAAAGCGAGGACTCGCTCACCGTCACGGAGGCAGGCCAGGCCGGCACCAGAACGCCGATCGCGGCCCAGGACTTCCGAGGTCAGGGCTGTTTGCACCCGCCTTCGTTTTCAGAGTCTCTCTGGCGGTCCAAATCGGGGCGAGCGTCAGGGGTTCTGTGGACGGCCCGACTACGACGAGACCGAGTAGAGCCAAGCGGCTCTGAGGCAGGCGGTGAGGCCGGGCGCAGGAGGGGACCCGCCGCCTGGCACGAGCTTCTCCGGTGACCCGGCGGGAACCTTCGTCGTGAGGCCATCGTCCGGGCTTGGCTCTTCCTGACGGCACTCGGGGAGTTTGTGGGGAGGCGCGGCGGGCTCTCAGGGAGCACCGAATTCTTTGTACGGCCGTAAATTCTCCGTGGAGGGCACCCGGGCGTCTTCCCGTCGGCGCAGGGCCTGCCTGGAGGGAGCTCGGGCTGCGGAGGGACGAAGGAGGCGGGACAGGCCCCAGGGACCGAAGGGACCGAAGGGACCTTTTTTCACGCTCCTGCCCTGGGCCGCTCTGAAGTCAGACACGCAGACGCTCGGGGGGCCGAGTCGACCCACATGTGGCCACGACCAGCACCCAGCGGCCCGCCGCCTCTCCCGGGGCTTGGGAGGGCTTTTCAGTCGTCGTTTTAGCACAAAACACAATATTTAATATCACACAGTGCCGGGGCTCTTAGTTTTGCGTTAGAAGAGTTGGCGGACGTGACTAGCCCTCTCCCACGCGCAGCGAGCCTTCTCTTGTCATCCAAAACAAAAACGGGTGAACAAGACGTGTGGGCGACGCCGTGTGACGGGAGCCCCTCGCCTGCCTCAGCAGCGCCGTTCCTCCGTTGCTTCTTCAGGGTTTTCAACAATGAATCATTCCACAGAATGAACGTGGCTGACCCCAAGCTGTCCACTTCAGCCTTGACCCAGGCCATGCGGAGCCCGGGGCGTGGAGGCCGCCGCTGTGGCGGGTGGACCGCAGGGCCGTCCTTGCGTCTCTCCTCCCGGTCCGGCGTCTCCAGGAGCAAAATGTAATTTATAAAACAGAAAATCCTCTGCTTGGCATTCAGAGCCCTTTGTGAGCAGGCGGCCTCTTCCCTTTCCAGCCTTCTTAGTCTTCCTCCCCAGCGTGCTCTTTTCATCCCGGGAGTCTGGCCTCTTGCTGTTCCGCAGACAACACCCTCCGTCTCTCGGCTCTGGGCATCTTCTCCGACGGTTCTCCCTCGCCTGGATCACTCTTGCTCCCCGTCTCCACCTCCTACCTTCTCTTGCTCTCTCGAGTCCCAGCCAAAATTCCTCCTCCTCCTGGAAGCCTTCCCAGACCTCCTTAGTTTTAGCGCCTTCTTTCTGAGATCGCCCCCAATTTTTTCCATCAATCTTGTTTGCACACAGTAGTTTGCCTCTTGTCTCCCTCATTAGACTGAAAGGTCCTCGAGGGCAGGGATTGTTTTTTCCCTTTATTATAGTGGAGGGGGGCAGCTGGGTAGCTCAGTGGATAGAGAGTCAGGCCTAGAGACGGGAAGTCCTGGGTTCAAATCCAGCTTCAGACACTTCCCAGCTGGGTGACCCTGGACAAGTCACTTGACCCCATGGCCCATCCTTACCACTCTTCCACCTAGGAGCCAATACACAGAAGTGAAGGGTTTAAAAATGTAAAGAAAAAGAACCACCTCTCCTTTATTATAGTTGCTGCTTAATAAATGCTGGCTGACCAATGTGTCACGGGGCCATTGCTTTCCCTTTGGCCCATCCTAATGTAGATGAGGCTTACCACCGCCTATCTGAGCCATTAACTCTCCCCTTCCCATTCTTTCATTCTTTCCTCCCAAGCTACGTTTCCTTTAATATCTCATTTTCTTCCTCTGGTTTTCGGGTGCTCTTGTAGCCTGTGGGTGGCCCCCCGTCTCTTTTCCCCAAGGCCCCCCCAGGATAATGCGAGGTCCTGGGAACAGGTCGTTTCTGCCTCCCCAGGGCTGAGCATGGTGCCTGGCACATAGTTGGGGCCGAATAAATGCTCGCTGATGGATGGAGGCTCTGCTTTGGCTCTTCTTCCACATGTTCCTCTGGGGCTTCTCTCAGGCCATGCCCCCTCCCCAGCTTTCTGGCATGGAGTAAGCACCAAGTAACGGCTTTCCCACTCCTCCGCTCTCTGTGGGGAGGGGAGGTCTCTGCCTCGGGAGCAGTGACGCCTCCTTTTCATGGCTCTCCCATGATTAACAACGGCAGAATGTGTGGAGGCCGCTTCTACCCCGGGGCGTCCCTTGGGTGGCTGGCCTCACTGGGCTGATGGCTGCTCCCGCTCCAGCCACCCCAATTGTAAACACAGTCTCAGAGATCCCTGGAGGTGGGTGGGAGCCCCTTAGGGACTCTCCCAAGATGCCAAAGCTTTGGTTCCCCCAAGCCCCCGGGACTTCTTTCCACAGGCTGTCCCAGAGGGCTCACTCTGGTGGCTCCCTCACTCAAAGCTCCAAGAAGCTGCACGTTGCTGCTTCAGCACTGAGATGGCGAGTGAGTGCTCTGTGGCAGCCCTGGACAGGTCCCTGGACATGGAGCTCCAGCATCAGGAGCTTTCCTTGTCCTTGTCCCATGGGCTGCTGGGAAGTCTGAGGACCAAGGATGCTCTATGTCCAAGCCTACAGGCAGACCTTCAGCATATCGTTCCCAACTCTGGCACAGGTGTCTTCCTTTCTCCTCCTCTCTCTCGCCTCTTCTCCTTCCCTTTCTTTTTCTTTCTCTCCCTTCTCTCTTTTTTCTTCGTTTTCACTCTTCTCTCAGTCTCTTCTTTCTCGCTATTCCTGGTTTTCTCTCCTTCATATTCCTTCCATCCTCCCTCTCTCTTTCCACCTTTCTCTCCTCGCCTCTCCCATTCTTTCTCTCTCCAACTTTCCTCTTATCTTGCTGTTGATCACTGGGGACTGGTAGGGTGCTGACTCAGCTCCTCAAAGGCTCCAGAACACATTCACCATGATGAAACACGTAGGTGTGTTTGATAAAATTCATCCTAGGGGCAGCAGGAAGCCATTGAAGGCTCTTGAGCATGGCCCTTGGGATGAATGACCAAGTCCTCAGAGGGACATTTCAACCCTTTCTCATCTCACTTTAGATCCCGACGGAGCATCATTCCTTTTTCGCTCACTTGTCATCTGTCCTGGCTGCCTACTTACCATTCCCTAAATTTGGGACTCAATTCCCCCTCACCAGGTCTTTGCATAGCGCGCCTCCACACCTGGAGTGCTTTCTTCCTCACCTCCACTTCTCTGAATTACTCGTTTTTCTTGAGGGCTTACCTTGGGTGCCACTTCCAAGAAGCCTCTCCAGATTTCCTTTGTTCATATTCTTATAGGGTCAAGGCATTGTCAAGTTAGAGCTGGAAGGGAACTTGGGAGCCATTGGATCTAACCTTTTACAGTCGGGGAAACCGAGGCACAGAACCGTCCCAGGACTAGCTCCATCATGCAGCTTCCAAGTGTCTGAGAATGAATTTGGTCTTCCTGCCTCCAAGCCCAGCTCAGCCTCCCCTCTCTGCCGCCTTCTTTCCCTCTTCAACAGACACAATCATGATTTAACAAGATAAATAAGGTGATTTCTGGAGATGACATTATTCCTCTCTACAGTGCTTTGGGTCGGTTGTCACACATATGTGCAGAGGAGAGCTCGAAGCCCCCCTCTGGCCCCCCTCTGGCCCCCCTCTGGGCAGGACCCCTCATCTCCTGAAGGCTGAGCCTCTCCCGAGAGCTGTCAGTCAGCACCAGCGGGTGGCGGGGATTTCCAGGGCGGTGGGAGGCTCTTCTCTCTTTCCCTGGGCCTCCGGCATGGTGGCTGGGTATCAAACGCTGGCTGGGTTCAATGGGTGGAGAGATTGTGGATTGTAGATATGAAACTCGGTGATGGAATGAATCACTCGAAGAGCTGAGGCTGCTCTTTCCTCCAGAGGTGCACAGACTGACTCACTGTGGCTCCGGCCTTGGGAAGAGTTAGTGAAAAGCCCTTTGGGGAGGAGCTACATAGCTGAATGGGTAGAAGATGGGAGATCCTGGGTTCAAATCTGGCCTTAGATACTTGCTAGCTGTGTGACCCTGGGCAAGTCACTTAACCCCCGTTGCCTAGTCCCTACCTCTTCTGCCTTGGAACCAATCCTTGATATCAATTCTTTTTTTGTTTGTTTGTTATTAAACCCTGACCTTCCATCTTAGAATCAATTGGCTCCAAGGCAGAAGAGTGGTCAGGGTAGGCAATGGGGGTCAAGTGACTTGCCCAGGGTCACCCAGCTAGAAAGTGTCTGTGGTCAGATTTGAACTCAGGACTTCCTGTCTCTAGGTCTGGCTCTCCATCCACTGAGCCACCCAGCTGACCCCTTGATATTTAATCTAAAACAGAAGGTCCCCCCCAAAAAAAAATCCTTTGGGAGAAGGCAAGGCAGCTTCCACCCTCCGCTTAATGGATGGAGTTATGTTTGTTTTGTTTTTTATTTTTTATTCAGTCCTCCTTTGTGCCTTCACCCCTCCGCCCAAGCAGGTCTGGCCTGGAGCCCTGCAGGGTCCCCGGGCCGGAGACCGAGAGCCAGAAGGAGCCTTCTTTGGCAGTAAGCCCAAGCGGCTCCTTTGTCTGGAGGCCCAGAGAGGCTGGCTCCCTGCCTAGGGTCACACAGCCCACCTCTGGCAGAACTTGAACCCATCACTAATAGAGCAAACGGCCGGCGAGTGGTTTTTTATATCTATTTTAAACAGGATGGATGGCTTTGGCCAACAGCCTCGGGCCTTTGGGGGTGGCTCCCTGTGTTCCTGGATACTGTTCCTTCCCTGTTTACCCAGAATCCCATTTGGGGGGCCTCCCCTGGCCCCCCAGCACCTCGGCCACCCCCCTTCAGGATGTGACTCCCCCACGGAGCCCTGCAGAGGCTCAGCCTCAGCTCCGTCTCCAGGAAGGGGCGAGCGTTACCAGGAAACCAGGGTTCGAGGTCAGGGCCTGATGGAGCCCCCTGGAAGCGGCAGCCCCCAGCGGCCGGCCAGAGCCCCGGCACGTGCGTGCTGGGAGGGAAACGGGCCCAACGAGTCATCCGGCGCTCCCGAAGGGGTTTGCGCGCTCGGCAGCCCGTGGGGGAGGCGGCGGGGGAGCAGCGTGGAGCATCGCATTCGACCTTCATGACCACCCCTCGAGGGAGGTGGCGTTACTGTCCCGTTTTACAGCCCAGGAAACTGAGGCAAACACGTGCAGCGCCTTCCTCACCGTAACTCGTAACGGCGCTTCCTGGGCCGGGCGCCGTGTTCAGTGCTTGACGATGGTCTCTTCTGAGCCTCACGAGCCCCCCGTTATTGGCCTCCTTTACAGATGCGGAGATTGAGGCAAAGAGAGGCTTCGTGACTTTAATGATAATCATAATAACTCACACTTACCGGTGCTCACTCCGGGCCAGACCTCGCACTCAGCTCTTTGGTCTCCTTGGAGCCTTACAGCAAACCTGGGGCGGCGCCACGTGATCCCGATTTTACTGATAAGAAGAGCTTAAGGGACGGAGGTGGCCACCTAGGAAGGTCTTTGTGTCTGTCTCCCCACCCAGAGCTGGGTGAAGGGAGAGTCCTGGGTTTGGAGTCCAAGGAGCTGGGTTCAAATTCCACCTACACTGTTTATCTGTGCGTGACCGTGGCGGATCATGTCGGCAGCCGCAGCCTCAGTTTCCACCTTCTGCCGCTGTCCTCGGCCATGGCCTCTCCCCGTGCTCGGCTCTTGGTGAGTGTCGCCAGCCAGTCGAGGCTGGCTTTGTGGCTTCCCCACCGATCGCCCGCACCCCGCCAGGACTTTTGGGGCAGCCTCCCCCTGGCCCCGGCTGCTCATCTCTCGCCTCTCCAGCCCCCCTTCTCCAGCCCTTCAGCAAGCGCTTTAGCCCGCGTTTAACGACCGGCTCTCCGAGGAGGGAGAGGAAGAAGGGACGCGCCGGCCCTCGAGCATCTCCCTGGAAAGACGTGCGGGGGTGGTGGGAGACGACCCCGAGGCGGCGGCCTGAGCAAGAGCCGGGAAGGCTTCTTGTAGGACGTGGGATGGGGCTGAGGCTCCCTGGGGCCGAGGAGGGCATCCAAGGGGCAGCCAGAGGCAAGGCAGGAGCCGCGCCCGGCCCCGAGGAAGGCGACTCTCAGGGAGCCCCGGCCAAGGGACGAATCACAGAGTGGGACTTCCACGGACAAATGCCGTCACTTTCTGGTGTCGAAGCACCCGTGCCAAGGCTCTGAGGGGCGCCTTCCTTGCCTGGGGCTTCAGTTGGCAGCACGGCTCAGTGCCGACGGCTCCCTTGAAGCCACCCAGCTGTCCTCCAACCTTTGTATCTCCCTCCAACCTCTCAGAAAGCCATACTTTATAACAAAGAAAGGGGGGCAGCTGGGTGGCTCAGTGGATGGAGAGCCAGGCCTGAAGACAGGAGGTCCTGGGTTCCAATCCGGCCTCAGACACTTCCCAGCTGGGTGACCCTGGGCAAGTCACTTGACCCCCATTGCCTACCCTTACCACTCTTCTGCCTTGGAGCCAATACACAGTATTGACACCAAGACAGAAAGTGAGGGTTTAAAAAAAGAAAAATAGATCTAACTTTTCATGCTGGATTACTCAGAGGAAAAAAATCCAGTCCAGGGGCTTGTTTAAATGTCAGAAATCCCCCAATATTCAGATTTTCCAGTCTCCACCAACTCTGTCAGTAAGAGGCAAAGCATTGGGTCCTGCCTCTGCAAGAGGCTCCATCCCGCCCCTCAGCACCCGCAGGCCAGGGACGAAGCCATCCCTCTTCCGGGAAGGCGGCCGAAGGCAGTCACATGGAGGGGAATTGCATCCCCTCAAAAAATTTGACAATCGACTCATTTCCAGCGTCGGGCATTCAATAGGACTTGATCCCTTTTTGCATTTCTCTTCCTTTTGCTTCTCAAAAGTCCAGAACTTTATGCGCCCAGCTTTTTCCGTCTTCCCATGAAACTCAAAACGTAGAATTAAAAACAATAATAATATTTTAATAAATAATTTAAAAACATAGAATTAATCTCAGGGTATTGGCTGCTAAAAATAATGTGAAGCATTCGGGGTTATAGACGTTTGTTTAGGAGATCAGCTTAAGCCCAGGTTTGGTCTCAGATACTGACTGGCTAAGAAGTCACTTCACCTCTGACTGCCTCAGTTTCCTCTTCTGTAAAATGGAGATAATAATAGCATTCACTTCCCAGAGTGGTTGTGAAGATAAAATCAGATGAGCTCTTCGCAAACCTTAAAGCATTGTATAGATATGAGCCGTTAGGATTGTTATTGTTGTTATTATTTTTGTACCCAGATCGACTGGGAGCAATTCTGCAGAACAAAACCAGGAAGAATTGTACAGGGACGAGGAGTCTGGTGTTGAGAAACTGTCTATGAACGGTGTGTATTTTTAGTTCCAGCGCAGAATCCCTAAATAGACGTTTTCATATTTATTCACGGTGGAACCTCCAGTGACCCCAGGTCAAGTCCTCCATTCTTTTCATCCCTCCGAATGCCTGTCAAGCTGAGATAATAGCTGGTGTTTTTGGAGCAGGGTCAGTGTTTCCAAATAACAGATGTCACTGGAGCCAGTCCATGTCATATCCAAATAGTTCTATGCTGAAATGGTGCCATGTTTCCCCTCTTTGTTACAGAGTCTCCTACCTGGAACCATCCTATCCAACCTGTACTTGGGCAGAATTCCCCCTCCATCGCATAACCGGGCTGCCCAAGAGTTGTCCAGACGCTGCTTGAAGGGAGGACCCGCCATTTTGGGATCCTTTTAGATAGCTCTGATCGTTTGGAAGAGAGGGAGATGCGTGTTTGAGGCAGATCTCTGAGCTCCCATCCCAGGCTACCCATGGCACCTTCCCTTCCCTTAGCTCCAGGCTCTGGCCTGTGGCCCAGAGTAGAAGATAAAAAGTAATTATTCGTGTATAGCTAGAATAAAACAAAGCCTCATCCCAAAGATGTGGTTCTATTGATTTTTACTCAAATGTTTTATGCCACTCTTTGGTCCCTCTCAATAGATATTGAGTTATTTCTAGTTCCTTTCATTTCCAATAGACTTGGCAGCTTTTCTTCCTTCTCATTAGCTTAATTATCCCCAAAAGTACCCAATCAAATCCCTCCTCTCAACCATGTCTGCTTGTTTTACAAAGAATAGTGAAGGCTGGAGCCAGGGCCCCGGTGCCAGTTGGCCGGCCTGAGGAGTTTCTATTTTAGCCTCGAGGTAATAGAGAGCCACTGATGGCTTCTCATCCCGGGAGGGTCATAGTCACATCTCTCTCTGCCTTGGGAAGATGATTTTGGCTGACTTGTGGAGGATGGATTAGAGAGGGGAGACTTTTAGGCAAGGATCCCAAGTAGGAAGGAGGCCACACGTAGGCCAGGTAAGAGGTGAGAAGAGCTAGAATCAGAGTAGAGTCTGCTGGGATTGTTGATAGAAATCGAAGGGATTTGATCATCGATTGGTTGTTGGGTAGAGGGAAGAGTCAAAAATGACTCCAAGTATCACTGAAGCATTTAAAAAAGATCCACGAGACAACCGGAGTCCATCTGGAAGGCAATATTATCAAGGCTTGCTGAGTTGAATGAAAAGAAGCTGTGCCTCGCAGATGAATGAGTTCACACGCACTCTTCCTTTGTGTTCTCGGAACTTGGAAACGTATGCATGTGTTGATATTTGTTAAGCTCATCAGAATAATGTAGAAGGGAGTTTTAAGTCGGACAGCTAGAAGGCTCCAAGCTTTTGAATCTGTGTGACCAGGAAGCTGGCTTTGGCTTGAAAGAAACAGGCAAATAGGAGGATGGACAAGATTTCGGGGGGAAGCTAGGATGGTGGCAGAATATCACAGTGGAAATAATGGAGAGACTTTTGGCCGTGAGGGAAGGGAGGTCAGGAGAAAGACAGGGCTGGATATGTAAATCTGTCTTTTATCTGCTGAAGGTGATCAGAGGAGACAGTCAGATTCCTGAGGGAAATAGTAGAGAGAGACTGTGGGAAAGGCCCCAGAGGCCTGAGCCATGCTTAAGAGGCTGGCCACGAGTGATGAATAGCAAAGAAAGCCGAGAAGAAGAAGACCAGAAAACTAGGATGAAAGTGTTATCCTTCAGGAAGGAGGAGAAAATATGGTCCAGGGCGGTGAGGCTGGATGAAGACCATGTGATGTACCAAGTGAGATGTCATTGGCTATCTTGAAGAGAGTCAAGAACTAGGAATGGGAAGGTGAGGAAGAGTGGATGTTCATAGTGCTGAAGTGAAGCCTGGCGAGGCCACCTAAAGGGGGAGGCAGCCGTGTCAGACATCTCAAACTGGATGTCCCCAAGACTTTATGTTTATCTCTGTTAACTTTCTTCTTTTTTTCTAATTTTTTCTTAAACCCTTAACTTCTGTGCATTGGCTCCTAGGTGGAAGAGTGGTAAGGGTGGGCAACGGGGGTCAAGTGACTTGCCCAGGGTCACACAATCAGAATTGTCTAAGGCCAGGTTTGAACCCAGAATCTCCCATCTCTAGGCCTGGCTGTCAATCTACCTAGCTGCCCCTGACTTGACTAATTCTTGATCAAACCATGCAGGCTGATGGTAACCATCACCTCCTTTTCTAGATGTTTACTAGAATGTTCTAGAATTCCCCTCACACACCCCGAATTGAAATCATGCTCACCAGTGTTCAGTTTGCAGGTCCCGTCCATTTTCTTATTTTTAAATTGGGGACAACATTTGCCTTTTTCCAAGCCTGCTGAGTGTGAGGAAGAGAAGCTAAGGCTGGTTTGTTGATGATAGAGATGGGACCGGGGAAGACAAGGAGGATTTGGAGCTGGGGAGGAGGAGGGATGAGCAGGGTAGACTGGAAAACAGCCGGGGGAGAGGGAGCAGGGGAAGGGGTTTTCATATCAGCAGACAGTGACTCAAGTGCAGGGCTTAAAGGATCAGGAGGTAGGAATTTGCTATCCATAGGGCAGAGGAATGACCAAGTATGGAGAAGCTCCTGGATTAAATTGATCTCTAAGTTCTAATTAGGATTCTAGAATTAGGAGCCTGTGCTGTTGGTATTTCCGGGGTGCTCCTCACATTGGGCAGAGGATGTGATGGTTATAAAGGCCTCAGTACTGGTGTAGAAACCGGAAAAACTCAACTTTCTTGTTTTGATCTTTGGTGAGTAAACTTGGACATTTCTTTGTAGAAAATTACTTTACCTGCCTGGCGAATTGGGCAGGACCTGAGAACAGTAAAGACCTGAAGCTTTGTGATGCCGACCTAGTTAGGCAAGGACTCGGGCCCTGGGACCCACGTGAGCTCTGGATTACTTGACCTCTGGCACGGGGAAGGAAGGTGGCGTCCCGTGGTTGACGTTTAGCCGACTCCCACAGATTATTGACCAGCATGAGGGCATTTCAGAGACTGTTTAATATTGAGCCACAGGCAGCTAGTTGGCATAGTAGAAAGCGACAAAGCTCTGAATTTGAAGTCAGGAAGACTCGAGTTTTCATCTCCACCAATTACTGTGGATCCCAGTTTCCTCATCTGTGAATAGAGTAGCTTTGAGCTCAGTATCCTAGAATCAAAGTTTGGTACATCTGCCCCCTGAGGGTCTTAAGGGGTACCTCTGAGGGGTTGGGTTGGCCATTGGAGCCATTGGCTCAAGCTCCCATTCTGAGAGTTTCCTCCCATTCTTAGGCTCAGATAACTAGCACCCAAGAACCACTTAACCTGTTGACTCTGATTAGCTTTTACCTAAAGCTATTTGCTTGGAAAATGTGGCAATAACCAAAGAACCGACATGTCTCCCTACTGCATGTAAAACGAGAGCAGCTTCTGCCTCAAAATCTAGGATCCTGGGCACAATACATTAAAAAAATGATTTCTTGTCCTCGTGCAGCTTACACTGTAGGACTTCAGGTGGTCCTGAGCCCCTTCGGTCTGTTTCCAGCTCAGCCCCCTGATGGCAAAGTCTCTAAGTGGTGGCGATTTATTGTCAAAGTGTCTCTGGGAGGGGACCCTTCCCTCTCCCCAGGGTGTACCTCCAGGGTCATTTTCTTCAAGAAGCCCCTTCTGATTCCCCCCGTTGAGCCCTTAGTGACTGTCCCTCTTCCTTGTCAGTGTCTCCACTCCAGATTTATACAAACCGTGAAGTCGGGGGAGCATTTGGCCCCCCATACAGTTTGCTCTGTGTATGTTTATTTACAGTGCCTCCCCCATTAGATTCTAAGCTCCTTGAGGGCAGAGATTGTCTTTTGCCTCCTCTTGTATCATCCCCAGTTTTTAGTAGAGTTCGTGATGCCTCGTAGACTCTTAGTAAATGGTTATTGAATTGAATCGAAGGCCCTGGAGACACCAATAGACTGAATCTGACAAGCAGCTCGCATTTGAACTGAAAAATCCCTTCCAAAGCTGGCATTCTGGGCCCATATGGAGTATGTTCTGAATTACTGCTTTTAGCAGTATCTCTACTGTCCTTGATTTCTTCTAGGCCCTTCTGGGCCCAAATATAGACATCTCCCACTGGGAGAATGTGTGCGTATGTGCGTGTGCATGCACACGTGCACAGGCGTGCCTATGAGAATCTTTTATTTTTAAAAACCTTTTTCTCTTCAATTATATGTAAAAACAATTTAAAAATTCATTTTTAAAAATTGAGTTCCATATTCTCTTCCTCTCTTTCCCCTCTCCTCATTGAGAAGGCAAGCAATTTTATATATACAAGTAACACACGTGCGGTCATGCAAAACATATTTCCATATTAGTCATGTTGTGAAAGAAGACACAGAGCAAAAAAAAAGTTATAAAATATAAATAAATATCAGACTATAATTAATATAATATAATAATAGATATATAAATATAAAAATAAGGTTTTAAAAAGTCTGCTTTGATCTGTGTTCAGACAAAGCTTTTTTTTTATCTTGAGTCCTTCAGGATTATTTTAGATCACTCTTTCTGAGAATAGACAAGTTTTTCGCAATTGACCATTGTACATATAGTATTGCTGTGACTGTGTAGGGCATTCTCCTGGTTCTGCTCATTTCATTTTGCATCAATTCATGTCAGTCTTTCCAGGATTTTCTGAAACCAACCTTCTGATCCCTCTGACTTCTGGATGATGTGACTAAGGATAGACTCTCAGGAGGTAAAATTTGATTACTTGAATTTGAGAGATTTCTACCCAAACAAAATCAGTGTGGCTGAGGATAGAAATGGTTAATTGAGAAATAATCTTTGTTGTCAGTTTCTCTGATAAAGATCTCCTCTCTAAAATTTGGGGAATTAATAGTTGATTAGCATTTATTAAGTGTCTGCTATGCACTAGGGAATAGCTAGGTGATACAGTGGATACACCACTCGGTCTAGAATCAGGAAGAGTCATCTTTTTTTTTTTTTTAAACCCTTGTACTTTGGTGTATTGTCTCATAGGTGGAAGATTGGTAAGGGTGGGCAATGGGGGTCAAGTGACTTGCCCAGGGTCACACAGCTGGGAAGTGGCTGAGGCTGGGTTTGAACCTAGGACCTCCTGTCTCTAGGCCTGACTCTCACTCCACTGAGCTACCCAGCTGCCCCAAGAGTCATCTTTTTGAGTTAAAATCTGGCCTCAGATATTTACTAGCTTTGGGACTCTGGACAAGTCACTTCACCTGATTTGCCTCAGTTTCCTCATCTGTAAAATGAGCTAGAGGAGGAAATGGCCAACCACTCTGGTAGCTTTGCCAGGAAAACCCAAAATGGGGTCATGAAGAGTCATTCAGACACCACTGAAAAATGGTTAAATGCTAAGTATGTAAAGGAAGGTAAAAGCTAGTTCCTGCCCTCAGGGAATTTAGGGTCCAGTGAGGGAAGAGCATGAAGACAACTATATACAAGCGAAATAGAGAATGGTTGCTTGTGAGAATTTATGACCCATGAGAAGCATATTTCTTGCTTTCTTAAAGAATAGAGGAAGGGGTGAAGGGAGGGAGAGAATTTGGAGCTGAAAATAAAAATAAAAAAACATTAAAAATACTTTCTAATTTAAAAAAAAAGAGAGAGAAACTATAGACAGGATCCGTTGGAGATAGTCCATGGAGGGAAGGCACTAGCATCCAGAAGCACCAAGAAAGGCTTCTCGCAGAAGATGGGATTTTCACCAGGACTTAAAGGAAGCCAAGAAGCTGAGATGAGGAAGGCAGTGAAAATGCCCCAGAATATGTTATAAGAAAAGGAACTCTTCTCCAGTAGATGGATGACTTAAAGACAGTTCTCAGGAGAAGAAATCCAAACCATCAACACCCAAAGGAACAAGAGTTCCAGATTGCTAATAGCAGCAAAGGGGACGCCAATGGCAGCCACTCTGCGATTCAGCCTCCCACCTCTTGGTCTGGTGAGGATGACAAAAAAGAAGGGACGTGATCATGACTGGATGGGCCACAGTCAAAGGGATGTTGACAGAAAACCTGACAGCCCCTGAGGTCTTGGGGCCCTCCTGTGGGTCAGACTTCATCGTCTGGATCAAACCAGCCATCTGGGAACTGCTCCTTAGTCAGCCCCATTTCCCCCAATGGAAACCAGGATATTGTGGATGTCAATGAGAGGAACTAGCTAATGACTTGCACATCTTCCGGTGCCCTCCCTGGAGGAGGGAGTCTGCCTGCAGGGTGAGCATCTCGCTTGGTGAACCCCGCTTGGTGGGAGGCTTTGGACACCCTGCACCCATCCCCCACAACCCATTGCTCGTTTTGAGTTGGAAGCAAATGGCTTTTTCTTGCACAGGGCTAAGGGTTCTCCCCTAAGAGAACTTCCTGAGTGCCGTTAAGTGTAATAAAGGTAAAGCTTGACTTGAAAGTCCTGAACCGACGAGGAAACCACCGAAAGCAGAGGGCCCGGAGGAGCCGGAGCCGGCAACGAAGACCTTCGCTTGTCTCCCTCCTCTGTCACTTCCTGTCATGCATTGTAAGTGGGCAGGGAGGAGTTCCTTCAGGGAAACCAGAGCAGCCCTGCTCAGGGAAGCCGGCTCAGAGCGCTTGGCTCCGATTCAAGGGGGAAGAGCCTTGGACGGCGAAGTCTGAGTGGACTCCCCACTCCGGAGTGCCCCATGGTGTGGTGTTGCCTCTTTGTCCATCGTCAGGTAGGTGTAGGGCAGCTCAGCTGAGCTGGGGCTGGGAGAGGGTGTTCGGCTGAGCCACAGAAGGTGCCTCCGTGGGGCACTCGAAGGATGGCCAGTGGGGACTAAAACCTGCCTTCTTCTAGAGAGATTTCCCTCTCCCAAGACCCTGGAATGGGTGTCCCCAGGGCAGCCTCCTTTCTAAAGGGGAAGGAAAGAGGATGAGGCCAAACTTTTGCATCCAGAGGGAAAAAAGATCATCGAAGGTGAGGAAAAGCCTGGCCTTCACTGAAAGGATGCTTTAACTGGGAGAGCTGGTCTTAGCTTCCATCCCAGGCTGCTAACCCAGGCTGGCTGCTAAGCAGCACCGCTTTCCCCCTCACATCACACCCCCTGCATTTGGTGTCAACCACAACTCTGTCTCAAAGAGTTCTTCCTTCCTTGTCAACCTGAACTTCACTCGAATGCTATGGCAGAGATTAAGATCTGGGACGCCAGTGGGGGTACTTTGTGTGGGTCTTCTTGAAGCCAGTCTGTGGTTCATGCTTGATAGCCAGATGAGCCGGTCAGAACTTCATCTGGAAGGATTCATAAGGAGCCAGAGGCTTGGCCTAAACCCTCCTTTGTGGATTCATTTACAAAACCAAAAATAATTAACTAGCATCTGCTTTTTCTCTACACCTCCCCCCCTTGGAAACGAAAAGAAAAAACTCTTGTAACAAATCTAGATATAAAATAATGAAGCTAAGAGAATCGCACATTCTCCACATCTGAAAATGTGTCCATCTGATCTTTTTTCTTTCAAAAGAATCTCTACGTGGCTGGGGATTTGGCGGGAAGATGTGCTTTCACCTTTACATAGGATAAAAAGGAATTAGTGTCCTTAACTTGCCTCTTACTTTCATTTTTTAAATCTTTAAAACCACAGAGAGGCCATCCGCGTGTCTCTTTAATGCAGCATTTGCTATCTGTACGACAGAATTTAGGCCTGTGCTTTCTGGGAATCATTTTGGCGATGGTCGTCTTTTCATACAGGCCTACTCTTGGGCCTCCCTTTCCCCTCTCCAAGTGCAGAAATAATCCTGGAAGCGCCCTTTCCTGTGAGTTTGTGATTTCTTTTCCCACACGTCCTGTTTCAGCCACTCCAAAAGATGTGCTGCTTTTTCTGAAGGGATCATTTTTAAACCCTGAATGGGCAAATTCAGGGACCCTTCAGAAAGATTCGAGAGAGTCAGTCTAGTATAGTAGATAAAACATTAGCCTTGGAGCCAGGGGAACCTGGGGTCAGTGCCAACGCGAGAGTGGTTTGGGGCAAGTTACTGAATTTCTCCTTGCTGCAGCTCAGTTTTCTGATCTATTAAAACAAGAAAGTTCAACTCAATGACCTCTTCAAATCCCTTCCTGTTCTGAATCTGTCATCCTATGATTTATTACTACCTGGTTCAATCATTAATGTATAGTTAATCCAAGTTAGTGACTAGTTCTTTCTTCCTCTCTCTCTCTCTTTCCTTCTTTCTCTCTTTCTTTCTTTCCTTCTTTCCTACTTCCTTTCTTCCTTCCTTTCTTTCTTTCCTTCTTTCTTTCCTACTTTCTTCCTTCCTTCCTTCCTTTCTTTCTTTCCTTCTTTCTTCCTTCCTTCCTTTCTTTGTTTCCTACTTCCTTCCTTCCTTCCTTCCTTTCTTTCTTTCCTTCCTTCCTTCCTTCCTTCCTTCCTTCCTTCTTTCTTTCTTTCTTTCTTTCTTTCTTTCTTTCTTTCTTTCTTTCTTTCTTTCTTTCTTTCTTTCTTTCTTTCTTTCTTTCTTTCTTTCTTTCTTTCCCACATTCCTATGAAAGGCATCAAGTTGTAAAATGCCTTTTGCCTCTTTTTGTATCCCCAACACATAGTAAACTCTTAATAAATGTTTATTGTGTTGTGTTGTGTCAAACTCAAATAGAGATGGTATCCTTATTCCTGTGGCCACATATTGACCTATAAAATCACAAATTAATGTTTTCTTTCTTTTGTTGCGTTTTAATTTATTTTGTTAAACCCTTCCCAAATAGATTTTAATCTGGTTTGGCTGCATTTGACTCCTTGGAGCCTAGTCAACGGAGTGCTAGTTTTGGTGTCAGAAAGACCTGTCTTGGGGGCCAGCTGGGTGACTCAGTGGATTGAAACAAAGCTTAGAGACAGGAGGTCCTGGGTTCAAATCCAGCCTCAAATACTTCCTAGCTGGGTGACCCTGAACAAGTCACTTAACCCCCATTGCCTAGCCCTTACTGTTCTTCTGCCTTGGAACCAATACACAGTACTGATTCTAAGATGGAAAGTGAGGGTTTAAAAAAAAAAGACCTGACTTTACAGTGGGATTATGTGGCAACTAATGGGGGACCTTTTAACTTCTCTGAGGCTGTGTCCTTATCTAGAAAATGGGGATGTCAGCATCTGCAATCCATCCTTCTTGGTTTTAAGAAGGACAGTCAGAATAATTTTCCATGGGCCTATTTTGGCATAAAATCATCACTTTATTTTCAGTTGAATTCAACCAATATTAAACAGCTCCCCTGACCCAAGTGCTGTGATAGACACTAGAAAGTATTATATATTATTTAAGCCATGTGATACAATGAATTTGGAGTCCAAGGTCCTGGTTTGAATTTCAGCTCTGTTTATATAATGTTGGTCAAGTCTCTTCACCTCCCTGGGCCTCAGATTCCTCATCTGTAAAGTGGGCTCTTTGGTTTTACATCTAATCCCATGATCCTGTGAATATGATGCATAGACACACCTTAAACCTCAAATCAGAGCTGACTCTCTCACTTGTCATATTCTTTAATTATGACTAGGGACCAGCATTACCCAAGTCGTGCCAATATATGGTTTTTTGTCTTTTTTTTTTTTAATTAATGAGCAGTGGGAGAAATTATCAGCTATTAAAGAGATTACTAGAAAAGTTATTTTCCTTTGACCCATTTCTCAGGGAAAAGTCTTAATTTAGAAGAGGAGAAAGTAGAAGGATACAAGGATTATGGGTAGGAATAAGTTTTGGAGCCCTGAGTTCTCTCAGGGACCTTGAGTAAATTATTTACATTTTTTTAGCCTTAGGTTTCCCACTCATATAATAATGAAAAAAAAAAGAGAGACAACAAGGACTGGAAGGAACCTCCAAGGTCATCAAGTCCAGCCTCTGTACTTTCCATGTAAGGACTTTTTGCCTTTCTTGTATCCTCAGTTATTAGCGTAGTGCCTGGCACATAGTAGGCACTTAATAAGTGTTTATCGTCTTGATTTGATCGAGTCCTGCCCACTCATTTTGTAGAAATTTAGGGCCAAAGGAAGATTAAGTGATATTTCCGAAGGTCACAGAAGAGATGAGATTTGAACTTTGGTTTTCCGACTTCAAAATCAGTGATCCTTTGATTGTGCCAAAATAATCATCACTGTTAAATCAGGAACTGTAAATACTTAGCTATAGCTGGATCTCATTCTTCATACCTTTATAAAAGCACCTACTATGTGAGAGAAACTATGGCATTGTAGATAAGAGTTAGCTTCAGAGTCAGCAAGACTTGGGTTCAGTTTTTGCCTCAGACAAAGACTGGTTGTATGGCCCATATATATTGATATATTCTTAGAGTCATCCATGCATCATATTCATAGGATCATGGGATTGGATTTAAAGCCAACCAGCCTTTACAGATGAGAAATCTGAGGCCCAGATAGGTCACAAGACTTGGGGAGTTTCCTACATATACATGCATGCGTATACAGATAAATGTATCTCAATAGAGTACAAGATAAGGAATTGTGGGAGTAAAAGAGGAATCCAAAAAAGTATTCAAGGAAACCTCAAAGAAAAGAAACTGTTGCTCTGGTGGCCAGCTTTGATTGAATGGGGGCAGCGGTATTTTTAGCAACAGATTGGGGAAACAGAGTAAGAACAGGACTGGAAAAAGGAAACCCCCCCCTTAGAACAGGTCAGTCATTTTTTATTTCGAAAGTATGGTGGCAGTCACTTTGCCCTCCACAGAGCTTCTACCACCATGATGTTTGCACAGCTTGAAGTCAGACTGTAAGCCCGCCTGTATTCACTCTATGGACCAGTCAGTAGCGGGGACCAAGGTGGTGAAGTGTCAAGGGAGCAGTCACCCATCAACTGGAGTAATCATGATGAGGAATAGCTGGGACCGAATTAGAAACTCCTGCAAAATATGTTGCATACGGTAGTGGGGAGAATTCTCAGGAACAGCCATGGTTACAGGATGGAGAAATTTGTGCCCAAGAGTCTTCATGACCTTCTCTAGTGGGTGACTTCCCAGTTTTTCCTTTAATAAGCACCTTTGGTCTGGGATTTTTTCATTTTTCTCCCCAGTTCTATTCCCATCTCTTCTTCCAAGCTTGATGTTTCTTTATTATCCCATATAATTTGGTATGGAGGAAAAGACTATCGACTGGGGCGTAAAACTCAACTCAGCCACTTCCCACTTGGGTTACTCAAACTCTTCGAAACTCAGTGCTTCATCTGTAAAATCATCATCATCATCATCATCATCATCATCATCATCATCATCATCCTACTTGCAAGCACCTCTTGGGTGGTCAGGACGCTCAAGGGAGATCATGTACATAAAATATTTGGAAACTGACAAATCTTAATATTTCTCATCTTTCTTCCTACCCCTCATCCTTTCTATTCACAAATAAGCTCAACTTAGAAATTGGGTAAGTTACTTTAGGCCTCTAAGCCTGTTTCCTCATATAAAACAAGAGGGTTTTATCTAAGATCTCGTTGATCTCAATGTTCAATGACTCCATGATTCACCTTTCTTGTCATTTACTTTCAATCTCTAGCCACCTACTAGCTTCCACTGAAATGTCTGAGTTCAAATCTCATCTCTGGGTGGCCTGGTAAAAGAGGGAAGCTGGACCAGATGGCTTTCAAGGTCTGGATCTGAGATCTTAGGTTCTTATGTGGTAGATCCCTGGCTAAGCCTGCATTTCTTGCCTTCTAGTGATGATACCTGGCTCTCTAGATGTCAATATAGATTATGATGATCTCAAGGAAGCTTGTTGGTGTGGAGGTAGTGTTGAGTGGCATAAGTAGGTCCTGACCTTCATCCACCTGATAGAGAACACATCATTAGTCAACTCTCACGATCTTCTGGCTCCTTTTGCTCAGTCTACAACTGAGCTCAGAATACCCACTATACAAAATACAAACAAAAAATCCTTTCCCTCAGTCTTGGTGTCCCCTCTTGAAATATCATCCTCTGTCTGTTTCCTCCTTCAGCCTGAGAAAGATGTCTAAACTCACCATATCTACTCTTATCTATTTCTTCCTATTTCTTTACTTCCTATTCTCACCTTATCCCTTCATTCATGTTTACATTCCGCTCCTACTATCTTGAAACTGCTCATTCCAGAGTTTACAAATTGTCCTGCTGGGATCAGGCCCAGTGGCCTTCTTTTGGGCCTTGTCATCCAGGGTCTCTATCACTGCTCCCCCTCAATCCCTTTCTTGATACCTCGGTCTCTCAGATTCTCTCATTCTCAGGATATCCTCTGACTGCTCTGTTTTCTGGCCATCTTACTTTTTAAAAATATACATTTTATTTTAAAGAATTCTGATGTTAAACACCAAATACAAATAGAATTTCTATGTATATATATAAAATTGAACCAAAAAATAGGATTGTTTTTGAAGCTATGGATCTCTGCTTGTATAGCTTGATTTTTAAGTATATAATACATTCAACATGTAGTTTTCAAGGCTGTCCTGCCTTTCTATACTTCTTTCTGGGCTTCCTTTTGTATTCCTTCTGATGCTTCTGTGACTCTTCTTTCTTTTTAAATTTTTTTTAACTTTTTAATTATTATTATGTGAAGAAATAATTTTTTTATTTTTTTAAACCCTTAACTTCTGTGTATTGACTTATAGGTGGAAGATTGGTAAGGGTAGGCAATGGGGGTCAAGTGACTTGCCCAGGGTCACACAGCTGGGAAGTGTCTGAGGCCGGATTTGAACCCAGGACCTCCCGTCTCTAGGCCTGGCTGTCAATCCACTGAGCTACCCAGCTTCCCCCTAAGAAATAATTTTTGACAAATGTTTTTTGACATTTTGTGATTCAGATTCTCTCCATCCTTCCTGTCCTCTTGCCACAGGGGTAAATAGTCTGATATAGGTTATATTAGTGCTTTCTTGCAATATATATTTCCATATTTCTCATGCTGTGACTGAAGACACATATAACACATACAATAAAAAAAATCATGAAGGAAATAAAGTGAAGAATCACATCTACAGACAGTTCCAATAGTTTCTTCTTTGGCCGTGGATAGTGATTTTTATCATGGGTCCTTGGAACCCTGCATTGCTGATAATGGTTTAGTCCTTCACAACTGATCATCCTACAATATTTCTGTTACTGTACATACTGTTCTCCTGGTTCTGCTCACTTCACTTTGAATCAGTTCATATGACTCTTTTAAAAATATTTCCTTTCATATATGGTGGTGATGGAATACTATTGTGCTATGAGGAATGATGAACAGGATGATTTCAGAAAGATTGGGAAGACCTCCATGAACGGATGCAGAGTGAAATAAGCAGAACCAGGAGAACATTATGCACAGAAACTGAAATATTGTGGAACGATCAAATGTGATAGACTTTACTACCATAGCAATACAATGATCCAGGACAATTCTGAGGGACTTATGAAAAGGAATGCCATCTATCTCTAGAGAAAGAACTGTTGGAGTAGAAAGGCAAATTAAAACATGATTTATCACTTGATTATTTGGATATATGATTTGGGATTTTATAAGATTATTCTCTTACAAAAATGAATCATCTGGAAATATGTTTTGAGTGATAATACATGTATAACCCAGTGGAATTGCTTGTCAACTCTGGGAGACAGAAGGGAGACAACAAGAAACCCAAAACTTTGGAAAACTTCTGTGTAAATTTGTTATTGGAATAAAATAAAGAAAAATTTAAACATTAATTAGTTACAATATTCCCTTTTTATGTTCTCTTCTTTCTTTTCCCCTTCTGTCCTTCCTTCTCTCCTCCTACATCCTCCTCAGTACTTGTAAACTCTGTAGTAACTTTGACTTTTCCCTCCTTCACTCCTTAGAGCAGTTGCCAAATCCTGTCACCCAAGTTTATAATAAATTGCCAAATATGACAACCAGTAAGCTTATCCAGGTGGAAAGACAAGTCTACTTGGGAATACTTTTTTTGTTCTCAGGAAGTTTTTCTTTACATAAAAAAAGGGGACGTTGATGAATGAGGACAAATGCAGATGAGTGAGCCTCTGTTCAAACGACAGAGCTGTGTGCTGTTTTCAGCTCACATCCTTACCCTTCCTCGCAGCTGATCTTGTCTGGTGGAAGTATCCAATGAGTCACTGAGCTGAGGGGCAGCTTACCTGTCGAGGAGGGGGTGAGAAAAGATGCTGCTTGTTTTCACAAGTCAGTCGCCCAGTGGAGGAGTCTGGGAAGTGAACGTTCATGGAGAGATGAGGCCAACCTTAAAGCACTCTGTGAAGTCTAGCGATTGTGGTTATGATAATCCATGGAGGATCGGTGAAGGTGGAATGCGTGATTTATGCGGAGGAAGGCCGGTAATATTGTTAAGATGTGCTTCTCTATTCTTAGTCTTTAAGACTCTTTGTCCTCCAGTGGCTTATTGTTTTCAGAGGCAGTCAGGAAGTTCGGGGAATGCCCAGGGTCAGCCGTGGGATTTTTCCTGCTCTTCTGGTCTGCCCAGGTGGGAAGCTAATTCCACACTAGTATATTTTGAGTGTGATGCTCCAGGGACTGGCGATTCCATTTGGGGGTGCTCCATGTACTTTCTCCTTCTTCCGCTCCCCTTTTGGTCCTCGTATTATGCATCAACATCCCTTCTTTGAGGGGTTAAAGGGAGAAGGAGAGAGGCCATGTTATTTTTGTTCTGTGCCAGAGCAGCTCGTATGAAACGTGTGACCAAGGGAGTATTAACGGAAACTCTGTTGCTGGAAAATAATTACTGGGGCGTCTTGATTTCCAGTAGGAATTCAAGGAATGGGTAAGAGAAAATAGAGGACAATGGGAGGAGGTGAAGGAACTCGGATTTTTTTTTTGGCAAAACTTCTAAAGATACGTGCTAGTTGAAGCTGTGTATGTACTGGGGACAACCAGGCCATTCGCAGGGATATCCTAATTACGGATTGTTCCCATCTAGAGGAAATCTAGGAAAAGGAGACTTGGGGGCATCTTGTTTTTATCAGTTAGTGAGAGTCACAAATAACAGGATGTCCGTTTCAGCAGGTATGGAGGGTAAGGGAATTGCCCCGGAGACCCTCTGAGATTGGGCCATGTCTGTATTCCTGCCCTAATGAATCATCAGCCATCAGCAGAAGGTAAACGAGCTGGGAAATGATTGCTTGTACTTTTGCTAACTAGTGAGGGTGAAGTAGTATTCTCCAAGAACATGCAAGAGGAAACTCAGGAAGAAAACAGCCCTTCTCGTTTCCTGTAGCCAGTAAGAGATGCCTTTATTCTTTTTTGTTTTTAACTCTTGCCTTTCATCTTGGAACCAATACTATATACTGGTTCTAAGGCAGAAGAGCAGTGAGGACTAGGCAATAGGAGTTAAGTGACTTGCCCAGGGTCACACAGCTAGGTAGTGTCTGAGGCCAGATTTGAATACAGGACCTCCCATCTCTAGGTGTGACTTTTAATCCACTGAGCCACCCAGCTGTCGTCACTCTTCATGCCATTTCTGAATTCTTCCTTCATCTTTTGTGGAACATGGAAAGTTGGGCTCCGACCCCCTCTGTGAGGGGAATCTAATGCCTCTTCTGTTTCTCCAAATATGCAGAGACTTTCATTCCTTCTTCTTCTGACACATTCTCTTTCTTTCCTGCTTCTTGACCCTCATGGCTTCTGTAGCCCTTCTGATGTCTTAGTCTTTAGTTTCTTTCTTGTTTTTTTTTCCCTCTCTTTCACTATAGTTCTAAATTATCTGTACGTGATCAGTTTAAGAATGTGTGCATGTCAACTGCTTGGGAACCGGTTGGCTTTCAGATGACCCTTCCAACTCTGAAACTCTCTGAACTAGATGAAACAAAATAACATAAACCGAGAAGCTGGTCAGCAACACAGAACACGGATCGTCATGAAATAGCAGAAGGAGAGAGAAGTTGGCCATATTTGTTGAAGGCTTAGAGGCTTGTTAATGTCCAAGTTCTTGGAGGTCAGATGCTGAAAGAAGTATAGAGGGAAAACGTGATGAAGAGACGGTCACAGAAGCAAAGAGTCCCCAAGTTGGAAGTGGACCCAGAGGCCATCTGGTCAAGTCAAACCAAGTCACCAGCATTTATTAAGCACCAACAATGTGCCAAGCTGTGCTAAGACGAGAGATTACAAAGAAACCCCTGCCTTCAAGGAATGTACACTCGAACAGGGAAGAAGACAACATGCACATAACACACACACAACAAACAGAGAGGTATATGTTATCCAGCATTTAACTCTAAACGAATCCTTTCTAAGGTCTCACAAACAAGTGACCACCTAACCCACCTTGGTGACCTCCAATGACGAGGGGGACTCTCTGCCTCCTTTTTCAGTGGAAGATAGCGTTCCCTCTTCTTCTCCACCGCCTGGCTTCCTTCAAATCCAAGCTAAGGTTCCACCTTCTAGAGGAAGCCTTTCCCAATTCCTCTTAGTTCCAGCGCCTTCTCTCTTGATTATTTCCAATTTATTCTGTATTTATTTGTATGTAGTTTGCAGGCGGTCTCCTCCCCACATTAGATTGTAAGCACCTCGAGAGCAGGCACCATCTTTTACCTTTCTTTGTATCTCCAGCACTTAGCACGGTGCCTGACACACAGAACCGCCTCCATGAGTTAGACAATAAGCTAGAAAATAGGCAAATGGACAGCCATAGAAAGAGGCAGCATTCTCGTCCATCCCTGACGAGCCCAAGTTATAACCTCTCTGAGCCTCCGTTTTCTCTTCTTTAAGAGGCAGCTAATAATGCGTACAACACATACTTTCCAGATTGATATTAGTAAAGTCCATGACAAAGTCCTGTGTGAGTTGGGGTCCCTCCCTATGAAAATTCATGCCCACCTTCTCGACTGGGACAGGGAGCAGCCCACCCGCATTTGCTTCTAGAGAGGAAGAGCAGAGTCATGGTTGGCATGCTGGGTTGGAGTTATCCCACCTCCCAGACTCATTAGATGTGTTCGTTTACTGTGCCTCGATGTCCTCCTTTGTAAAATGGAGTTAAACTCAATGCCTTCCGTTCCAGCTCTGATTTTTAATCCTGTGATCCTGTGGGATTCACGTCTATGTCTTTAAGCAGAAATGTCATGTTGCCTTTTTTCCAAACACCGGTCACTTTCCATAGATGGCCGTCCTGTTGCTCCCAGCTGACCGTGTATGTGTGCCTCGTTCTGCATCTCTCGCTAGTTCTCCAGCTCTCTGCCAAGGTGGGGGAAGGCTGATTTGCCTTCAGCCTTCTAAAATCAGTGATTGGGGTGGACATGATTGAGGGTGTGGACTCGAAACTACCACACCAAGGCAACTACCAAAAATTTGGAAATAGGTCTTGATCAAGGACACATGACAAAACCAGTGGAAATGTGGGTCGGCCATGGATGGGGGGAGTGCGGGGGGTGAAGGGGAAAGTAGGAGCATGAATCATGTAACCATGTTAAAAATGAATATTAATAAATGTTTAAAATTTTTAAAAAGTGGATTACTATTAAATTTTGGAAAATTATGAATACCAAAAAAAAAATAAATAAAATAAAAACAGTGATTGGCCACTCCATGAATTGGACTGATTGGGGGCTGATGATCATTCTCCTTGGCAAATTGTAAATAACCTTTAGATATCGAAAGGCTGTTGTCATGTTGTGGGTGAGGGCGAATCGTAGCACAGTGGCTGACACGTAGATGGTGCATAATAAATGCGTATTCCCTTACCCGCTCCATTCCTTACTCTCACCAGTGCCCTTTCCCTCTCTCCATTTTGAAATTCCTTTGAATAGGATTCTCATCATACATGCAATATAGTCCTCAGCCCATGCCCCAGCAGAGCATAAGGGAACTCCAAGGCTGGGATGGACTTTTCCAGGACCTTTGAACTTAGGAGATGGATGGGAGCTTAAGAAATACACAACGTCCCCAAAGTCTTTAATAATAAAACCTACAATCTTTAAACTTCTAATAGCTTAAAGCTGAACCAACAGTTTGGGGATATCCTATATAATAATAATTATTATTATTATATGCACATACTATATTAATATACTTATACTTTTGTACTCTATGATTTTATGTGATATAATTATATGCTTGGTACCTAGTAGATGCTATATAAGTGCTAGTTATTTATTATTAATGATATTTTGGTTTACAAATATTATTCTAAATATTATCTCATGTGCTGAGCATTCCAAATAAATATTTTCCCTCACCTAAAACTTGGGACTAGACCTTAGACGACGACGACTTCTTCTTCTTCTTCTTCTTCTTCTTCTTCTTCTTCTTTTATTATTATTAGTATTATTGTTATTATTATAGAAATGCAAATAAAAACAACTCTGAGATATCATCTCAGGTCTATCAGATTGGCTGAAATGATGAAAGGGCAAAATGACAAGTACTGGAGAAGAAGTGGGAAAAATAGAGACACTAATACACCGTTGGCAGAACCGTAAACCGATCCAGCCATTCTGGAGAACAAGGTAGACTTATACCCAGAGAGTTCTAAAACTGGATATTCCCTTTGGCCCAGTAATTTCACTATGAGGTTTATTTCCTAAAATGATTGGGGGAAAAGGAAAAGAACCGATATGTTCTAAAATAGTGAAAGCATCTCTCTTTGTGGTGGGAAACTGAGGGGGACGTCCCTCAGTTGGGGAAAGGCTAAACAAGTCGTAGCATATGATGGTGATGGCAGCACATTGACCATCTCCCTTTCTAAGATTTCTATTTCAAAAATCTTTTTAAAGAAATACCTTATTAGATGGGAAGGGCAAGAAAGAGGTGGCAGATTTTTTGTTTCCTTTTAGAGGTCCTTCCCAGCATCTGCCCCCTCCATTGGGGGTGGTCTTCAGGGGTCTCTTCCCATTGCTGGTTATTAATTACTAATTATTCATATCAGAGAAGAGAGATTTTCATTCTGGTCATTCCTTATTTAGAGTCACCGAGAACCCAGAGGGCATCTTGTCTTCTCCCCTCATTGTACGTTCACTTGTCGGGGCGCGCGCTGATTGCTCTGTTCGACTGTGAGCTCCCTGAAGGCAGGAGCTGTTACACATACATAGTAGGGATTTCATTGAAACTTGAGGAATTGAAGAGGATTTGTTGATGTGGAAGCCGATCCCCTGGGAGCTTGCCTCGGTCATTCCACCTTAATAACCGCAAGGCAGCCATCACTGAGCATCAGCGGGTGGCACTTGTCTGTCTTTGTAGCTGGTTAGAAAAAATTAAAATTTTTATCTAGAGGTTTTTTAAAGATTTGATATCAGGAAAAACTTGCCGACAACCGGCCGCGTTGGGAAATGGAGTGGGCTGTGTCCGGCTGGGGCAGGTCTCCATCCCTTGCGGGTCTTCAAGCAGCGGCGGAGGGGCGTACAACAGGGATGTGGCTGGTTCTAGATGGACCCAGAGCGAGCGGCCTTCCAGCTCTCAGACTGCTGTTTTGGTTCTGTATTTGCAAACACCGCACAGTTAGCAACAGGGGCAGGTATATAAGCTATATAAGTGCCAGTTATTTATTAGAGATGATATTTTGATTTGCAAATATTTTTCTAAAGATTATCTCATTTGAGGTAACGTTCGATTGTTGCTGTTTGGTCGTTTTCGGTCACATCCGACTCTTCCTGACCTCATCTGGGATTTTCTTGGTGAAGATACTGGAGTTTTGCCATTTCCTTTCTCAAGGGAGCATTCAGGCCATGATTTAAAGATTACAAAGTGTTTTTGCATCCTTTTTCTCCTTAGAATTCTGTCTTAAGTTTCTCTTGTGGCATTTAATAATAAAAACTAGCATTTATGTAGCGCCTTAAGGGTGCGAAGGCATGTTAACTCCTTGACTCTTCCCCTAAACCCTACAAAGTAGGCACTAATGGATCCTTTTTCCAATTGAGGAAACTGAGGCTATGTGGTGTCGTCGAGGATCCCGCGTACCAGTAAGGCCACGTGGCGTCTGATAACAGTCCCGAAGTGATGCTTGGCTGCGGGGCTGCTGGTCCTCAGCCCTGGGGGGTTCTTCTTCTCTCTCTCCCTTTTCTCCACTCACTTCTTCCCTCCCTTTTTCTCCTAAATCTCAAATCAAGAGTCCAGGGTCCTCCCAGTGAATTTGAAAAGCAGCCCTAGAACAACAGAGGGAGAAAAAAAACCCTGGGCAGAGCCAACCAGGAAACAGATTCTGCTTGCTGGGCTTTCCGGCTCCCGCCCCAAAGCTGGTAGATTCCCTCCCCGCCCAGAAAGGGGAAGGAAGGAGGTTAAATAAAGATAAAATGCCCATCCTCAAACAAAGCTTCGGGAGTTCTCCCCGGCCCCTGTGCATGCGCACCCATTTCCTGTGGCTAAAGTTAGACTTATTAGGAATTTCATGTTTAATATATTACAGGGAGTGGAGGCTGCAGCGAGGATGGTGGTGGCTCAGCTCTTCCCCATAAGAGAAGAGGAGGAAAGGCAGAAATTCTTCCTAACCACCCTGGCAGGAAGGACGGTCGATTTTATTTTTAAAAAATGCTGTTCTTATGCTTGGCAAAGTGAAAAAAAAAAAGAAAGGCGAGCCAACAACTAATTGACTAATGACGTGATGCAAATATTATAGGAATAGAATATCATTATTTCATACAATTATTAAATGAACATAATAGAATATAACATTATCGTATGGCATGTTCTCTTCTCTTCTATTACATTCTGGTCTATGTGATGTACATACACCATTTGTCTTCCATGCGGTGATACTGAATGTCTCAAAGCTTTTTATGATGTACATGAAAAAATTAGAGGCTTCCAATCCCAGCAAGAGCATTCTCTGTGTAAAGGAGAATTCAGAGGGAGCTTAGAAAGCAGGGACAGCTTTGAAAAATCATACGTTGAACTCGGTTATGTGCTTTAAAAAACAAAATGAAATCCTCACCTTCCATCTTGGAATCAGTACTGCGTATTGGCTCCAAGGCAGAAGAGCGGTCAGGGCTAGGCAATAGGAGTTAAGTGACTTGTCCAGGGTCACTCAGCTGGGAAGTGTCTGAGGCTGGAGTTGAACTCCGGACGAGGAGTCTTCCCGAGTCTAGCTCTGGCACTCTGTCCATGGCTCTACCACCTTCCCCTGCACATGGCACCCGGTGCTTGATATATTGAGTTAAATAATCACTCTCTCTATGGTTCCCCCGACGTGCTGCTGTTCTAGGGAGTCTTTTGTTTATCCAACCAATATGAAGTGCCTCCAGTGTAGCCCCTCGAGCCAGAGCCCAAGATTGGAAGTTAAGGTTCAAGAACAGCTAAAGAACAATGCCTTCTTTGTTGGCAATGGGGAGCTATTGAGGATTCTTGGGAGGGGAATGGCGGAATCCTTTCTGTGTACCAGGAAGACCGATCTGTTAATCAGACAAGCAGTGTGCATTTTCAGAGTGCCTACTGTGTGCTGGGCGCTGTTCTGGGAACACAAATGCGGTTAAGCAATCTGTCTGTTGTCCAGCATTTATTACTCCCTCTTTGCCAAGGGCCAGGACAGGCGTGTAAAAATAAACTTCTTTGCCCTCAAGAACGCCGTTCTCCTGGGCAGCACAGAGTGGAATGGATTGGAGGAACAGGGGGAGCATTTAGGAGAATGTTGCTGTATGCCAGCGAAGGGACCGAGACAGAGCCTGAGCTCAGCCCGTGGGGCAGGAGGAGGAATAAAAGGAGTTTCAGCCATTCCGTCAACTAACATTTAGGAAGCACCTACTATATACCAGGCCCTGTGCCAAGGCCTGGGGTTGGAAGGAAGGGCCAGCAATGGTAGAGGATTGGGGGTTGGGGTTTTATAAGATTATTCTCTTACAGAAATGAATACTATGGAAACAGGTATGGAGTAATAACCCATGTACGACCCAGTGGCATTGCTTGTCGGCTCTGGGAGTGGGGAGGGAAGAGGGGAGGAAGACAACATCAATCATGTAACCATGGGAAAATATTTTAAAATAAAATTATATTTTAAAAAAGAAGGGCCGGTCAGTTGGGTAGCTCAGTGGATGGAGAGTCAGGCCTAGAGACGGGAGGTCCTGGGTTCAAATCTGGCCTCAGACACTTCCCAGCTGTGTGACCCTGGGCGAGTCACATGACCCCCATGGTCCACCCTTACCACTCTTCTGCCTTGGAGATAATACACAGAAGTTAAGGGTTTAAAAAAAAAGAAGAAGAAGAAGAAGAAGAAGGGCCGACAGTCCTTGGCCACAGGTCGCTTACATTCTAAAAGAGGAGGCGCCATAGAGGAGGGCTGGAGAGATCACTGAGTTTTTGCTCTTGACCTGAGACACTTCACATTTAACGGAGCCTCAGTTTCCTTATCTGCAAACATTTCCTTGTACTTCATGTTTCTCTGATGCTCTCTGTGTGTGCTTAGAATCAAAGTCAGTATTTATTAAGTGCCTGTTGTATGCCTTTGTGTTCTGGGGATACAAAGAATGTAGGGGGATGGGGGAGGTAGTCCCTGTTCTTAAGGAGTTCTTGGTATAATGAACATAGAAAATAAACAAGATTTTTTTCCAGGTGTTTTACCATGAAAACTGGGAGTTGGCAGGAATTTGGGGATGTTGTTGATGTTGCATCCTACAGTGAATGTTGGCAGCCCCCAGGAGGAACAAGCTTGCCATTCCCGTGCCCCCTTGGGCTCCGGCAGACTTTCAGAGGACACTTTTCACTGTGTGGATGAAATGGAATTCTCTTTTCCACTGCTCTGGGTGGGGAACTCAGGATGTCTCACCCCTCCACCCCCACCCCACCCCAGCCTGGTAGCCAGCCCAGACCTGCCATGTTGAGAGCCAAGATTTTAGATTTGCATTCATCCTGGTAGAGTTGATAACAGCGAAGATCCCAAGAACCAGCCCAGCTGTACCCTGGCTCCGAGCCCATCAACCAAACAAACCTGGCAAACGCACCGTGACCCGGAATGCATTCTGCCCCCAAAGCCAACAGAAGGACAGCTCTGTCCAAGCTGCATTATGGAGACCTCAGAAATCCCTGAGAGGGAGGCACAGAAGCCCCTCGAGCCCCTTGTGCCCCCCAAATCTTATAGAAATGGATCAACATTGCCAAAATTCTGAAGAAGAAGGAAAAGGAGAAGGAGAAGGAGAAGGAGAAGGAGAAGGAGAAGGAGGAGGAGGAGAAGGAGGAGGAGGAGAAGGAGAAGGAGAAGGAGAAGAAGGAGAAGGAGAAGGAGGAGAAGGAGGAGAAG
>NC_058130.1:13398911-13415956 GCF_016433145.1 Gracilinanus agilis | reverse complement strand
AGAAGAAGAAGAAGAAGAAGAAGAAGAAGAAGAAGAAGAAGAAGAAGAAGAAGAAGAAGAAGAAGAAGAAGAAGAAGAAGAAGAAGAAGAAGAAGAAAGAAGAGGAAGAGGAAGAAGAGGAGGAGGAGGAGAGGAAGAGAGAAAGGGAGAAAGAGAAAGGAAGGAAGAAAGAAAGAGAAGGAGAGAAAGAAACAAAGACACCAGAATTTATCAAATAAAATCTTATGTAAAAGTTTCAGGCCAGGTAACTTCTGACACTTCTGAGTGATCTTACCCAGTCTCTTTCCAGCCAGCCATCTGTTCAGTTAATAATCACTTTTATCATGTACCTCCTTGGTAAGGGGTGTGATAAATAAGAGAAGGAGAAGCCATCATGCATGCCCCTAAAGAGCTCATGGTCTTAATAGGAGATATAAGATGCTTATGAAAAGCTAGAATTTCTTTTTACCAAACTTGCAATTTTCTCTACTTGGGGAACACTCACTTTCAGCCCAAAACGTACCCTTTCAGAGAGCTAGCTAGGGCATGAAGAGGTTAGAAGACAGCCGGAGATGGGACTGGAACCCAGGTCTCCCTATCCACCCCACCCTGATGCCTCTAGTTGGTACTAGGAAGCCCTATACTTACTAATTCATTTTTTTCTTTTTTTTTAAACCCTCACCTTCTGTCTTGGAATCATTACTGTGTATTGGCTCCAAGGCAGAAGAGTGGTAAGGGTAGGCAATGGGGGTCAAGTAACTTGCCCAGGGTCACACAGCTGGGAAGTATCTAATGCTGGATTTGAACCCAGGACCTCCCGTCTCTAGGCCTGGCTCTCAATACACTGAGCTACCCAGCTGCCCCCCTAATTCATTTTTTTATTAATCCACAAATATGTATTAAGCACCTGCTGTTTGCAGGGTGAAGAAGGAAGAACCCAAAGTGCCTCCTGTTCAGGAGTCAATCCATAAGCCTTTATTTGTTTAATCTTGACCTTCTGTCTTCCTCTTAGTATAAAATTCTAAGTCAGAAGAGCAGCAAGGACTTGGCAACCACAATTAAGTGACTTGCCCAAAATCACACAGCTAAGAAGTATCAGAGGCTAGATTTGAACCCAGCCCACAAGCATTTGTTAAGCACTTAGTACTTGCTAGGTACTATTCTAAGCATGAGGGATAAAGATACAAAAAAGGGAAAGTTCCTGCCTGCAGGGAGCTTGCATTCTGTGTGGGGACCCAACACACATACCAAACACATACCAAATTCAGGTAGTTTGCTACCAGCAGCTGGAGTGGGGCTGAGAGAGCAGGAAGACCTCATGTTGGAGGCCATGTTTGATCTGAGCTAGGAGGGATGCTCAGGTTCTGAGAGGCAGCAGGGAAGAGGGAGGCTAAGTGTCTGAGGCTGGGTTTGAACTCGGATCTTCCTGACTCCAGCTTTTCCTCTGGTCCCAATCTCTAGAGGCTAGATCAATAACCATGTTTGGCTGTGCCCTCCGAGCCGCGGTCACACACGTATTCATCAGTGTTTCCTGAACAGAATTGGTTTTGAATTTCCTCTGACCCCCTCCTTCAAGGCACGCAGAATGAAGAGAGTCTTGCCTACTGGGCCATTTTGTGGGGTTTTATTACTGGTGAGAAAACATTAGACAACACATGAGAAAGGAAGAACAACTGATAAGGGCGAGGCTGTCCATAGCAGAGTATTCCTTCCTTTTATTTATTTTTATTTTTCATTAACTCATTTTTGTTTTTATTTTTTATTTAATTTCAATTTAATTTTTGTTTTTGATTTTTATTTATTTATTGTTTTTGTTTAAACTCTCACCTTCCATCTTAGAATCAGTACTGTGTATTGGTTCCAAGGCAAGAGAGAGCAGTAAGCATTGGGCAGTGGGGGTTAAATGACTTGCCCAGGGTCACACAGCTAGGAAGTGTCGGGCCAGATTTGAACCCAGGACCTCCTGCCGCCAGCTCTGGCTCTCTATCCACTGAGCCACCCAGCTGCCTCCGTCCCTTTTACATTCAAAGGATCTATGATTTTCGAACCAGAAAATTGTGGCTATATCTTCATTTGTAAGCCAAGTTTCCCTAATAGAAGCCAACCCCCTTGAGGGGAAGGATGGTTCCACTTCGTATTTGTATTCCCAGCAACTACCACCATGACTGGCACCTAGTAA
The DNA here is from genome assembly GCF_016433145.1 of Gracilinanus agilis. Taxonomy (NCBI): domain Eukaryota; kingdom Metazoa; phylum Chordata; class Mammalia; order Didelphimorphia; family Didelphidae; genus Gracilinanus; species Gracilinanus agilis. Next base: position 13,413,798 of record NC_058130.1, on the reverse strand, counting down.
GTGCTCCTAAATTCGCCTCCGGGACCAAATAGAAGTTCTTTGGCACTTCCAGCTTTTGCCTTTCAGCCTCCCCGAGGACCCAGCGCTCCGTCTCCCATCTCTTGGTCCAGGGATCATGCTTGGAATGCTCTTCCCTCCTCACTTCTGCCTCTTGGCATCCCCGGCTCCCTTCTGTCGAGGTCTTTGCTAGCACATCCGGCCGCTAGTGCCTTCCCCTCTCAGGGGGCCTTTCCCAGACCCTGTGACTACCTTGGGTGGACCTACTTATTTGTGTGTTAATCTTGACCATCCGGGAGGGCAGGGGCCGTTTGTGCCTTCTTCATAGCCTCAGCGCCTAACACGGTGCCTAGCACATAGTAGGTGCTTAATAAATAGTCTTTCTCACTGAGCCTCTGCCGTATCCTTCCATAGAATGTAGCTACCAGGGGCAGGGACTCTTGCTTTGGTGGGCATCCCACTAGGCATTCCATGGACGTTGATCAGTCGATAGATGGACCATAATTCAGTTCTCGGTACATTGGGTCTCCCTGCGAGGGAGTCCTGCCATCTTTGGTGGCCAAGACCCTTCGGGAGCCCAGGAGGATCCATGACTTCCCTTAAAAGAATCTACTTTGAATAAAACCTCGGTTTCCCAGGAAGTGGCAGCCCAGGGACAACATCCGCGGATGCCTCACGCACACATCTGCCTCCTGCCCCCAGATCTTGGGACTCTCGGTCAGCTTTGACGCCCGGGGGGAGATGCTAGAAGGGAAGCTCGTTCTTGCCTCCCTGGCCCCATCCAGGACTTCCCACCGCTCTGGATTGCTCTTTCCCACTTGATGGGGCATAAGAGAGCCGCCGAGGAGGGGGCGTCCCAGATGCTTGGAGGGCTCTGCCTCTCCCCCACCAACGCTGGGCTGCTCAGAAGGCTCACCTCGCTTCCAAGACATCTGCCGAACAAAAACCTCCATCTCATCCCAGTTGACAGCTTTCCAGGGATTCTGGGAAAACAACCCCCACCTCGGGACGGATTTCTTATTGTTCCACTGCAGGCTTTCAAGCCGAGCCTGGCTCAGTTCACGGTTGTTTTTCTGCCAAGAGCTCCACTGTGAGCCTGGCTATTGGGCAAACCCATCCGTCTGTTTGTCCATGCGTCTAAGCCTGCCTTCCCCTCACACCTGGGCAGGATGCTTTCGGTTTCCTAGAGCACCTCCCAGGGCAGCAGCCACTTGGGACCAGGGAAGAGCCCTGGGGCTGGGGCGAGAGGACCCGGGCTCTCTTGTACTAGGCTGCTAGCCCTTTGAGGGCAGGGGCTATTTTTGTCTGTCTTTGTCTCCCTCAGCACAAATGTTGCTGTCCCACTCCTCACAGCCCCTTTGAGGGTTTTCTTGGCAACGATACTGGAGCAGTTTGCCATTTCCTTCTCCGACTTATTTGACATCCAAGGAAACAGGCAAACAGGGTGGCGACTTGCCCAGGGTCACACAGATAGTTTGCCATTTCCTTCTCAGGACATTTTACAGATGGGGAAACTGAGGCAATCAGGGTGAAGTGACTTCCACAGGGTCACACAGATAGTTTGCCATTTCCTTCTCAGGACATTTTACAGATGAGGAAACTGAGGCAACCAGAGTGAAGTGACTTGCCCAGGGTCACACAGATAGTTTGCCATTTCCTTCTCTGGCCCATTTTACGGATGAGAAAACTGAGGCAAACAGGATGAAGTGACTCGCCCAGGATCACACAGTTAGGAAGTATTGGAGGCTGGATTTGAGTTTGGGTCTTCCTGACCCCAGGCTTGAGCTCTCTCTCTCTCCACTGGACCACTTAGCCACCCAATTGTATGTCTATTAAAACACAATTCCAATCTGAAAATGCCACCATAACAACCAGAGGAATGATGAGTAGCATTTTGATAACTGTAAGGTTTGCAGGGCACTAAACCCTGTGAGCTCTGATCCCAGATTCCCTCGTCTCCTCCGTGCCCTGCTCCTTCTCTCTCTTGTCCATCCATCCATCCTGCGAGTCTTCTCTCAGTTTGAAAAAGGACGCTAATAAGAGACTTCCGTAATTTGCCTGGTAATGGGCCCCAAATCTCATTACGGGCAGCAAATCCGCATTACCGATGGGGGGAGAGCCCTGATTACGAATAGCTGTACATTTCCACGGCTCCAGCCTTGAGAAAGATGCTCTCTGGGGACAAGAGGCCTGAAGCTGCAAAGGCGGATGGAAAACCCCATTAGAAAGAGGGGATTTTAAGGCACGGGGGCACAGTAGGGCATAGTGGGCACAGTACTGGGCCAGGAAGACCTGCATTCAGATCCCACCTCATCTACTTCCTGCCTGCATGAGCCTGGGCAAAGCCACTTCACCCTGTTGGCCTCAGTTTCCTCATCTGTACAATGAGCCGGAGAAGGAACTGGCAAAGTACCTGTGTATCCCTGGGCAAAGCCACTTCACCCTGTTGGCCTCAGTTTCCTCATCTGTACAATGAGCCAGAGAAGGAACTGGCCGACTGAACAGTAATGAAAGGAGAGGAGGAGGAGGGAGAAGAGGAACGGAGAGGAGGAGAAGCGTTGGATAGGTCCCTTCGGTTCCCGTCCCAGCTTCTCCCAAGGGCTGCCATCTGAAGATAAAGAAAGCGCTGCCCATCGTTGCCAGGTTCCAGCTGAGGAACACAAAATCCTTTCGTTCATCTCCCCAGAGAAGGCGCAGACCAAAGTCCGGGCGTCAGAACTTCTTGCAGCCCCTGAAGCCTTGGACCAACTGAGTTATCCCCCCCCCAAAAAAAAATCCAGGACGTGTTTTGACTGTAATAGTGCTAAAACAACCCACCGGGGGCAGCTACCACAGGCTGTCCAGGCTACATTCGTGTGAGCGCACGGAGCTCCTCGGCTAACTTCGTTACCAGACGGTGATTAAATGCCGCCGTCGTCCTGATGCTCGTCCACTAAAGCCAGGCAATTTGAAATGAAGCCTCTGAGAGCAGCAGAAATAGCAAGGGGGAAAGGGAGGCACGTGCGGAGCCCCTTGTAATCACAGCGTTTGCCTTGGCACGATGCGCCGAACATCCCCCAGCCGTGGGAGCCTCAGTTTCCTCATCTGTAAAATGGAAGCCATGATACTCATGATACAGATTTGTCACAGGGAAAGTGCTTTGTAAAGCCACCCATGGGAAATGCTGTCCCCATCATTATTATCCTTCTTTATTGGAGGCCTGAGTAATGCGGGCGATAAGTGGCTGTTTCCTGACGTGTTGTCTGTCCTTTCCTGAGTCAGCCGAGGAGGAGAGATAGCTTCAATGAGAGCGGCCAGGGGAGGGCAGAGAGTGCTGTGGGCCACACTGGCGGGGCTTCCACGACGCTAAGAGGCGATTCTTCAGGCGGTAGACAAAGACCGAGTCAGCTCTGAAATCCTTGCGAATGTGGCTGTCTCTGCCCCAAAGAGATCAAAGAGGGGATGATGCCCCCATCCCGTGCACAGAGAAACCCTTACGGCAGGGCAGCGCTGAAGAGCCCACAACCCGAGGGGGTCCGTGAACAGAGCAGAAACGTGCCCTGAGAAATGGGGGAAGAGGCAGAGCGGAGAAGCCTGGGAAAACACGCAGAACAGATGCAGGAGGAGACGATCAGAACCAGAACAGTCCGTTTTAGCAAAAGCAATTTTCTAAAGGCACACGGGCTCAGAGAACGCGAGAACTCTGAGCAGGGGCACCCGTCCAGCGGAGGGACGAGGACGCACAGGACCCGCCTCTTTTTTTTTCTGTCTTAGAATCAATACTGTGATGAGTTCCAAGAGGGAAGAGTGGTAAGGGCTAGGCGATGGGAGTTAAGGGACCGGCCAGATTGGAACCCAGGACCTCCAGGACTGGCTCGCTGTCCACTGAGCCTCCTGGCTGCCCCCCATGTTACCCACCTCCTGACAGAAAGATGCAGAATCAGACCTACTTGTTGGGTCACACATGCACATAGAAAATAGCATAAAAAACCAGTTTTGTCTTCTCGTTTCATCGGTCAACAAACTATTTATTTGGTGCCTACTCTAAAGGCAGCTGGGCAGTACAGTGGCCAGAGTGCTGGGCACAGTCAGGATGACGCATCTTCCTGGGTTCAAATCTGGTCCGAGACACTTCCTAGCTGGGTGACCCTGGGCAAGTCCCTTCTCCCTGTTTGCCTCAGTTTCCTCATCTGCCCAATGAATTGGAGAAGCAAATAGCCAACCTCTCCAGTATTTCTGCCAAGAAAACCCCAAATGGGGTCCTGAAGAGCGAGACGTGCCTGAAGAGTGACCGAACAACAGCATGAATAAGACAGTGTTACCGGCTGGGGATACTGTGGCGAAATGAAAAGTTTAGATTTGGATTGTGTATACATGTTTGTATGGGCTTTGGGTGGGGGCGGCTGCCTCTGTTTATAGCCCTAAAGGTATCAGCATTAGAAGGGCATCTTTTGGGGCTGGCCTTCCCGTGCTCAGGGTAAGCTTTGAGGGGGATCTTTCAGGCTACACCGTCCTTGTCTCCCCTGCCCTAATTCTGCCCGTGGTAGCATTTCACTAGCATTTTACCATTTTAGGGTCAATAATAATAACTGTTATTTCTGTAATGCTTTAGGGTGAGAAAAGCTGTCTCTTTTGACCCCCCCGTGACAACCTTATCGTTGCTTGGTCCATCCGCCTCGTCCGCCTCCTCGTGACCCCGTGGGCCATAGTGCGTCAATACTGCCCGTGGAGTTTTCTTGGCAAAGGAACTAAAATTAAAATGGCTTGCTATTTCCTTCGTCAGTGGATCGAGGGAAAGAGAGCTTAAGTGACTTGCCCAGGGTCGCCCCAGCCGGTATTTGAGGCAGAATTTGAATTCAGGTCTTCCTGACTCCAAGTCCAGAGCTTTAGACTTAGAAAACCATAAACTAACATTATCTATGTTGTATTTTAAATTTTTTTCCTATATATTTCTACATATATTCTCTCTCTATTTCTATATTTTTCTATATACATTTTTCTGGATATTTTCTAGATATTTCTATAATTTCTACATATTTTAATCTGAGAGTATTATGGGCCACATGACCATATTTGACACCTCTGCTCTAAAGGATTCATGAGGGTCTTGGAATCATGGAATGTAGGTCTTTGTATACATATATACATATATGTAAATCTATCCATACATGCACATTGTATATACACAAGGATGGATAACTAAACTAAAATTAAAAAGGAGGCAGCTGGGTAGCTCAGTGGATGGAGAGCCAGGCCTAGAGATGGGAGGTCCTGGGTTCAAATCTGACCTCAGACACTTCCCAGCTGGGTGACCCTGGGTGAGTCACTTGACCCCCATGGCCCACCCTTACCAATCTTCTGCCTTGGAGCTAATACACAGTGTTGACTCCAAGATGGAAGGTGAGGGTTTTAAAAAAAAGTAAAAAGAAAAAGGATCCTAGTCGTGTCAGTAAATAGGGAAATCCTGGGTTCCAATCTGGCCTCAGACATTTCCTAGTTGTATGACCCTGAGCTTAATTAAATGACTCAATCTCCATTGCAAGCCTTTACTACTGCTCTTCTGGCTTGGAACCGATACTTAGCATTGGTTCTAAGACTAAAGATAAGGTTTAAAAAAAAAAGAAAGAAGAAAGCTAGTCCTCAGAGGTGAAAAGGACTTTGTGTACCTCCCTCCTTTTATAGAGGGTTAGCTGAGGCCAGGATCACACTAGCAAATAGCAGAACCACAATTTCTACCCACATCTTCTGGCTCAAAGTGGAGGACTCGCACCCTCACACTGCAGAGAGCTTGTTACGAGACAAAGCAAGTCTTGTTGTCATTTTCTTGTGTTTGAAAAATTTTTTAAACCCTTAACTTCTGTGTATGGGCTCCTTGGTGGAAGAGCGGTCAGGGTGGGCCATGGGGGTCAAGTGACTTGCCCAGGGTCACCCAGCTGGGAAGTGGCTGAGGCCGGATTTGAACCCAGGACATCCCATCTCTAGGCCTGACTCTCCATCCACTGAGCCACCCAGCTGCCCCCTGTGTTTGAAATTTTAATAAACGTACAAGGATTCTAAGAGAGAAACTGAGGAATGATCCATTCCAGGGACGGGGGCCGTTCTGGCATAGATATGAGTCGGAGACGTGCACGGGGATCAGGGAGGAGGCAGTTTGGCTGGACCATAGTGCGAAGGAGTCATCAGGCTGAAAAGGCATGTTGGAGCCAAATCCTTAAAGGCTTTCCAGGCTTCATTTTATTTGAATCTAGTGGCGATCGGGAGGCCCTGGAGCTTATTGACTGGGAGGGGGGGTGGCATGGGCTTCCGAACTAAACTGGAGGAGGGTCTCTTTGGCCCCTGACTGAAGGGCGGATTGAGGCAAGACGCCCACTAGGAGTCCACTGGGAGTCCAGGGAGAGGCCGTGATGGTCTGAACCTGGATGAGCACCGAAAGGAGACCGAGAGGAGAACGGCCGAAGCAATCGAAGCGGCGAGGCTTGGCCGCCGGTCATGCGGCAGGAGGGAGCCTGAGCGGTCAGGAATGGCGCCACGGTCTCAAGGCTGGGTGACCGAGAGAGCCCCGGGAGCCGGGACGGCCAGAGTCTGCATGCGGCGGATTGTGCTTATGGGAAACGAGAGCAAGTTCTGTTTGGGACACGTTGCGTACGTGGAATTGAAAGCTCCAGGCAGTAACTGGTGGTCGGGAATTAGCGCTCAGGAGGGAGCCGAGGGCTGGAGCGGCGAATCGGAGGGTCCCCAACGCGAGGAGGAGCTGATGGAGAGAAGAGGGAAGACGACCTAGAACTGATTCTCCATATCGTCGGTGGCCATCAAACGGGGAGCCGTCCAAGGGCAGCGACTCTTTCCTTCCTCTGCACCCCCAGGGCCTGGCATGTTGTGGGCACTTAATGGCGTTATCGATAAATTAATACATGATTAATTTTTAATTAATAAATTTAATTAATATTAAATCAGTAAATTTAATTAATAAAATAAGTGCTCGTACTTAATAAATGACCAACCAGCAAAGCAAACTGAAGAAAGGACAGTTTGAAGGAGAACTGAGAGGGGGGCAAAATGCCAGGAACATCCAAGGAGGAGGAATGTCCAGAGGAGAGCTGGATACGCTCCGGCAAATGCTGCAGAGATAAGAAAGGCAGGTCGGCTTAGTGATCGACAGTTCAGGGACCATCCTGGCTCCAGCCACCAGCTCGGCCTTAACGGAAGCTGCCCTTTGGGGAAGTGTCTCTTCTCGCTTCAAGAGGATGCTTTGGGAAGTGGAGCCATTCCCAGAGGAGCCTCGGGCGGGCTAGTTAGAGAGCCCGTATGGGATGGGATCTCGGACATCCAGGAACATTGCAAGGAACAGGCGCCCCCCTGGTCCTTTTAAGGGTGTACCTTTAGGGATAAAAAGTGGCTTCTTGGCCATAAACCATCAGGAGCCACACACACACACACACACACACACACACACACACACACACGGATGATCTAACTTGTCTCTGAAACAGGAATGCTGCCTCAGCACAAGGTTTTGTTTGGAGGAGAGCATTCCTCAGCACGTCTCCCCGAGACGGGAGGACAGAGGGCAGCCTCCGGGAGCTGCATTCCCAGGAGGTTCTAAAGGCGCCAGGTGGGGACAGCTGGGTAGCTCAGTGGATGGAGAGTCAGGTCTAGAGACGGGAGGTCCTGGGTTCAAATCCGGCCTCAGACACTTCCCAGCTGTGTGACCCTGGCCAAGTCACTTGACCCCCATGGCCCACCCTTACCACTCTTCCACCAAGGAGCCAATACACAGAAGTTAAGGGTTTAAAAAAAAAAAGTAAAAATGAAATCTGCCAGGCTTAGCTACCAGTGTCCCGAGGGGCATGGAAAATGGCCCAGCTTCCAGCGTGCCTTTATCTTCTGTATCATCTTCTCTATGGACCCGGGGTCGTCTCCCTCTCTCCAGAGATACAAGCTCTGCCCCTCACCCTCCTGGAACCCCAAGTAAACTCTTTGAGGATGAGTCATTGTAGCCCCCAGCACCTAGTATGGCACTTGGCACATGGGCAGAGATAAGGGATGTATCTGGGATTTTGCTGCTACAGGAAACTCTTGAGTGAGGAAACGAGAGACAGACAGACAGACAGACAGAGGGAGAGGGAGTGAAGGAGGGAGAGAGAGACAGAGAGACTGAGACAGAGAGAGGGAGGGAGAGAGGGAGAGAGAGAGAGAAAGAGAGAGAGACAGAGAGAGAGAGAGAGAGAGAGAGAGACAGAGAGAAACAGAGAGGGAGGGAAGAAGAGGGAGAGATGGAGACTTGCATAGAGCCAGTCTATGTCAAAGGTGGGACTTGAACTCAGGATTTCTTCCTGGAAATGAGATGCAGTGAGAGTAGGGAGGAAGGGATAAATGGGGAAAAGTCATTTCTTTGGGAAAATGAAGGATTTGGCACCTGATTGGATGCGAAGGACAAAGGAGTCCAAGAGGAGTCAGGAATGAATAGACTACAGATTGTCCCAGAGCCTGTTGGTTCCCCTGATGTTGCCACGTGTCAGAACGGTGCGGTCATAGAGCAGCGTCCATGCCCATATTTTGCACGCTGTGGAGAAATGAGAAGTTATATACGTTCTCCAAGGGTTGGAGTTTCCTTTCATCTATAGGCTGAATCGAATCTAATTTTGTTTTCATTTGTTTTGTAGCGGAAACGGAAGCAGAGCAGCCAAGATGAGGACGCCATCAGCCTGTGTAGTCTGGACGCGAGTGTAAGTCACCTCCTTTCTTCTCTGTTTGAGCTCTCGAGGCTCCCTGCGCAAAATTCATGCTTGTGGCGGAGAGGCTGGCCTGTGGCGAGGGTCCGGGTGCTCTGCGCTCCCCTGGGAGCGAAGGGAAGAGAGCAGAACCCGTGGGAGAGGAGGAAACCGCTGGGGTTGTTACGTTTAAAAAAATCATCCCCTGGCTTCAAGCTCGTCCCGTGAAGCTCGCTTCTAGCGATGACACTGATGATGATGATGATCATCGTGATGCTTCCAGAAGGCTTTATAACTGGCCAGTTACTTTCCATCCATAACTGAATTTTAGCCTCACAAATGTCTTGTGAACTAGGCGCGCTTGCTATTATTGTCCCCATTCTACAGATAGAGAAACTGAGGCTTGAAAAGGTCACACGGTCATGTAGCTCGCAAGCGTGGGAGGCAGGATTTCCACCGGCTCTTCCTGCTCTTATGTCAGTAGGGAAGCAAATGTGAGAAAACGAAACCAGTTTCCCGAACCACTTCACTGTCGAAGATATTTTCAGTATTTCCCAGCACGGGGCGTTGACCGTATGGGGTTTAGAGAAAGCTCCCCTCTTTCAGGGAAGCCCTGGGACGTCGGCGATTCCTGCTAAAGTCTGTGAGGCACTCAGTACCTGGCCAGAATCTTCCCCATAAGCCTCCGAGGCGCCGGGCAGTCACTGACTGCCTCCCCCATTTTCCCCTTCGGTGATAGCCCTGCGTGACCCTGGGCAAGTCACCTCCCTCTGCTGTTGGCCTCCGTCTTCTCATCTGTAAAATGAGCTGGAGAAGGAAATGGTCAACCACTCTCGTATGTCTGCCATGAGAACCCCGAATGGGGACATGAAGGGGGGGACGTGCCCAGGCAGCAAAGCAACCACAGAGGGCGAGCTCTCTGCTAAAAGAGGGGACGGAGCGGACCCCCCCGGCTTCTGCCTCCCCGCTTTGAGGCTCGGCACACAGCAAGAACTTAATAATTCCTTGTTGGTGAAGTCCGAGGACACACACAGACACGCACACACGCACACACGCACACACGCACACGCACACACACGCACACATGCACACACACGCACATGCACACACACGCACACACATGCACACACACGCACACACGCGCACACACGCACACATGCACACACACGCACACTCACGCACACACACGCACACACACGCACGCACAGGAGATTGGCAGAAAGCCATTTCTCTGCTTTTCCAACCTCTGAAATGACTGATACAGGAAAGGGGGATGGATGGAGCTCGGCTGGCGGGATCCCTGCTGACTGGCACCTGTTTATCCAGAATAGAAATTCGAAATTAATTTGTGATGAATAGAAACTGCTAACCTGTCAGCGCGCTTGAACGTTCATGGTCTTTGCCGGAAGCTATTTCTGTGGCAAAGTCAGATTCCGGAGCCTCTAAATAGGGCTCCCGCCCTCCGCCCGGCCTGGGTAAATGGAGTTCTTGGAGGGCTCTTGGCGGGATTTCAGGCGTCACTTCACCGCCGTTGACAAACAATGAATAATTTTCCCGAGTCCTTGACAGGATTCCTTCCAAAGAATTCGGTTTTCCATAAAAGTAACACAATCTAACGAGAAGATTTTTTCTTCCGTCTTCATCGGAGGTGTCTGAACTTTGGCGGCTGCTCATTTCTCATCCCAGGCTGAGCGCTGAGGAAGGGAGTGGCTGACACTTGTCAGGCCTTTCCCGAGGACCCCCCCCCCCCCCCGCATATGCGAACACACACAAACACTCTTTTCTTGAACAAACCATATCTTCACAGTTGACTGAAAGGTGTGAAAGACGCCGATCCCGCTGTGTTTGTTGATTAAACAAACATTTTGATGAAATGATTTGGTCTGACATCATTTAACTCAGTAAAAAATGTTTATCTAAGGACGAGAAATTGAACTAAACTTAACTAAAAATTGTCCAAAAATTTGGCCCATGGAGTCGTCTTTCTCTTTGGTGTATCTTGGGTTCTATTTTGGGGGTTCGGTTGTGAGTGACTTTGCTCTTGCAACAATGACCAGTAAAAGTAGGGTTTGTGACAATAAAAAAATGAAAAAAATTAACTCAAAAAACAAAAATATTGGGGGCAGCTGGGTAGCTCAGGGGATGGAGAGCCAGGCCTAAAGACAGGAGGTCGTAGGTTCAAATCTGGCCTCAGACACTTCCCGGCTGTGTGACCCTGGGCAAGTCACTTGACCCCCATTTCCTATCCTTACCACTCTTCTGCCTTGGAGCTAATACACAGTATTGATTCTAAGATGGAAGATGAGGGTTTAAAAAAAAAATGTTGTCTTAAAAGTTTAGAGTTATCCATCAGACCCCCATTGAACTTCATCAAATCCCATCTAGCCCTTACCTCCATCCGGGTCCCTGGGTGATCTTCCTAATGGGCAGACCCAACCTTTCCCCTCTCCATTGGCTCCTCACGCCTCCCAGGACCAAATACGAGGTCGTCTGCTTGGCTTTGAAAGCCCCACGTGGGCTGGCCTCTTGCCCCCATTCATTCCTCCCATAGCGTCTCCCTCTTCATTGATGTTGGCCCCCTTGCCGTTGTGTGGACCGCACTGTGCGGCTCCCAGTTCTGGGCTTCTTCACTCACTGCCCCCCTCCCCTGCCCGGAATTCCCTCCTTTCCCTTCCCTCCCTCCCCTCCTGGCTTCCTTCACGGCTCAGCCGAAATCTCAGCTTCCAGAAGAATCCTTCCCAGGCGTCCTTCGCGATCTGAATTCCTTCCCTCTCCGTCCAGGCTGTATCTTATCTGCGCCTAGTCGTGTGAGGCTCGTTTCCCCTGCCGGAATGTGAGCTGTGCAGGGCCGAGAACTCTCGCTGCCTTTCTTGGCACTCCCAGCACTTACGCAGTGCCTGGCTGCTTGATGGAAAGGATCTCTTCAAGCAAACCACTGTCCATCAATGGGTTAAAAACTTATTTTTCTTCCCTTCCTTGATGTGTTTCGAAATATTTACATATGTGAAAGGCCTCTCGTAATGAAGTAAAATAATTAAATATACTAACGACCTCATCTGAAAGTGCTTGTGACCTCCCACATCTGAAATAGCCTCTTCTCTATTTTTTTTTTTTAAACCCTCACCTTCTGCCTTGGAATCAGTGTTGTGTATTGGTTCCAAGGCAGAAGAGCCCTAAGAGCTACACTGTGGAGGTCAAGTGACTTGCCCAGGGTCACACAGCTAGGAAGTATCTGACGCCAGATTTAAACCCAGGACTTCCTAACTGTGGACCTGGCTCTCAGTCCACTGAGCCACCTCTCTTTCTTTATTAAAAAAACGATAATAGCGGAATCCAGGTTTTAAAACAAAAATTTTAATTATATGCTAAATCCAAGTCACTATCTCAAGTGATATAAAGTCTTTTTTCTTTTTCTTTTTTTTTTTTAAGCCCTTAAGTTCTGTGTATTGGCTCCAAGGCAGAAGAGTGGTAAGGGGGGCCATGGGGGTCAAGTGACTTGCCCAGGGTCACACCGCTGGGAAGTGTCTGAGGCCAGATTTGAACCTAGGACCTCCCATCTCTAGACTCTCCATCAACTGAGCTACCCAGCTGCCCCCCATAAAGTCTTTTTTGTAATTTTCTTTTTTTATTTTAATAACCAATTTCCCCATAAGTTTTACAAAGTTATATGATTCATGTTGTCTCCCTCTCTTCTTCCCATCCTGCTCCCAGAATTGACAAGCAACAGAATCTATTTCCTTTCTCTTCTGTTCCCTACCCCATTGGAGGGAAAATAAAAGTAAATTTCTTGTAACAAACATGCATAGTCAAGTAAAGGAAATTCCCTCAATGGCCGTCCCCAAATGAATGCCTTATTCTGGGCTCCACATCCGTAATGAATAGCGTGTTTTGTCATTGGTCCTTCAGAGTCATGAATGGTAGTTGTCTTTATCATAGTTCTTAGAGCCTTTCTGTATAGTGTTGTAATTTTCATATAAATTTGGTTCTGTGCTTTTCCATCTTCATCAGTTTATAAAAGTCTTCAAAATTGTTCGTTTTTATAATGTCGATGTTAGAGTATAAAAATGTTCTTCTGGTTCTGCTTATTTTGCTTTGTATCAGTTCATAAAAGTCTTTCTGCATCTCTTTGAAATCATGGATTTCCTCGTTTTCTGGCATCCAGTAATACTCTGTACATCACACTATTTTTAGTCTCCTCTGTGATTGGACAGTCTCTTCATTCCCAGTCTTCTTGCCACCTCAAAAAGCGGTCCTCACGGGTTCAGAGCCAACATAGCTCCGGAACTGGTCACACCGACCTACCTGTTATTTCCCACATATATTATTCCATCACCCACCTTTTGAAATGTTGTTCAGTCATTCAGTTGTGTCTGACTCTTCATGACTCCATTTGGGGTTTTCTTGGCAAAGATAGTGGAGTGGTTTGCCATTTCCTTCTCCAGTTCATTTTGACAGGTGAAGAACAGGATGAAGTGACCTGCCCAGGGTCACACAGTTAGTATCTGAGTTTGGATTTTAACTGAGGTCTTCCTAACTCCAGACAGAGTGCTCTATCCAATATACAATGCAGCTGCCATCTTTTAATGTACCTTTCTCCTTTTCCCATGGCTGTTTCCCTTTAGAGCAACGGTCGGCAACCTTTTTGGCCGTGAGAGCTATAAACATCTGTGGAAGGAGGAGGATGGAGGCAAAGGCGCTGGAATATGGGGCGGGGGCTGAAGGGCCCCCTGGGGCACATCCTGGGGCTCTGCCCGGACTGGCCAGTTGGGAGGTGGAGCCAGATATGGCTCAAGAGCCATAGGTTGCCGACCCCTGCCTTAGACCATATGGCCTTTTCTTTTGGATATTCCCATAAACCAGGCATTTTGAACTGTTGTGTCCTGGACCCTTCTGGCAGTCTGATGAAAATCATGGACTCCTTCTGAACATAACATTTTAATTTTATTTGTTTATTAAAACTCCTCACCTTCCATCTTAGAATCCATAATGTATATTGGTTCCAAAACACGAAAAGTGGTCAGGGCTAGACAATAGGGGTTAAGTGACTTGCCCAGGGTCACACAGCTAGGAAGTGTCTGAAACCAGATTTAAACCAAGGACCCCCCCCCAATATAACATTTTAAAAAAGCAAAAATAAGCTATATAAGATTAAAAAAGAAACCACTTATTTTGAAATACGGCTATCAAAGTATTTTTAAGAAATAAATTCACGAGTCCCAGATTAAGGTTCTTGACTTGTCTGTGAAGTCCCAGTCTTGGACCCTGCCATAGGAATATCTCTTCTGCAGAGCGAGGCCCATGCAGATGAGATGACGACAGTAGCTGTTGTACATCCATTTTTTACCTTCCCCATCTTTGAGAATCGAGATCCAGGGTTCACAGGGGCAGCCTTTGGCCAGCCTTTCAGGGAGTGGCTGGTGCCAGAGGGCAGAGCTTCCTCTCAGGGTCTCACGGGAAGCTCTGTGGGTCCAGTACAATGGAATCAGATGGCCGCAACATTACAAGAGGGCAGCAGAATCCCTTGAAACAGGTTTCAAGCCCATTGAGCTGGGTGAGCTAGCTGGATCCATTCCATGGCTTGGCAAGCCATCCCTGTACTGGATTCGTCCCCAGCATGCAGGAGAAGCCACTAACGCCCAGCTCTGGCCAGTGACAACCTTACAGTCTTTAGAGGCTCGTACATGGCAAGACTGGAGAGACCCACACAAGGGACCATCTGGCTCTCGGGAGAGAGGAAAGGGTCCGCCCCAGCCAACAAGCGCGATATGATCCCTGAGGGCTGCCTCTCTCGCTTTGGTGAAGTGGTGTTCAGAGCACCAGACCTGATGGTGATGGTGAGGCCAGTGAAAGCCTTCTGCTTCATCCCGCTGGGCAGGATGATGGGAAGAAGAGAGGCACGGATTTAGGGTGATATAAGGAGATACCTAAAAAGACACAGAATTTTCCATTCCTGGTAGTGGCTAAAGTCCTTTTTGAATGTAGCTGAGTAACTAATTCACTCTCATCTGGTGAAAGATGGCCCTTTACACAAGTTTTTGGTGAGAAGGAAGGGAAGGAGAGAGAGACAGACAGACAAACAGAGACAGAGAGATATGGAGGAAAGAAGAAAGGGAACTAAGGTGGAAGGAAGGAAGGAAGGAAGGAAGGAAGGAAGGAAGGAAGGAAGGAAGGAAGGAAGGAAGGAAGGAAGGAAGGAAGGA
>NC_058130.1:13385842-13398611 GCF_016433145.1 Gracilinanus agilis | reverse complement strand
GGTAGAAGGAAAGAGGGAGGAAGGAAAGAAAGAAGGAAGGAAGGAAGGAAGGAAGGAAGGAAGGAAGGAAGGAAGGAAGGAAGGAAGGAAGGAAGGAAGAAAGAAAGGTAGGATATTTTAAAAAGAAAGGACTCCAGGTATAGGGACTGGAGGTTGGTAAGGTGGTGATGATGTGTTGATGCTTCTTAGCCAAATATCATCAGTGCTCGGGTGAGTCAGCCCCAGACTATTTGCAGTATTCATTTGGATTACCTTGAACCTGTCCAAGACTCCTAACTCCAGATATTTCATGGCAGTGTGTTCTTGGATAATCTCTCTGAACCTCAGTTTGTTCATCTCAAAGAAATGGGAGTATTCATTCCTGCCCCCTCCCTCCCTCCCTCCCTCCCAGGATTGTTCTGGGCTCTCAGGAGAGAGGCACACCAAAGGACTTTGTGACCTGTGAGGGGCTGCACGAAGGCACCTCGTTATCGGCTGCTCCCATTAAATAGAAACTCCAGGCAAGCAGGAACCCAGAGCTGTATTTTCCTGGCTTGAACTCTCTCTTTGCCGCAGCTTGTTAAACCAGGCTTCAGATATCAGCAGGATTATTTTTATCGCTGCTTAGCAGAGTTCAGATGATTCAAAAGGATATTGTTTCTACATTTTTGCTATTACTGGCACTGCTTGGGTCCTCGGTATTCAGAGAAAAGAGCTCTGCTTTGACCGGCTTGTAGCCTTGGTGAATTATATGTGATATTTGAATAAGCTCTTCTCCCCCCCGGGGGGGGGGGGGCAAGGCCTGGTCCTGTCTGGGGTTTTGCTCAGCCATGTTTGTTATTAATTTCTCCTGTTAGAGGTTTATGGGCTCTCCATTGACCCTGGATTTGATTGGGCCAAAGATGGGTCATTGGTTTCCCAACTGTTTTCTCTCATTTACATACTGGAAATTAAATGTATCCAAGGAGGCTGATCTCTTGGGCTTCTCTTTATTCAGTCTCTATCAAGGAGTCAATTTGGCCCTAATTAATCAAACATTTCAACAAATAGTCCAATGGAGGAACATAAGCTGCCTAAGCAGATGACAAGACCACAGACAAGGAGCTGGAAGGCACCTCCAGAGTCCAACGCCCTCATTTTACAGATGGAGAAACTGAGCCTTATTTAATTTGCCCAAAGTCACACAAGTGTTTATATCCCAGTTGTCTGATGCTAGACCTTCTCTTTGTCCCTCTCTCTTCCTCCCTCCCTCTCTTCCTCCCTCTCTCTTCCTCCCTCTCTCTTTCTCTCTCTGTCTCTCTCTCCTCTCTCTCTTTCTCTCTCTCTCTGTCTCTCTGTCTGTCTGTCTCTCTCTCTCTCTCTCTTTCTCTCTCTCTCTCTCTCTGTCTCACTCTCATCTCTCTCTGTCTCCCTCCCTCTCGCTACCTCTTCTCTCTCTTAAACCCTCACCTTCTGTCTTAGAACCATTACTGAGTATTAATTCCAAGGCAAAAGAGCAGTAAGAGGTAGGCAGTGGGGGGTTACATGACTTGCTCAGGGTCACACACTTGGGAAGTATCTGAGGTCACATTTGAACCCAGGATGTCCACTCTCCAGGCCTGGCTCTTGATCCACTGAGCCACCCAGCTGCCCCTCTTTTTGTCTTCTGTTTCTCATTTTGCCTTTATATCAAATGAGATAATATCTTTGGCGAGCCTGGCCTGGCACACAGGAGGCCCTGAACCAATGGCTGTGCCTTCCCCCAGAGGCATGGGGACTTGCACGTTCTAGGTTCAGCATATGCAGCGGCCACATTGGCTTGGATTAGACCATCGGCATCCCTGGTTCTCTGTTCCTCCTGACGCCAGCTCCTTTCCCAGCCAGCACCTTTTGGAGCCCTACTGCAGTTCATTTGTCTCAAATTCAGCCTCAGACACTTACTAACTGTGTGACCCTGGCTGAGTCACTTAACTGCCATCTACCTCAGTTTTCTTATCCATAAAATGGGGATAAGAACCTACCTTGTGGGGTTGTTGTGAGGATTGGATGAGGTTATACATGCCATATAAACCTGAGGAAGAAGATCATGATGGGGGTGAGTTCATGTGAATGTTGGGTCACAGGTTGGGAGCCTGAAAGGACTTCAGGAATAATTTAGTCCGATCCCCTCTTTCTACAGGAGAGGAACCAAGGCTCCGACTTAGCCCAGGTCAGGCCAGAAAGAAGCGCCAGAGGCAGGATTTGAACTCAGCTCTCTTTATTCCAGAGCCTCTGTGCCCCCTAGATAAACACTTGCCCTGCGTGCCAAGCATCAGACCCTCGTCCTTGCCCTCCACCCCCTCCTCAGTGGCCCAGGCCTAGCTCCAGTCAGAGAGGGAGAGGGAGGGGGGGGAAGGCAGGAGGGAGGGAAGGAGAAAGGAAGAGAGAGAGAGAAGAGGGGGAGGGAGGGAGAGAGAAGGGGAGAGGGAGAGAGATTCCTCTAAAATTTTCAAATTTCCTACTGATACTTCCTTTGGTGGGATCATAGCATTTAGACTCAGGAGGCAGCTTTGAGATCATCTTTTCAAACTCTCTCATTTACAGAGAAGGCTATTCAGTCCTGGGTGAGTGCTTGGAGAGTGTAGGATGGTGCAATAAGCTGTGTCTTGGAGGCTGAACTTCACAGTCAACTGAGTTTGAATTCCAGCTCTGCTACCACTCCCTAGATCAGGTTGGAAAAAGTCCCTTGGCCTTGCCTCAGTTTCCTCATCTGTAAGTGAGTGGCTGGGACTAGAGGATGCCTCCCGCCTCCTTCCAGCTGGAGACAGGATTCTGTGATTCTGAACTTATTGCTGCCCCGTCCAGCGCTAGACCTTAGAGCCAAGACCTCTGGTTAGGGCAGGATGGAGGCGCTCTAAGATTGAGGAGGGCTGCCTTGTTTCTACCCCAAATCTGCACATTTCTGGTTACTCAGATAATTCTGTTGTTGTCATTTAAACTTGCCCATACTTTGAGCCCCAGGCAGTGAGCTTTTACCCAGATCACCCAGATAACGGCCTCATCTCTCGCCTTCGCTTTCAGATAGGGTGGCTTCCGCTTCCTCTCTGTTCATGAACAGACCTTTTTGTCCTTCTTTCATGTCTCAGTAATGGCCTGATGATTCACCTCCCCAGAAGGGAGAAGGCCCGGGAGGATTTCCCCCTGTGCTGCTTTAAATAATATCGCAATTTCCATATGGACTGAGAAATAATATCAAAATTTGGTTGGTTGGCTCTGGTCGTCTGGTCATGTTCTTGGTAAAGATGCTGGAGTGGTTGGCCATTTCCTTCTCTGGCTCATTTTACAGATGAGGAAACTAAGGCAAACAGGGTGAAGTGACTTGCCCAAGGTCACACAGCTAAGAAGTATCTGAGTCCAGATTCCAGTTTGGAGAGATGAGTCTTCCTGATTCCAAGCCAAGTGCTCTAGCCATGACTCCATCTAGCTGCTCCAGTATCTAAATGTGGCTTTCCTAAAGGTATTGTTTGTTTGGCCCTGGACCTTCGTGGCTCCTGAACCAGGACAGGTGCCTAAATTGGGAGCCCTACTATGGCCAAACCTAATTGTCCAACCCCTCTCCTCAGCCGTGGCAGTCGTCTCTGGCTCCGACACCTCCTTCCCTTTTCTCTCTTCCATCCTCATCTTCACGTGTTGCCTAGGGACTAAGGAATACATAAATTCAGAAATAATAACCTAGGGGGGTAGCTGGGCTCAGGGGATGGAGAGCCTGGAATCTGGCCCAAGACACTTCCTAGCTGTGTGACCCTGGGCAAGTCACTTAATCCCCATTGCCTAGCCCTTACCGCTCTTCTGTCTTGGATATATATATCTGGATATATCCTCTGCCAATGCCAGTATTGATTCTAAGACGGAAGGGAAGGGTTTAAAAATAAAAAATCCCATGGCACGGTGAGCTGGAGGAATCTCCCAGATGGCCCAACATTCCAAACCGTGGCGCCAGGGCTCTGGCTGCCCTTCCTTTTTCTGAGCTGCTAGTTCCCAGCAAAGTGATCGAAATGAGTGTCTTTCTCTGAGGTTTGGGTCGAGGCCTCTTGGGAAAGTGGCTTCCTTTTCTCCTTCCTCCCCTGCCCCTAAAGGAGGCCTCGGCGGTGCTTTCCCCACCTTGGGAGGGGGCGGCCTCTTCTGCTCACCCGTATTTCTGGGTGATCTCCTTCGACTGAGAGAGACATTTCTGTTTATTCCCACCAAGCCGGTGGAACAATAAAGAGCACAAATCCCATCCTTACACCGCTTGGGTGTCATGGTGATGGGAACCTTATTCCTGGGAAAGGGGGGCGGAAGGGAGAAGATTCATGGAAACGAAGGTGACAGAAAAACAGACCTTAACTCCCTGCTACATTGGCTTTGGATCATGAGAGCCTGGGTTCAAGTTTTCCTGTACTCTCGAGTCTTACCCTGTGTGGCCTTGGGCATGTCATTTATCCCCTCTAGACTTCAGTTTCTTTGTCAAAAAAAAAAAATGGGGTTGAACTAGATCACTGATTCCCAAAGTGGGCACCACCGCCCCCTGGTGGGTGCTGCAGCGATCCAGGGAGGCGGCGATGGCCACAGGTGCATTTATCTTTCCCATTAATTTCTATTAAAATTTTTAAAAATTAATTTTCAGGGGCGCTAAGTCATATTTTTTCTGGAAAGGGGGCGGGAGGCCAAAAAAGTTTGGGAAACCCTGGTCTAGATGGTTTCTAAAGTCTAGTTTTTTTAAACTCTAAGACAACAGGTCAAGGATGAGGCAAACAGGGGCTGTGCCTTGCCCAGGGCCCCAACGAGGAAGTGTCTGAGGCCAGATTTGAATCCAGGCCCTCCAGACTCCAGGCCTGGCACTTTCTCCACTGAATCACTAGCTGCCCCCAT
Source organism: Gracilinanus agilis (assembly GCF_016433145.1). NCBI lineage: Eukaryota > Metazoa > Chordata > Mammalia > Didelphimorphia > Didelphidae > Gracilinanus > Gracilinanus agilis. The sequence goes on along the minus strand of NC_058130.1, from coordinate 13,393,763 downwards.
GATCCAATTTTTAAAAAAATTTTTATTGATTCATTAAGAACATTTTTTCCATGGTTCCATGATTCATGTTCTTTCCCTCCCCTCCTCCCACCCCCTTCCCATAGCCAAGGAGCCATTCCACTGGGTTTTACGTGTGTCCTTGATCAAGACCTATTTCTATATTATTGACATTTGCACTGGGGTGCATGATCTAATTTTTAAAAGCACACACGGTGATACCAGGTCATCAGCCACTCATGAAGCGTTTATTGGGAGTTTCTACGTGCCAGACCCTGCGCCAAGTGTGAAAGGAACCTTAGGGGTTGTGTAGCCCGACTGTCTTCTGTTGCAGATGAGGCTTAGGAAGGTTAAGTGTCTTGCCAGAAGTCACACAGCTAGTCAGGGGTGGAAAAGGAATTCGAACTCAGGTTCTCTGACTAGAAATTCAGCCTTCTTGCAAACTAACAGCTTGCTGTTTAGCATTCTAGTAAGGAGATCAGACAAAATAAAGAAATAAGAACTAGCTTAGAAGCCCATTAACCATAAACGAATGGAAAGGATGAGAACAGAGAACTGCCATAGAGACGGCCATCTTTCTTCCACTTTTCTTAAGGAGATAAATCAGGATTCTCTATAACCTGATTTCTCAGCTTCTAAAAATGTGTGTTCCTCTTTTCAAGAAAAATTGGCTGTGATTTTTACCAACAAGATGCTTACTTCACCCGGCATTCTTGGAAGTTGCCATTTTGATTCCCGCCAGTTACTCTACAGGTATAATTAGGGCAGCATTTGACATTATTTCATGAAAATGAAGTCTTCCCGAAGTCCTGTTTTGTGGTTCAGTGCTGCTTTCTTACCTTTCAGGCAGTTACATATTCAGTGCTGAGTATCTCCTGCTTAATGTTTACTGATCTGTGTTCCTAGAAGCATCCACCCTAGAAACACTGGAATTAGAAAGGACCTTCGAGCTCATCTAATCCGACTTCCTCAGTTTCCTAACAATAGCATTTTGGAGCATTTTGCGGTTAAAAAAAAGTTTTACATACATTATTAGTTGATTTGATTTCATAGATGAGCAAAACTAGAAATGACTTGACCAAAGCCATACATCGAGCTAATTAAAGTCATGACTATGTTCGGTGGTTCAATATCAGAAACGGACACATAGAAAATGTAATTGGAATGACCCCGAAAAGGTCCGTCATCATCCATCTTCTTTGCTCCTCTGCCCTCGGAACACGAATCTCTGATTTGCAGCCAAAGCCATTCTCTCCTCTTTCTTTCTGGGGGACGGCCAGAGAGAATGCCCAGAACCAAGTCATGTCTCTGTGCTTCCAGCTCAGTATTAAATGAGGCCGGAAAGCCAGAATGTCATAGAGCTACGGATTGGTGGCTTTGGGGCCAGAGGACTTTTCCCCAAGGACATGCCTTCTGTTGACGTTGCCTCATCTTCTCTCCTCAGAGACAGGCGGCCAACAAGCCAAGTGCTGGGGATCCAAAGACAGACAAAACCAGAAAGGTAAAGGGCAGGAGGCCGTTGCCCTTTGCTCTGTGGCCCTGAAAGGCAGTCTTGAGTTCTCATAGCCAAAGGAGAGATGAGAGAAGCCCCCTCCCTCCCACCTTGCAGAGATCCCTCCTAGGGGGATGGGGTGGTGCTGGAACAGGATTTGCCCTTGATTGGTAAAGTCTTTAGGTGTGTTTGGAGGGTGGATCCCAGGAGACACAGAATAGGAAGGAAGAATAGAAAAACAAAGGAAAAATGGCAAATAAAGTAAGCCAGAATGTTAAAAATTGAGGGGGCGGGGGAAGACACTTGAGTATCGCCCTGCTTTGTTTCATCAGGGACATTTTACATAATTATAAATAAGACAGCAGCTCTGGGGTGGAGTATAGAAATGGCTTCTTTTTTAAACAATAGCATTCTCAGGGGGCAGCTGGGTAGCTGAGTGGATTGAGAGCCAGGCCTAGAGACGGGAGGTCCTGGGTTCAAATCTGGCCTCAGACACTTCCCAGCTGTGTGACCTTGGGCAAGTCACTTGACTCCCATTGCCTAGCCCTCACCACTCTTCTGCCTTGGAGCCAATATACAGCATTGATTCTAATGTGGAAGGTAAGGGCTTAAAAAAAAACATCATTCTTCTAGTAATATCTATTATTCCTATGTAATATATTTATACACATAATGTATACCTATGTATCAATACATATTGATACATGTGGAGAGAGAGAGAAAGAGAGAGAGAGAGAGAGAGAGAGAGAGAGAGAGAGAGAGAGAGAGAGGAGAAGGTTAAGCTCGTCATGTGGTAATTTAACCAATGAAAGTCCATTTGAGCCAGCCGTATCACAAGAGAGTGAATGCAGGGAAGGCAGTGCGGGATGGACCTCTGGAATGAACTATGAAAGAAAGTAGATGAGAAGCCACAGTTTAGGCGAGCCTGGATGGGGTACCCTCTGTGTCCATGAAAGGATGCCCACGTTGGTGAGATCACAGAGCTGGTGAAGCATTCTTCTCATGGTTCCCTATGGATCCACGGAGGACCACTGTCTCCAAAGAATCAGAATTCTGGGTAACCCTGAGACCAGTGGAAAAAAGTTCTCGGTGCATGTCTGTTTAGATGGATCTCATTACCAGCATGCAAAAATGAAGGAGTGAATGAATAACGATGCATTTCTTAAGCATTTACTGGGTGCAAAACTATGCAAAGGATTATTGTTGTTCGGTCATGTCCTATGGTGCTTCTCCTCTCTCCCAAGGCAAGGTAAGCTCTGGTTTGTCGATTCAGAGTCCCTGGGAATCAAGGTTCCTAAAAGTGACATAGAAGGGGCAGCTGGGTAGCTCAGTGGATGGAGAGTCAGGCCTAGAGACAGGAGGTCCTAAGTTCAAATCTGGTCTCAGACACTTCCCAGCTGGGTGACCCTGGGCAAGTCACTTGACCCCCATGGCCCACCCTTACTGCTCTTCCACCAAGGAGTCAATACACAGAAGTTAAGGGTTAAAAAAAAGTGACATAGAAGACACCATCAGTGACTGAGGCCACTCAGAAAGAAGGTGGGCCAGTCATTTGGCAGGAACAATTGGTAGCTGATAAATACCTGGAGTGGTATGGGGATATCTGCAAGAGATAACAAGTTGGAGAGGAAGGCTCTTGGTGCATTGAGATCTGCTTTAGAGAACTTAAGGAAGGTCCTAGAGGAGAAACTCAGGCCATGAAAAGGCACAGAAGGGCAGGGATTGTCACTGGTGGAGCTAGGATCCACCTGGATGGGATCATAGACCCATCAAATATTGGTCACGGAAAAGACCTCAGATTCAGTTTGTTTGCCAGCATCCCAAACATTCCTTAGCCTGCTGACGTGCATGACTAAATGAATGGCTGCCCATCGCTTTGATGCTGGATGGCACAAAGGCTGCTATTTCATTTATCAGCCTATTTGGTCCTTATTTCTTTATTTACCAGCCCATTCCTGGCATCTTGTCTCTGAAAGCTAGCTCATCTTCAAAATCAGTGTCTGTGATAGGTGCGGAGGCAGCAGAGAACAGAGGAAAGAGGCCTGCCTCTGGAGTCAGAGGTTCTGATGGGGTACGGCTCACGACCTGCTCTCTGGTACCATGGTCAGTTATTTACTTTTCTACCTACAGAAAAATGATATCAAGGGTGGAATGGCTGGCAGGAAGGAAAAATGGGCAGCATGGATGATGCCTTCCTGATTCTAATTAGCCATTGGGGTCCTCCAGAGTCCATCAAAGTCCTGATTGGTTGCTGACCAGATCTGTGAGCTTTCACTATGATTGTGATCTTCCCAACAACCCCAGGAGGGATATGATCCCAATTTTACAGCTGGTTAAACTGAGGCAAATAGAAGTTAAGTGACTTGTTCAGGGTCATACTTCTGTGGTGTGTGTATAGTTCTGAGAGTATAGCTCTGAGGCTGACTCTGAAGTCAGATCTTCCTAACTTCCAACCCAGCACTCTACCCGCTGCATCACCCAGCTGCCTCTAGGTGTTGAGGACCTGAACTAGGGTGGGAGGTTGGGTGCGTGAAGAGAAGGGGGCAAGATACTTTAAACAAATAAAGGAAATAAATTAGAAAGTTGTGACTGGGGAGAAGCCAAAATTGGTCTAGTTTCTCCCCCATGGGCTAGCTTTAAATGTTCTTAATGCCCTCTCCAGGGTCAGACAATCACAGGGTCATGGGATGAGAGATTGAAGAGACTTTGAAGGCCTTTTAATCTAACCACTTCAGACTAGATGAGAAAGCAAGGCTGAGGAAGATAAGTGACTTGGTGAAGGTAACACAGGCACTAAGCCCAGATTAGGGTGGAGAGGGGAAGGATTCCAATCTCTGGCTCCTTCTTGAAAGCCCCTGCTATGTACCAGGTGCTAGGCTGAGCCTGGGGATACAGGGACAAAAATCAATCAGTCCCTGCCCTCAAGGAGCTTCCATTCAACCACTTTCTTTTAGATGAAGACAAGATCATCTCTGGGGTGTGGAAAAGCCCCTTCTTCCGGTGCCTGGTCTGCTTCTTCCCTTTTGTACTCTGTTGAAAGCGGGAAAGGGCCTCTTGTTGGCTGGCTGGTCCATGGGAGAGTACAAGGAAATAAGAGAACAAATTAGACTAAGAAAAAATTTTGTCATGGACTCAGCTACCCTTTAATAATAAAGATCCGGAAAGTAGAGTTTATTGAAGATAACCCACAATGGAGGTAATCCACCCAGAGCTAAAGGAGAGTTGATTTTAATTCATGCAAAGTACATAGACACAGAGACAATAGAGGCAGCCCTGCTGATGGAGGAGAGCCTGGTGAGGCACTTACTACTGTAGCAACCATAGGTATTGATCTCTCCTCCCCCACCAATGCTGTCAGAACCACATCAACCCAGTATGGGGAAGGACCCAAGATAGGGTCAAAAACTTGTTTCCCATGGCCTCCTCACTCCCATGTATGCTGTGGAGTATGGAATTTGTCTTACCAAAACATGAATCCTGTGGATCTTGCAAAGGAGAATTTTCAGGCCTTGCAAATATGAGCGTTGATAAAAAGTTATGTAGAGGAGTCCCTTGTTGCCCTTTCTTTGCTGGTGGGCCCTGGGAAGCTGTCTACCCTACTTCTCTAGGACAATTGACTGACTTAGAGAGAACGGAGAAAAAGAAGAGAGCAGTAGATGTCAGCTGTACAATTAAGGGTGACCTCAGGGTTGGAATCTCCTTGGTTCTCTTCCTCCCCTTCCTCATCTTCCCCACCTGCTCCTCCATCCAGTGTCTGTGGCCTCCTTCCAGTTCCAGCTAAGCCCCATATTCTACAGGAAGCCTTCTTGGTCCCATTCACTGCTAATTCCTTCCCTCTGTTGATTATTTCCAGTTTTTCCTTTCTATACCCGGTTTCATATAGTTGCTTGTATATTGTCTCCCCCATTAGATTTGTGAGCTCCTGGATAGCTGAGACTTTAATTTACCTTTTTTTGTATTTGTCTGGCACATAGTGGACACAATAAACACTAACTGGCTCATCTACCCTCTACAAGGCGGGATGCTGGTGTAGACTATGTAGACAGCAGCCCCAGCTTCCTTGGCAGTGACTGTTTCCTAAATCTAAAGCAGCAACCCATGAGACTGGTTCTCAGAGTCTGTAAGCACTTCCACCAATGGCAAAGAACCGTGGCCTCTCAACCCTCTCCATCTGTCCATCTCTATCTTTCTGTCTCATCTCTCTCTGTTTCTGCACCCCTTTCAACCCTTCAAGCTTGTCCAAATGATTCTCAGGGAGCAAGGACTTGAACAAACCTACATGACACTCACTTTATTTGCTATCTCTCTCTTTCTGGTAGCTAAGTGGGTAGAGCACTGGACCAAGAATCAGGAAGTCCAGAGTTCAATCCAGCCTCAGACACTTAGCTGTATGATCTTGGCCAAGTCATTTAACCTCTTTTTGCTTCAGTTTCCTCAGCTGTAAAATGGGCTAATAAAAGCATCTCCCTCCCAGTGGGGAAGTAAGGATAAAATAGGATAATATCTATAAAGCTCTTAGTGTAGTGCCTGGTATATAGTAGGTGCCTTACAAATATTTATTCCCTTCTTTCCACAAAATGCCTAGCACACAGTGGATGTTTAATAAATGCTTGTTTGGGGGCAGCCAGGAGGCATAGTGCCAAGCCTGGAGACGGGAGATCCTGGGTTCAAATCTGGCCTCAGATTTGAACTTCCTAGCTGTGTGATCCTGGGCAAGTCACTTAACCCCATTTGCCCAGCCCTTGCCCTTCAGTCTTAGAGTTGTTACTGGGACAGAAAACATAAGGGTTAAAAAAATTTTTAGTCCATCTTTCCTTCCTTCCTTCCTTCCCTCCTTTCCTCCTCTCCTTCCTCCCTCCATCCTTCCTTCCTCTCCTTCTTTCCCTCCATCCTTCCTTTCTTCCTTCCTTCCTCCTTCCCTCCCTTCCTTCCTTCTTTCCTTCCTTCCTTCCTTTCTTCTTCCCTCCCTTCCTTTATCTTACCTTCCTTCCTTCCTATCAAGCTATAAATTTGGATCAATATTTTCTCAGATATTGCTTACTTTTCTGAAAGGGTAGTGAGAACAAAGCAGCTGATTGTTGACTAGTCTTTAATGGTATAGAGTAGATCGAATAAATGTTAAGTGGGATGTGAAGGCGATAAGAAAGACTTCCAAACCTAAGTTAGAGAATGCAATAGTGACTGCTAGTACAAAGAATAGTAAAATCCACATCAAAAAAGCCCATATATATCCCCACCCCCAAAATCATCAAGCATAACTTCAAAATTCCATTGGGCAAGAGAAAAACATACCAGAGAAGCCAATTAGCTTTTGCTCTGGAAAAGAAGGCATTCCAAAGTGGGGGTAGGTTGGGGAGCAATGGAAATCCTGCCAGAAATGCCACCTTCATAGCAGCACTGACTCTTTATCCACCAAAAGGAAGTCACCACCTTCTCACTTTTGGGGACCCTTTCAACAATTCCTGGGGAAAAATGTTTAGTTCAACATTATCGTAAGCAAGGATATGACTCTATTTATGTGACAAGTTGACAACATACAATTTCATGCTTGTTGAACTGATCGGTGTTATATATTCACTGTGAATATTACGAAGCCTCACCATTATAAATATGAAACAGTATACACTTATTCAAAATAACTCCACCAGTAGCAATTTATAGCCTGCTTGTTTGTGTACTTATGAAGTCCAAATGCCACCTTAAGAAGCTGCAGCTCACAAAAACAGATGTGCAGTGTGACTGTGACCAAAATGGATTTACGATGACCTATGTGAAAGGAGGCTATTACATTTTGGTCTGCATGGCAGCTGACACTAGTTTGTATTTAGATATGTGACTGGTGGGAACACTGTGTCCTTAAAGGCCTGTTTAAACACAGGCCAAGACATTTGTCTAGTGCACTAATTATTTTACCACTGTTCCAAGCAAGTATTATTTTTCTCTTTCTCTTTTTAAAAAAAAAAAGCACACATTTTCACGACTTTGAGTAAAGATACAGTAAGTACTTTAAACCTTGGCCCTTCTGGGTGAAATGCTGTCAAGCCTTCTAGAATGCCTGCATAACAGGACTGTGCAGAGATCATTTGTACTTTTTTGATCAGGTGCCTGGGAATGGTACGAGGCCACCAGAGTCATCAAACGATAAGCTGCCTTTTGGAGGTGGAGTTATTCCCTCTTCTTTCTTCCTTTTGAAAGCAGATCTCAACCAATCGAGAAGGGCACGCGTTAGCAGTGCACATAGGAAATTGTAAAGAAGACCACAAAAAGAAGGCAGACAACCTGCTGAAACTCGATTGCAAGAAAATTGCAGAAGTATTTCCCTGAAACAATTGAGGGGGATGTCTGAAACTGCTAAAACTGTCTCTGTTGTTTGAGAGTTTATAACAGGACTAATTTTGTAGTCGCTTATATATGATCTTGCAAAAACTCCCG
>NC_058130.1:13355437-13375346 GCF_016433145.1 Gracilinanus agilis | reverse complement strand
AGAGCCTATAGAGTACCCACTGGTCATCTCTCACTCAAAAATACTTGACTAGTCTATGGGGGATGTATTCTTTGTCATGCAACCGGAGGAGAGACAGATTTGCTCATGTATTAAGTACATAGAAGACAGACTCTGGCAAAGTAAAATCATGGCAGACAGTCCAGAAAAATCTATAAATTGGATCCCATCAGGATGGGGACCCAAACTAGAAGGGATTGAAGTGCCCCTACCTCCCATTCTCATCTGCAGGCTCTAAAAGAGTGATTCATCTACACGGCCTCAGCATATGGTGTCCAGTAGCTCACAAAGTGGGGGAAGTAGAGGAAGATGGATGGATGGGGAGGTATTTTTAGAACACATTGTTCTTGAAATTCTTGAAACAATCGACCAGCATGAAAATGTGTTTTCAGAAACCTTCTTCCCCTCCTTTGAGCTACTTTGAGAATGGTATCTTGAAATAGAAAACAAACCGTGTTTTCTTTGCCCAGTAATTAAATTTGGTGTTGTAGTATCCAGAGGTAGGAGGATCTGATTCTTTTGGGTTTTTAGTGTTGACAAAGCATTATCTTTAAGTCAACAACCTTGGCATTGCTGGGAGGAAAACAAAGTTATTAATGTGAGAGCTTTTTAGTTTTTGACATGGAATGTTTAAGATTTACTGTAAAAAGGGAGCTGGGAACATTTTTTTAATATCACTCTATGTAAGCCTAGTTTAAAAAAAAACCCAACACTCAAAGCCCTGACTTCTCAAGAGTGCCTGTCAAAAGTTACGTAAGTTTCAGTAAATGATCATAAGGTTATATATGGACAAAGAAGATTGAAATCCATTTTGTAATTCCCAGGAAAATGCAAACGGAGGCTTTGAACAAGGTAGGCTATTATGCCAGTAGGAGATGAATGAATGCATGATTCACCGAGATTAGGATAAAAATAAAGCTATTTTACTGGTTTGACTAAATAAGGAACCGGAGACCTGCTGATAATGATTAGTGCTCAATTCAGTAAAAATCCATTGCTTCCTCGAGGACAGGCGTTAAGCTTCCTAAGTGAGATAGATGAATGCCTACTATTCAGCTAAATATAAGTATATAAGAGACAGCATGGGGAGGTGGGTGAAAGGCAGGAGCTGTGTTCAGGCAACACCTGTGGCTCTGTGACTCTGAGCAGGCAACATCACCCATCCCTGTGCTAGGGACATCCAGGATCAAATGAGAAATTTTTTGTTTGGCTTTTAAGTCCTTCATAACCTGATCCCCTCCTACCTCACTCATCTCAAGCATATTCCCTGCTCCTGCTCCCCACACCTGCTTACTTTGTGATCCAGTAAAGGAGTCTGAGAAGGAGCAGTCAGATAGGAGGAGAAGCCAGAGAGAGTGGCATCTCAAAAACCTAGAGAGATGGGACTCTCGTGGTGAAGAGAATGCTCAGTAGTGTCAACATTTGCAGAGAGGTTGAGAAGGGTGAAGGGCTTTAGATTTGTGAATTAAGAAAGTATTGGAGGCAGCTAGGTAGCATGGTGGATAGAGCACCAGGTCTGGAGTTGAGGGGACCTGGGTTCAAATCTGTCCTCAGACACTTCCTAGCTGAGTGACAGTGGGCAAGTCACTTAACTTGTTTGCCTATCCCTTACTGCTCTTCCATCTTGGAACCAATACTTAGTATTAATTCTAAGATGGAAGGTGAGGGTTTAAAAAAAAAAAAAGGAAAGCGAGATCATTAGTAATTTGGGGTTGAACAATGAGGTTTTCAAGATTGTAGAGATTTAGGAAGAGAGTGAGAAGAAAAAAAGCAAAGACTCCTATTGTAAACAGCCTTCCCAAGGAATTTAACCGCAAGGAAAAAAAAAAAGATGGGAGAGCTAGGTGATAGCTAGCAGGGATGGATGGATTAATATTGAGGATGGCGGAGATGTGGGCATTTGTAGGGAAGCAGTCAGTAGACAGGAAGAGATTGAAGGAGGCTGAGAGAGGGAAAAGACAGGCTGGAAAGGGATCACTCGTTCCCTCGCTAAGCATTTGTCTTGGCAAGGAGAAGAGCCCCTCTTCATGTGAGGCAGGGATGAAGGAGGCAGAAGGCATACGGATGATGGGAGACGAGGAGGAGGGGAGAAGAGGAAGCCTCACTTTCCTTATCTAGGCAAAGCTGATAATGATACTTGTAAATACCTCTCAGGACTGTGGTGAGACTCAAAGGAAAAGCCGGATTTTGTAAACTGCTTTGCACACCTTAAAGCGCTCTATCAATATCTGTTGCTGTTATTACCCAGATGTGCTGGGGCATGACTGTGTGCTGTGTCATCTCCTTCTCCCTTAAGCATCTGAATCAGATCCCTCTGACTCATGGAGGCCGGATTTCTCTGAGGGAGCCACAAGGGCAATGGCTGAAACAAATCTCCTCTCATCTGCGTGATGAGATCCCTTCTGACTTAGCCGATTAGTTCATCCCTCGACTGCCTCTGAAAAATGTCCAGAGCTTTCCTATCACTGAACATATTGGGGTCGATTGCTGGTTCTCTCAGGAGCAGATCAAATAAACAGCTCCTTGCAGAGAAGCCAAATGAGGGCAGAGAGAATACTGGACAATATCCCAAAGCCACGATTTCACATTTTATTTCCATTGAAGTGTTTTAGATGGGAGAAAAGAGGAATTTGCTGACTGCTCAGAACTGATTAGGCTCAGTTGCCTGTTGCTCTCCTAAACCTACCTTTTTATTTTGTTTATCTGCTTGTAAATTCAAAAGGAGCTTTCCCTACCACGCCAGCAAAGTCCAGCCTTGATAACTCTGAGGGACTGGCAGACCCTTGGGAGAGAATGAAATTCCCTTGTGGCGTAAGCTGTTTGAAGAGTTCCAAGACTAATGCTTTCAGTGGTAACTGACTCTTCGTGACTTCATTTGGGGTTTTCTTAGCAAAGATCCTGGAGTGGTTTGTCATCTCCTTCTTCAGCTCATTTGTCAGTTGAGGAAACTGAGGCAAACAGGGTTAAGTCTCTTGTTCAGGGTCATACAACTAGTAGGTGTCTGAGGCCAGATTTGAACTATCTTCTTTTTTTTTTAAACCCTTAACTTCTGTGTATTGGCTCCTAGGTGGAAGAGTGGTAAGGGTGGGCCATGGGGATCAAGTGACTTACCCAGGGTCACACAGCTGGGAAGTGTCTGAGGTTGAATTTGAACCTAGGACCTCCCTTCTCTAGGCCTGGCTCTCAATCCACTGAGCTACCCAGCTGCCCCCTGAACTATCTTCTTGACACCAGACCCAGTGCTTTATCCTCTGCAGTGTCCAGCTGCCCAAAGATATGCCAGCTCTATCATAGGGCTCTATCTACCTTAAGTGCTTTGGGGTTTACATGCATGATCTCATTTGATCCCCACAACAACTCTGTGAGTTAGGCAGGTGCTATTATTATTCCCATTTTACAGATGGGAAAACTAAGACTGAGAAAAATGGAATGACTTGCCTAGGATCATGTAGCCAGTTGGCATCTGAGGCAGGATTCAAACTCAAGTCTCCCTGACTCCAAACCTAATGCTCTAACTGTCGTGCCTCCTAGATAATCATGCGGAGTTTTTGTTGAAATCTGTGGTAACCATGTTCACGGAAAGAACAGACCTAAAACATGCATGCCGTTATATTGTTCTTCCCCTGGGAGAAACAAGTAGATACAAAAGCCCAGGCTCATCCCATCATCTAGGATTTGCACAATTGGAGAAACTCTTCTCATAGGTCACCAAGGCAAAGGTGAGCTCTTCTCCGGGCCACCAGAAATCCTAGAAATGCTTTGAGTTGGGAGATACGAGCGAGGCTATTTTTATCCTTTATTGGAGGATTCCTAATCCAGAGGCTTAGGGTGTAGACTAAGGACACCGTGTCAATGCAAATGCTTTCTTCCCTCTTAAAAGGGCAGTAAATAGGCCTGCGGAGGCAGCTTTGGCCTCAGAGAGCTAGTCTGGACGGAGCTTGCTCACTGGTCAGCTATGGGAGTTCCAGACTGGGGCCAGCTTCAGTGTGTTTTCCCCAATGATGAGCAATATTGGTGACGGAGTCCAATGGCTCATGGGAGTCTTCCTTTCAGACACTGCCCACCCCCAATCCCCGTAGAGTCTGGCTACATGGAGGCAAATGTGGATGGAAATTCTGTGCTGGTTGAGGGATGTGAGGGGAAGGAGAGAAGAAGCTTGGAAGTTGAAAGCAGTCGTTTTTGTCTTATTAATCAACCGATCAATGTTCATTTGTTAAGCGTGTCCTTTGGGCCCTGTTCTGGGCCAGGAGCTGGGAATGCCCTACAAACAATGAAACAATCCCGACGTGCGTGCGAGGAGCTCACATCCTATGGTGGAGTCAACAGGACATACACCAATATATACAGTATAAATGTAGCGTGAATAAAGTAGTTAAGAACAAGGTAGATGGGGGGAAGATTGAAGAGTTGTGGGATCAGGAAAGGCTTCCTGCAGAAGGCAGTGTTTGAAGCGTGGCTCACTGTGAGGTTGAGGGGAGAAGGGAATGCACTCTAGGCATGGGGCATGGCGCACGCAAAGGCATAGAGATGGGAGAAGTGACCTAAGAACTTATTTAATCATAGGATGGATGATTCTGCATTCAGGTCACTTTGCTTCCTCTCCTCCGTGGCCACTGGCTATGGCCCTGCCAGCCAATGTCCATACAGTAGGCTTTGGAGAGTTCAGGGACCTTTTCTCACGAATACAACCATTGAGCATCAGAGGCATGCAAAGGCTATGTCATACTTTTATGCCTAATGCTATCTTAGACATTCAATCAATCAATCAATAAACGTTTATTAAGCACCTTCTGTGCTTACCCAGACACTGGGTTCTCCATTAAGAGAGACCAAGTGCCCAGGATGAGTGAGGTGGCAGTCCCGGAGACTCTGCCTTCCCCATAGGATCAGAGGTCTAAAGCTGGGGGCAGGGAGCATCAGAGGCCATCAAGCTCAGTCCCTTCATTTTATGGATGAGAAAAAAAATGAGTCCCAGAGTGATTAAGTGGCTTCTTCAGGGCCACACCGACTAAGTGCCTGAGATAAGATTCAAACCTAGATCTTCTTAACTCTAAGCCCAGCCCTATATCCACCACACCGTGGGATCAGAAGCCAGGTGGTAAGACATGGGAAGTGAGGAGGAGAAGACAACAACTGGAAGTACCCCATGTAGCAGCTAGCAGCCTCCTCTGCTTAAAAACAAAAAACAAAAACCCCTTACTTTCTCTCTTAGAATCAATACTGCATATCGGTTCTAAGGCAGACAAGCAGTAAGGGCTGGGAAGCAGGGGTTAAGTGACTTGCCCAGGGTCACCCAGCTAGGATATGTCTGAGTTCACAGTAGAACCCAGGACCTTCCATCTCCAAGCCTGACTCTCAATCCCCTGAGCCACCTTCCTCTGTTTTTAAATGATAGCACATGGCTGAAGGAAATCGTGAAACGCTACTGCTGGGGGCCACGGCAGATTTCCATTGATAGAATGTAACTTTGCTTTGTGCCAGACACACAGCTGCTGTTACCTAATATCCACTGAGCCCCCACTGCTGCCCTGAAGTTCTTTTGACTTGTCTCTTATTGATTCTCTATCTCAACCCCCACAAATGCAATTTATAAGTTTTTTCCAACACTTACCCGTAGAGGCAGAGGCAGATACAATGTCATCCTTACCCAAATGTCTGTATGTATCCAGGTGTAGCTGTGCACCTTCCACTTACTAGCTGAGTGTATATAAATGTGCATGGCTGTCTAGGGTAGGTCTCCACGTAGGAGATGAGAGGGAATGTCAGAGGAAAGGCACGAGCAGCCTTCCTGGGGACCAGGAGAAGGTCCCTTTCGGAAGGTGGCCATATGAGAGGAAGAGCCTTCCAAGCCAGGGGGATGGTCATCCATCCCTCTAAAGTTTCTCTTGGCATCCTCCTTTGTGTCTATTTTGTCTCTGCCTGACTTCTCTTTCTAGAGTAGGAACTCCTCGAAGGCAAGGATTCTGTCTTATTTCTTTGAAGAATTCCTGTCACCTAGCCCGATGCTTTGTATACAGTAGGTGCTTAATAATGTTGAAGTTAATAATTTAGGAATTTTGACTTTATTTTTTTTTGTAATGGCATTTTATTTTGCCAATTACACATCATAACAATTTCGTATGTAAGTACGTAAGATCCAGGTTGTCTCCCTCTGCCTTCTGGGGGATGATAAGCAATCTGATCTGGGTTATATATACATTATCACGCCAGACACATTTCCATATTGGAACTTGGACTTTAGAAAAACCATTTGACTTTCCATGCTGGTTCTTGGTGGAGTAGATTGGTTCTTGCTTGCAGAACTGCTGTTTTAATCATGTGATCTCCAAAAAAGATGACCCCTGGAATAAACTGATTACACAGTTGCTCTGAAATGCATAAAAGCACACCCAAGAATTTTTCTAATTAAATATGCTTTGCAGGGGTGAAATTTCTGCTTACAAAACTATGTAACTAAAGCCTTAGAAACATCTAATAGAAATATTTCCAATGCACCCATAGCTTGTCATCCGCTGGGGGATGCCCATTCTTGGTGCGGGCCCCCACGCTTGCCACGGCCACCGACCATCTCTCCAAGACACGCCACGAGTCAAATTCGCTCCTGGGGATGGAAGGAGCTCCCTTGATTGGCACCCAGAGGTTTAGCGTGAGCTCTGAGAATTAGATGGCAGCTGCCTGGGTAAGTCATGCCTGACGCCTGGGAAATCCAAGGCCCAGGGTGGTGCGAACTTGAACGAGCTCGTCCCAGCCGAGTGTCAGGGCTTCGGCGATGACCGCTTGAGGCTGGTGGACTCGAGCTCCCCTCCACGATGTGTGGATTCCAAGGCTGACTTGGCTTTCCGGGCTGATTAATTTGTAGTGACAACCCTGGCTTTCCCATTATTGCTGCTGTGGAGAAACAATTAAGCTCTTGCTGATTCTTTTTCTGCCTCTCTTAGTGAGATGAAGCATCCTCGTCCTCCCAGGGGCTTCTCTTAATCACTTAGCATTCAGCTTTCTGCTGCTGGACCTGGTGATTGCAGAGTGTAGCTGGGCACTGTGGTATTTCCAAGACGTCGGATTCCTTCCTTAGTTAGGCACCCTCAAAATCAAGTCTATCTGAAAAACGGAGGCAGCCTGGTGAAGTGGATTCATGCTAAGCTTGGAGTCAGAAAGGACCTGGGTTCAAATCTTGCTTCTATTCACTATAGGACCTTGGGCAAAGCATTTTAACCTCTGGATTAAGTTCTAGGAGGGGGCGAAATCTGGAAGGAATTCCCCCACTGGGAGTTCTCTTTGGGTATTTGCCTGTCCTGAAAATAGTCTGTGACGGGAAAGAACATGAATAGCCAAGTTCCCTGTACATCTGGCAACAGTGGGTAGAGAAGGAGGAGGAGGAGGAGGAGGAGGAGGGGAATGTTTCTGTTCTTGACTGCAGTGTTTGAGGAAAACCTTTATCAGCTCAACCACTGAAGCATAATTAATGGAAATGTGTCCCGGCAGAATCTGACCTGTTCATTTTCTGGGCCAGAGGCTCGTATGCACTAGGCCGTAATGACATGATAAATTGAGGCAAAGTCTTCAGAAGCAGGACATTTAATAAGCCTCAAGCCTGATGATCCTTACCTAAAGGGAGAGTCGTTTGTTCTAGAACTGCTGAACGAGGTGAATTCCATTTTTCTCTTTAAAAAATTATTTTTCTAATATAGTAAAAAAAAAAAAAAGTACTGGATTTGGAGTCGGAGAACCTGGGTTTGAATTCTGGTTCTTTGATTTCACTTCCTGTATGATCTTGGGCAAATCACTGAATCTCTAGCCTCAGTTTCTTCCTCTGTAAAATGAGTGGGTTCAACCAGACAGCCTCGGAGGGCCCCTCCAAGCCCTATTCCTATTCCTATGATCTTATGAACCCAGACTGAACCAAGCCTTGTTTAGCTTCCAGTAAAATGGTGTGTTTTTTCCTATTTCCTTGGGGGAAGGGAGGTGGAGAGGAGAAAAGTGATCATTTTTCACAAGGACGTGGAAGATTAAGAGGACATGCTCATCCTCGAAAAATCTCTGTAATCATCTTACAGAGCAGCTTTGATTGTAAATAAAAAACCCACACGAAGCTAAAAATATTCTTGGCCCTGCATGGACTCTTAGGGAGGGCGACTCCTTACGCAGCATTTCCTCTTAGTGACTTGAAGGAAGAGTCTCGGCCAGGGTCGACACTAAGGATTCTTCTTGAACTCCTTCACCATATTTAGAGGGAGACAACTTGAGGTCAGACCCTGGCTTGGCAGCTTCCTGCCATGGAACTTTGGGCAACTCACTACGTGAGCTCTCCCAGCCTTGGTTTCTTCCGATGGAACCTTGGGCAACTCACTACTTAAGTTATCCCGGCTTTGGTTTCTTCCAATGGAACCTTGGGCAACTCACTACTTGAGTTATCCCAGCTTTGGTTTCTTCCAATGGAACCTTGGGCAACTCACTACTTGAGTTATCCCAGCTTTGGTTTCTTCCGATGGAACCTTGGGCAACTCACTACTTGAGTTATCCCAGCCTCGGTTTCTTCCTCTGTAAGATGAGGACAGAGAAGAGACTCTAAGTGCCTTCCTACTCCAAATGGGGAGACAAATGCAAAAATAGGTCTACACCAGATATATAAAGAGTAGACAGAAAGTAAGGGAATGTTAAAGAGGAGGGAGGCTCTAAGTCCTAAACTTTTTTGGTTTCCCAAACTTTTTTGGCCTCCCGCCCCCTTTCCAGAAAAAATAATACTTAGCGCCCCTGGAAATTAATTTTTTAAATTTTAATAGCAATCAATAGGAAAGATAAATGCACTTGTGGCCATCACCGCCTCCCTGGATCACTGCAGCACCCACCAGGGGGCGGTGGCGCCCACTTTGGGAATCACTGCTCTAGGATATGGGAGGACTGGGATAGACTTCCCACGGAAAGACAAGCTGGCACTGAGTCTTGAGAAAAGCCATTGGTTTAAAAAGCAGAAAGAGATGAGGAGGGAGAGAAAGGCTTCTAGGCAAGGGGTGCAGCCTGTGCCAAGGTGCCCAGGTTGGGGATGGGGTGTCTTGTATTGGGCATTCCTCCCAGAAGAGAGAATCACTTCCTACTGGAAGCAGACTAGTATGATGCCCTGATTGTGGCCAGACTTCAGGCTTGTAGTCTCTTCTTACAAGCTTAGCTGGTTTGAGGTGGAAGAAAGAGGCCATATTTGTACTGGAAAAAAAATGTACTTGAGATCTCAAGCTGGAAAGGACCTTCGAGGCCTTTTGGACCAAGCTTCTTCTTTTAAAGTTGAGGATCTTGAAAATCAGAGAAATTAAGTCACTTGCCCATGGTCACCCAGGTAGTAAGTAACAGCTTCAGGTGTCCAATTCCAGTCTTCTGTCTCTAAACCTATCCCTCTGCTCTCCTTCCTCACACTGAAACAACCTCCTGGTTTAAGAACCTGATACAGCAAAATCTTGGCAGTTGGTAGCAGCCTTCTGCAAAGGAGCCTTTCTAATAGGGGCAGTTTTCCAGAGAGCTGAGAACAGCCCTCTTTAAGCAGCCACCTTTCCCTCCTACTTCAATAATAATTTATTCTTCTACAATTACATGTAAAAGCAAATTTTTATCATTCATTCTTTTAAGACTTGAGTTCCCGATTATCTCCCTCCTTCCTACCCACCTTTTCTCCCTCTGGCCCATTCCTCTCCCCTCCCTGAGACAGTAAGAAATCAAGAAGCCACATTTTTTTTTTTTTTTTTTGAGAAACCCTTAACTTCCGTCTTGGAGTCAATACTGTGTATTGGCTCCAAGGCAGAAGAGTGGTAAGGGTGGGCCATGGGGGTCAAGTGACTTGCCCAGGGTCACACATCTGGGAAGCATCTGAGGCCGGATTTGAACCTAGGACCTCCCATCTCTAGGCCTGACTCTCAATCCACTGAGCTATCCAGCTGCCCCCAAGAAGCCACACTTTTAAGAGAAAAAAATTCATTATTGGGGTGGCACTTTTTTTTTTCAACTATATCATATGCTTCCTTGAACATGGTATCTCAGGGTGATCTCTGAAAGCCTCGATGATTGTCATGTGCTATATAAGTCCATAATGGCCCCAGAGCTGTTCTCAGATGGGCCTTGAGTCTGGGGTCCTCAGCTATGTCCCTGGAGTGTTTTCTCATCTGCTTGGGCTAGGCTGACTGGTTCTGCCCTTGCTGGGACCCTTCTCTTCTGCCCGCCTCTTTTCTCATTTATTTTTTTGGAATCAGCTGTGGGCTTAGAAACAGCACAGCCAAGAGCTTTGCAATTGTATGTAGGTTTGGCGTCAATATGGCCTGAGTGAGCGTCTGGTGGAGCCTCTCGTGTTTAAACTACGGAAGGGCATAGAGAATCTGGGCAAAATAAATACAAGACAATTTGGGGAAGGGGCATACTGGCAGCTGGCAACCCTGGAAGGCTTTGTGTAAAAGGTGGCACCTGGATCTTGAAGGAAACTAGAGATTCTTTAAGGGAGAAGTAAAGAAGGGAGAGCATTTCAGGCATGAGGGAGGCATGGGGATGGGAAAGAATGGGCCTGCTGGTATGACTGGATCACAGTGAGGTGTTTATAATATGTGTAAAACACAGATATAAAAATCAAACAGAGATGATTTTACAAACGGATTTTCCTTTTATAAAAAACTATTATTGGGCTATCGTAAATATCAAGCTACAGAATCACCGAATTTCAGCTTTCAATGGCACCATCTCATCCAATCTGGACCTGGGAAAACATCCTCAAACATCATTCTCAGCAAGGATTCCTTGGATGGGTCCACAGTGTTAATGGTCAAAGTAGCAGGTTCGATGCCAGCTCTAAGCTTTCAGTGCCCTCCTTGGCCATCCCACCATCTTGCTCTTTCATGGCATCCATGACAGCAAGACAAATCTTCCTTCTATGGTTCATGGTCATTAGTAGAAATTCCTTTCAGAGCTTAGGTTGGACAAGGAAAGTTGTTGAGGTCTCTCCCAGCACTAAAAATTCTGTGATTGTCCCAGGCCTGGATCAGTCACTAAAATTAGACTGTGTTCAAGTTCCATGTAATGATCTTTTCTTGGATGTTGTAGTCATTGTATATATTGTTTTACTGGCTCTGCTGACTTCATTCTGCATCATCTCATACAAACTGCCTAAGTGTCTCAATTTCCCCATATCTGTTGCTTAGGCATGACATTCTCGTACAATGATTTGAATAGCAAACCCTCAACCAGATGGCACCCACTTTGTTTCCAGTTGTTTGTTTTTTTTTTTTGCTATTACCCCCTCCCCAAATTATTGTAAATACGGTGCCTTTTTCTTTCTGCCTTCAACCTTCTTTGCTGAAGAATGGGATCTCCAAGTCAAAGGGCAAAAACAGTTTAGCCACTCTTCTTTTATACTTCTAAACTGTTTTCTTGCGTGGTTGGACCAATTGGTCCCTGGATGGTTTTGAGCAAAGGCAATGTTCAACACAGCACCCTGCATTCAGTAGGTATTTAATAAATGTCAAATGATACAGTGGATAGAGTGCTTGACTTGGAGTTGACTTGACTTGACTCAGAAAGACTGGAATTCAGATTCTACCTTAAACACTTAACTAGCTAAACAAATTGTAGAACATGAATGAAATGGTAAGTTACTATCGTTGAAGAAATGACAACTAACTGGAAAATTCAGAGAAGAATAGGAAGGCTTATGTGAACTGATACAGAGTGAAGTGAACAGGACCCAGAAAACAATATGCACATTATATACAACAATATAAAATGAACAGAACAATGATAGAATAACTAAAAATGAAGATGATGGTGTACAGGCCTTTTATTACAATTATCATTGCAACCCTCAAGAAAAGCTAGGTGAAGACACCTCCCATATCTTCTTTACAGAGATTTGAAAGACCTAGGAAGTGAAAGTAGACTATTACTTAAAATATCAGCTTCTTTTTTATCCTTTGTAATAAGCAATGGCTCCCTTGGTGGGGGAAAGTGGGGGAGGCATTGACAAATAGAGATGGTCTACAAACAAAACATTTCAATTAAGAAATATTTTTAAAAGAAGTAATTGCTCCATTGATTAGGGGAAGGCTATACCAATTCTAGCATGATAAAGCAGGCTTTTTACCTACTGACAGAGAGGTGATGGACTCAGGGTGCAGGTGGAGGCACATCAGATATAGTCAATAGCTTTTCTTCACTATAAATATTTGCTATTGAGGGTTTTGTCTTCCTTTTCCTTTTCACTGTGGCCATCAGAGTAGGAGGGAGAGAAAATGAATATCTAGATAGATAGATAGATAGATAGATAGATAGATAGATAGATAGATAGATGGATAGAAGGATAGATAGATAGATGGATGGATGGATGGATGGATGGATGGATGGATGGATGGATGGATGGATGGATGGATGGATGGATGGATAGACAGACTAGGTAGGTAGATCAGTAGAATTTATATAGAAGCCCTTCAAGGAGGGGGGACCTCTCACCTCCTGGAAGCCATCCATTCTACTTTTGGACAGCTGTAACTTGTTGTGTACATGTGTGTAGAACATTGGCTAATTACCACATTTGATTGACCTATTGACTAGTTTTTTTCCTCATTTGAAAAGTTCTTTGTTAAAAGGGATTGCTCTTTGGGCAAGAGAAGAGAGAAGGAGGACTGTACTCAACAATGAAGGTGTTATAAGAACAAAAGATAGCAATCATTTTTTTTTTTAGCCCAGAGTTTAAGTGAGTGAATGAGGACCTTTTTCTAGGGGGATAACAGTGGGAATAGAGAGGAAGGGACCCACTGAACTCTGAGCTACTTTCCCATTTGCTGGTTCTCTGATACAAGCTATGGCTAGGCTGCATTGATTAGAGAGTCTTCTGGAAGAATCCTGTGGTTTTCCAGTGGGCCTGGATTTACAGAAATGAAGGAAATGAAAAATTATCTCATACTTTCTACCCAGCCCCTAGCTAAGGAGCCAAAAACAAGGGTTGAGGTGTGACATTGAAAGGAAACTCCAGTGCTCGGCAACACTTGTCACCAGGGCGCCGGGTGGCCAGATCAGCTGTCCCTATATTTCTCACCCAAACCTGATGTGGCTTTCTCAACTAGTTCTTCCCCAAACCAGCAGCTCAGCTTAGGGGTTCACACACAAGAGGGGGAGTGATTGCAAGGACCAGAGGGTCAAAAGAAGGAAGGACTAAGATGGAAGGACATTGAAAAGCGCTGCCTCTTTCTGTCCCCTGACCTTGAGCCCTGGCCCAGGGACACCCGGGATGGAGACTATCAGGATGGAAAGATGCCATCCCTCCCACTAGCTCTTGACCAGGCTGACATCACTATTCCTGAGGTGGAGCAATGACCTCAGGTTTTAAGAAAAAAATCTTTCCCTCCAGGCAGTGCCCAGGAATATGTTTATTTCTGGCACTTGGCTTTTTTCTCCAAGCTTATTCCTAAATGCTTTAGCCCAGTTGGGCAAGAAGGGCTTTATTTATTTATTTGTTTGTTTATTAAGCTCTGGGCTGGGCCCTTCAGCCTTGAGTGTTATTTCCTCTGTGGTACCAAAAAGTGCTGTTTGTTGTGTGGGTCGCTAGACTCCGCTCTAGTTAGCCAGGCCGGCCCCCTGTTGAAGGAGTCATTCCTCCTTCTCCGCCTGTTGCAGAGGCCTGGGAAAGTGGAACTGCCAATTGATTACCAGCCCAGCCTCCCCATCTTTGCTTTATCTTGATGTTCAGTCATGCCTGATTCCTTGTGATCCCATTTGGGGTTTTCTTAGCAGAGATACTGAAGTGGTTTGCCATTTCCTTCCCCAGCTCATTTAGCAGAAAAGGAAACCCAGGCAAACAGGATTAAGTGACTTGCTTAGGGTCACACAGGCTGGATTTTTTTAAACTAAACTAAATTTAATTTAATTTTAATTTTTTTTCAAAGTTTAAATTTTCATCTAGACTATTTTTCCATGGTTCCATGATTCATGATTTTTTCCCTCCCCCCTCCCAAAGTCAATAAGCAGTTCCACTCCAAGGGTTATCCATGTATCATTGTTCAAAACCTGTTTCTGTGTTATTCATATTTGCAGTAGAGCAATTCTTTAACATCAAAACCCTAATCACATCCCTATCACAGTACGTGGTCAAGCATATATTTTTCTAATGTATTTCTGCTCCCACAGTTCTTTCTGTGGATGTGGGTAGTGTTCTTCCTCCCAAGTTCTCTGGGTTGTCCTGGATCATTGCATTGCTACTGGTAGAAAAGTCCATTACGTTCGATTGTGCCATAATGTCAGGCTGGATTTGAACTCATGAAGATGAGTCTTTCTGACTCCGGGCTAGACACTAGCACTCTCTAGTCACTTGAGTGCACTTTAGGAAAACTTAACCATTGTGGTATCCATTTAGCTGCAAGAAGAGAAGATTCAGGGGAAACATGTATCCTGTCCTCAGGTATTTAGAAGGCTATTGTTTGGGAAAATATTCTAAAGAAAAAAAGAAAAATTAAGTACATTTCAAAAAAGGAGGCTGCTCATAGCACTGCTTGGATTATACCCCAAAGAGATAATAAGGAAAAAGACTTGTACAAAAATATTTATATCTATGCTCTTTGTGGTGGCAAAAAAATTGGAAAATGATAGAATGTCCTTCTATTGGGGAATGGCTAAACAAACTGTGATATCTACTGGTGATGGAATACTATTGTGCTCAAAGGAATAATAAACTGGAGGAATTCCATGTGAACTGGAAAGACCTCCAGGAAGTGATGCAGAGTGAAAGGAGCAGAACCAGGAGAACATTGTACACAGAGACTGATACACTGTGGTACAATCGAACATAATGGACTTCTCTACTAGCAGCAATGCAAGGATCCAGAGCAAGGCTGAGAGACTTATGAGAAAGAAAACTAACCACACTCAGAGGAAGAACTGTGGAAAAACAGAGGAAAAACAACTACTTGAACACATGGGCTGATGGGGATATTTTTGGGGATGTAGATACTAAATGATAACTAGTCCAACTATCAAACATATGGAATTAGGTCTTGATCAATGTTACATGTAAAACCCAGTGGAATTGTGCATTGTCTAAGGGGGTTAGGGGGAATTGGGGAAGAGGGAAAGAACATAGGGGGAAATATTCAAAATAAAAAAAAAAGGAGGCTGCTGTGTGGAGGGGGGTTGGAATTGTCCTAATTGGCCTCAGGAGAATGTTAGGTAGAAGACTCAAGAGAAGTCTTCCCCTCTCAGAATTTCCATCTCTTCATTTATAAAATGAGGAGGTTGGCCAGGATCACCTCGAAGGTCCCTTTCAGATCTCAATCTCTGAGCCTTAAAGCAGCACAAAGGCAACTCTAGGCTTCATGACTCCTAAAGACTTCCTAACAACTCGAGATGCCCAAGAATGGATTGGGGGGTGTTCAGAAAGTGGTGGGTCCTTGCTCCCTGGGAGGACTCAAGCAGAGGCCTTGAAACCAAATCACAGTGTTGATGCTAAGATGGAAGGCAAGGGTTTTAAAATAAATATAAACAGGGGGCAGCTGGGTAGCTCAGTGGATTGAGAGTCAGGCCTAGAGATGGGAGGTCCTAGGTTCAAATCCGGCCTCAGACACTTCCCAGCTGTGTGACCCTGGGCAAGTCACTTGACCCCCATTGCCCACCCTTACCACTCTTCCACCTAGGAGCCAATACACAGAAGTTAAGGGTTTAAAATTTTTTTTTAAATTAAAAGAATTTTAAAAAATAAATATAAAAATAAACATAGACAACCATAAACAAACAAATAAATAAATAAATAGATGCCGGGTCATTAGAAATAAATACATGATTTATATTTTAATATGAATAAATATAAATACATAACATAAAATAAATTATAATTACAAGTAAAAATTAATATAAATAAACAAATACATAAATATTTCTTAAATGGATAAAAATAAATAATGAAAATGGAAATACATAAATAAAAGGGGGTCCCGTGGTATGGGCAGCTAGGTGGCCCAGTGGACATACAAGCATTGAACCTGAAGTCAGGAAAGGCAGTACATGTGGCAGACAGTACAGGGTCTCCCTGCCTCTCCCTCCAGCCCTCTTCCCAGGATGCCCAGATGAAGGTAGGAACAACGGAGTCTTAGAATTATCGGAGGTCATCGAGCCTCCAGCCCCATTTGGCAGAGACACGGGAGGCCCAACGAGGTTAAGCCATCTGTGGTTTGTGATTGTGAGAAGTTGTCAGTAATTGTGTGATTCCCACCATCTTGACCTATTTTCTGCCTCCTCGTTCTTCATCTATAAAACGAGCCTGTTGGCCTGAGATACAGTGTGGAAGAGTGAACTGGCCGCCGGTCTTGGAGGCGGAAAGACCCTGCCTTGGGTACAGGAATACCTGTGTGACTTTGGACAAGTTACTGGCGTTCTTGGGACTCGGTTTCCTCATCTGTAAAAGGAAGCACCTTCAGTCCTTTGCACAGTTATCAGGCACTTAATTACTGGTTGGCTTGACTAGACTGCATGGCTCTGAGGACTTGCCCGTATTCTACAAAGAAGGAAGAGCCGTGATTATAACTGGACAAAACTGCTAGCAAAGCCCACCGCCCGCCCCCCAAACAGAGAGATGGCGGACGCGGGGTGTGGAAGGAGACGATTTTTTGGACCTGACCAATATGGGAATTTGTCTTGACTTTATCTGTTTATTACACGTGTTCCTCTTCTCTTCTTTCCTTTCAGCAGAGGTGAGAGGGAGGCAAAAGAGATTTTTGTTCATTAAAGAAAGAAAAGCACGTGTTAACTGAGTTTAATAAAAGGAGAGGCTGTGATGACTCAGAGTACACCGTCCATCCCTCCGGATTATGCCGGTGCTCATTTTTGCCCACATGTGTTGGTGCAGCAAACATGGAAAGCCAAGACGGAGGGGGGCTCCTTGTCAGTTTGACCCTGACTTCCAGGTGGAGAGTTTCAAAAAACTATTAGGCTGTGAAAATTCCCCGCCTGCAAAATTAGCCCAGATCAGCAAGAGCGCGGCGGGAGCTTCGCCCTTCACCATCCCCATGACCTAACGCGTTCTCGGGGACCAACAGAATCTGCGTGTTCCTCCCATCCAGCCCTGGCAGGAACCTCTTGACCCAAAGTCAACGTTTAACTCCTGATTCAGCTGGAATGTCAGGGTCAGAACTGAGCCAGTCCCTGTTTCTCCAGTGACTCACCGAGGAAACCTTGTTGTTCTCAGATGGAAGCCAGGAGGGCATTTGAGTAATCCTGTCTTCCTCCTGGATGAGTCTGAACACAGAAACATCCTGGGTTTAGAAGGAACGCAGGTTTCCTCTTAAGAGAACAGGCTCAGATTGTTTTCTTCCCATTACTGATCGCCACTCTTCGTGCCCGTCATCGGCTTTGGTTCTTAAAACAATGAGATCTCGAGAGCCAGACCGTACTTTACAATCGAGGAAACTGAGACCCAGAATAAGGTGACTTACCCAAGGTCACCCAAGCAGGGATTTTAGAAACACAAATTATCTCATTCTCTTCCCTTCCACTAGTATTTATGGATCTCTTAGCTCATTTCTTTACACAAGATCTCCCATTCAATCAGTCAACAAATGTGAAGTGCCTACTGCGTGCCAGGCACTGGGCCGAGGGCTTAGAATTATGTGGCTTGTGAGTATTTTTCTTGGTAGACCAACTCCCAAATAGTTCATGCATTTTATAGTTATTTTGCATGAGATTTCCCTTCCTCTCTTTTCCTTCTGGATTTTATTATTGCTATTTTTAAAATATTGATTTGTATCCTGCTACTTTATTGAAGCTATCAAAAGTCTCTTCGAGTTTCCCGTCTACCCCATACTGGCTGTGTGACCCTGAGTCAGTCACTTAACTCTCAATGTTCTTGGTAAATCTATAAGCCAGGGGTTCTTAACCTAGAAATGTTAAATTAGATTAGATAGACAGACTAGATGGATGGACAGATGGGTGTATAGATGTCTGTATGGAGAGGGACGGACAGAGAAAGAGAAAGAGAAAGCAAGAGGGGCAGTTGGGTAGCTCAGTGGATGGAGAGTCAGGTCTAGAGACGGGAGGTCCTAGGTTCAAATCCGGCCTCAGACACTTCCCAGCTGTGTGACCCTGGGCAAGTCACTTGACCCCCATTGCCCACCCTTACTACTTTTCCACCAAGGAGCCAATACACAGAAGTTAAGGGTTTAGAAAAAATAAAAAATAAAAAAAAGAGAAAGCAAGAAAGAGAGAGAGAGAGAGAGAGAGAGAGAGAGAGAGAGAGAGAGAGAATTTCAGTATACAATTTGGTTTTCAAAACATTCTGAGAAGGGGCCCATTCATAGACTTGACCAGTCTGCCAAAGATGAAGAGCCAACTCCTGCTCTAGGCGGTGGTGCTGAGGGAACTTCTTTGTCTGGCGGTCTCCCCCCACCCATGAAGTCACAGGCCTGATCCCCAGCCCTCTTGGTCATCGCTCTGTTTCTTTGCTGGCTCTCTGCTATCTCCTAAGTAAACCAGCCTGTTGTTCCCAAACACAGATAGTTTTGTCTTCTCTTTGCCTGTGTTTCTCCCTTTAATTTCTTTCTCTTTCATTTCTGTCATTATGGGAATTACTAGTAGAAAAGGTGGGGGGGGGGGCGGTGCATCATGGCCTTATTTCTGCATTTACTGGGAAAGCTTCTAGTCTTTTCTCTTTAATACATCCGTTATTCCCCCGGGGATTTCTGCAGTGAGTACGACGTCGGGTTAATTGGAAAATGCGACCTCTCGGGTGCGGGTGCGAGGTTTGTTTTCCTTTCTGACCAAGGCCACTGGCATTTACGGACCAGGACAGGTAGTTGGGGAAGGCCAGGAGAGTTCCTCGGTGGTCCTTCTGCTCATTTATAAGCTGATATCTTGGGGTCTTTGAACTGCATTAAAGGACCAGAGTGGCTACCAAGTACCTTTTTAAAGCGTGCAAAGCCTCCCTTTGCTGTCTGGCTCTGTCTGTCTGTCTGTCGTGGGTATTCCCTCCCTCTGCGGTTATGTGGGAAGATGGAAAACAAGCACCCTCGAAACAGAGCCCAGATAATCGTAGACTCAGAGAATGTTTATGGACTCCCTCTTTAGCCCGATGGCCGATAGCCCCGTGTCTGGATCGGGCTGGGTGCTTAATAAATGATTGATGATGGATGGATGGATGGATGGATTGATAATGAAGCCTCGCTCCTTGACCTCAGGGCCTCGGATGGAGGGCAGTTGGCTGTTCCATTCACTACAGACTTTAAAGCCAGCCCTGCAA
Source organism: Gracilinanus agilis (assembly GCF_016433145.1). Taxonomy (NCBI): domain Eukaryota; kingdom Metazoa; phylum Chordata; class Mammalia; order Didelphimorphia; family Didelphidae; genus Gracilinanus; species Gracilinanus agilis. The sequence goes on along the minus strand of NC_058130.1, from coordinate 13,356,091 downwards.
AGATGAGCACCCAAATGGCCCGGTGAAAGCAGAGCTCGGGGGCAGGACCTTTCCTTTGGCTTTTGCCTTTGCCTTTAAACCCCTAACACTGAGCACCCAGGAAAAGGGTTAATCAGTGTTTGTGGTTGTCTCGAGAAAGACTTTGATGAATGAAGGCGTTTTACTCTCAGGATTCCGCGTGTTGTGGCTCCGCTTGGCTTCTAGGAAGACGGTCTTTTTTCACAGAAAAGGGCAGCATTTTTCTTCTAGAAAGGGAAGCAGTGATTACAGAGGCAGCTTCTGCAAGAAGAGGTCAGGTTAGACTAACCTCACTTCCTTTTCTGACAGGATTTCTAAATTGGTCGATGAGGATAGTGTTGAGGATACGGTTTGTCTTGCTTTTGGCTAAGCTTTTGATAATGTACCTCATGGCTTTCATGTAAAGAAGATGGAGGGATATGGGCTGGAGGGTAATGCAGTTAGCTGAACCCAGAACCAGTGAAAGAGCAGGCACTAGTATTTCAGTGTATGCCTGTGGGACTGGAGGGCTCCAGTGGCATGCCCTAGGCATCCATGCGTGGCCCTAGGCACATTTTTCTTCCTTCCTTCCTTCCTTCCTTCCTTCCTTCCTTCCTTCCTTCCTTCCTTCCTTCCTTCCTTCTGTCTCTTATACAC
>NC_058130.1:13331260-13355376 GCF_016433145.1 Gracilinanus agilis | reverse complement strand
CTTCCTTCCTTCCTTCCTTCCTTCCTTCCTTCCTTCCTTCCTTCCTTCCTTCCTTCCTTCCTTCCTTCCTTCCTTCCTTTCTTTCTTTCTTTTTTAAACCCTCACCTTCCATCTTGGAGTCAATACTGTGTAGTGGCTCCAAGGCAGAAGAGTGGTAATAGGCAATGGGGGTCAAGTGACTTGGCCAGGGTCACACGGCTGGGAAGTGTCTGAGGCCAGCTTTGAACCCAGGACCTTCCATCTCTAGGCCTGGCTCTCCATCCACTGAGCTACCCAGCTGCCCCCTCTAGGCACATTGTTCAACAATACAGGTCTAGGACTGTGTTGGCAAACCTATGGCATATGTGCAGAAGGGGGCTGCTCCCTTCCCCCTCTCCACTGGGCCTGAGGACATTTCTCACCTCACTCACCCCTCTGCCCGGCAGCCCAGTGGGAGCACGTTCTCCCTCTGCTGTCTGGGGTAAGGGGGAGGCTCCCATGCAGTGTGAGGGTACAGTTTGGGCACTCGGTCTCTAAAAGGTTCGCCATCACTGGTCTAGGAGATACTGGAATTGTATCCCCAAACATCTCCTGTCTCCTCCACTCCCCACATGACTAAACATCTTGAACAATAAGGGAATAAGCAGAATTTTCTTTCCAGAGGTCTGATTATACCTTGCTTTTCAGGCTCTCTCTAATACTTGGACATTTGGAGTTGAACCATTAAAGCCCTGAGCTTAGCAAATTGCCTCCTTCAGTTTTCTTCTGATTTTCAGCCTTTTCCATAGTCTTTGATTAAGTTTCACTAAATCCATAGAAGAATTGGTAGCCTTGGCAGGATCTGACCAGTCCGGTGGGTCAGAAATCTGCCAGTTGTAATTCTTTCCCCTCCGAGTTCTTTTCTCTTTGTGCCGTTCTTGGGGAGTTTCTTAATGGGCCAACCTGTACAATAGGATGGACACCCACATCCCGAAACTGAGCGGTGGTCTCAGAGGCAGAATGGGTGGATGCCAGGGAGAAACCGTCACTGCTCAGGGTAGTAAGCCTCATGGATTAACCGATCGGTCAGCAGCCACTTACCAACTGAGGACCATGTGCCAGGCAGGGTGCCAAGGGCTGGAGACGGAAAGACAAGACGAAAATAGCCTTTGCCCTCAAGGAATTCACATTGTAATGCAGGAGCCAGCATGCAGAATGGTATATATATAATATGTAATAATATATATATATAATATGTAATAATATAAATGGAAGGTAGCGTTGGAGGGGAAGGCACTAGCTAGCAGCTGGCCCATATCCTGAGGTTTCTAAGAGGCTTGTGATTTGTGCTCATCTGGTGGCACCTTGAAGGAGGGCTGTGTTTCCCTGCTCATTAATGACCCCCAAATCCCTAGTTGGAGACTTTTTTTGGAACACGGTCGATCGTCTTGCCCGAGAAAAGTCACCTTTTGCAAACCCATCTTCCAGCCTCAGGTCTGTCACAGATCCCGAATGGCCCCAGCCAGGAGGGCCGGGACCAAAGAACAGAAGGGAGGTGATTACAGATTTGAAGTAACCTTCTTGCAATTAAAGCTGCCTCTACATCGACAAGCTGCCCCGAGCGGTAGTATGCTCCCTGGGCTGCTTAGGCTGGAGTCGGGAGTTCCTGAATACAAATCCAGCCTCAGAAACTCCCCAGCTCGGTGACTTTGGGAAAATCCTTTAACTTCTGTTTGCCTCAGTTTCCTCACTGTAAAATGAGGATCATTATAGCCCTCACTCTCCAGGATGCTTGTGAGGATGAAATGAGATAATAACTGTAAAGTGGCTGGCACACAGTAGGCACCCTACCAGTGTTAGCTATAGCGATTATTATAATTAATTATAATAATAATAGTCATTATTGTGATAGGCAAAGCACTGCTTTAAGCAATTGTAAGAATCAAATGAAATAATGTTTATAAAATCCCTTGGCACAGTGCCTGGCACACAGTAGGTGCTCAGCGAATGCTTTTTGCCTTTCTCATCATGCAGAAGCGTAGCTGTGGGAGGTCTTGTTCAGAAACGGCATTGGTTTTGATGAGTTCTCGGTCCACCTCCAGCCCTGAAAGAAAAGTATCCCGGCCACAGCTGGAAAGCGTTTGGTCCAGACCCATCACTTTACTGCTATGGAGAATTCCTGATTAGGAAACTCTCTCCTCCAATGGAGATCAATAGCTGCTTTCCAACCTCCAGTCTTGGAGAGCTAGTTAGGATAACAGAAGCCAAGATGTGTCAGAAAGAGGCTGGACTTGAACCCAGAACACCCTAACTGTGAAGCCAGCGGTGTATGCCTTCTACCATGAGTGCCTCTCAGATTCACACACAAGGGTGAAGAGAAGAAGAACTGTCTCTGTTGCAGGACATGAATCAGGAATGCTGAGGAGTAAGCTCCTGACTCCAAGCATCAGGAGCCGGGAATCTGGGCCGCCCTCCGGGGCAGCGAGCTAAGCCTCAGTTTCCCCAGTAAAAGTTATTTTTTTTTAACCCTTGTACTTTGGTGTATTGTCTCCTAGGCGGAAGATTGGTAAGGGTGGGCAATGGGGGGTCAAGTGACTTGCCCAGGGTCACACAGCTGGGAAGTGTCTGAGGCCAGATTTGAACCCAGAACCTTCCATCTCTAGGCCTGACTCTCACTCCACTGAGCTACCCAGCTGCCCCTAAAAGTTATTTTTAAAAGAAAAAGAAATGGAGCCCGATGGACTTATAATGAAGAGGCCCCAGAGGGGAGACGGGAAAGTGCCGGCCTGCCTTCGAAGCAGAGCCGAAGGCCTGAGCTTGCGGAACGTGACGTGGGTTGTCACTGAGTCGCCACGGTGGTTAGTTTGCAAAACCATGTTTCTGGCTGACTTTCTTTTGCTGCGAAGGGAATACAAGTGGCTGAGGGCGAGGATCCTTTCTGTCTGTCTCTAGACCCAGTGCTGAGCCTGCCGTGTGTAGACGCTCAGTGGCTGACGGATCTGAGCTTCCTGCCAGCTCTGCGTCTGCTCGCTTCCGTATCATTATAGCTGGCACGGACAGCCAGCTGCTCCACTTGCCCACTTATGCCATGTTGACAAGAGACGCTTTCGTCTGATCCTAATGACACACTCTGAGACAATGAGTACAAATAAGATTGTCCCCATTTTACAGATGGGGAAAGAGAGAGTAAATGACTTGGCAATGGTTACACAGCCATGTGAATTTTTTTTAAGCCCTTAACTTCTGTGTATTGGCTCCTTGGTGGAAGAGTGGTCAGGCTAGGCAATGGGGGTCAAGTGACTTGCCCAGGGTCACCCAGCTGGGAAGTGTCTGAGGCGGGATTTGAACCTAGGACCTCCTGTCTCTAGGTCTGACTCTCCATCCACTGAGCTACCCAGCTGCGCCCATCCATGTGAATTTAAATCCAGGTCTTTGGAGTCCAAGGCACAGATATTTTCTGTGATTCCATGTTTTATTGCCTCTTATCTGAGGGTTCTTAAACTTGGGGTCCACAAACTTCTATTCTTAGAACTATTTCTCAATACAGTTGATTTCCTTTGCCAAACTATGCACGTAAAAGCGTGACGCTGAGAAGGGTTCACAGTCACGCCAGACTGACTGCCCCAGGGGCCCAGGACCCACTAAAGGCTTTTCAGACCCCTGGGCCAGGCACAGGGAGTGTGGCTAAACCCTAAGAAACAGTACCTGAACCAAACAAGCCCCATAAAGCCATTTTCCAGGTTCCGTGGCGGGATCTTTTCAGTAGAGGAGGGGGTAGAGAGGAATGGGCTGGCCAGCTCTCTGCCCCAGGCTCGTTGTCCAGTGGGGTTTCGAGGTGACGACCACCTCTTGGGAGGCAGCTCGATGCCGTGCGTAGAGAGACACCCAGATCTCGTCTTGGCACCAAATCTCCAGCAGGCGACGGCCCTTCCTTCGAGGAGCTCAGCGAGACGTCTGAGTATTAGCAAAGCCTCTGTGCCTTCCCGCTGTCCGGGGTACGGGGCGGGCTGGGGTCTGGCCCAGTGACGTTCCAAGACACATTTGCCTTCAGCTACCCGATAAGTTAATTAGCCCCAGGGGAGAGCCTGACGTGCCTGGGAGGCAGCCAGAGAAATGGCCCAATGGGGGGGTGAGGGGTGGAGTGTAGGGTGCTGGGGACATCCTGGGGGCCACTGTGGCTGCATTGGGGAGTGAGCTTTAAGAAGACTGGAAAGAGAGGGCAGCTGGGTAGCTCAGTGGATGGAGAGTCAGGCCTAGAGACGGGAGGTCCTGGGTTCAAATCTGGCCTCAGACACTTCCCAGCTGTGTGACCCTGGGCAAGTCACTTGACCCTCATTGCCTACCCTTACCACTCTTCTGCCTTGGAGCCAATACACAGTATTGACTCCAAGATGGAATTGTGAGGGTTTAAAAAAAAAAAAAGACTGGAAAGGTAGGAAGGGGCCGGTTTTGGGGGGCTGTAAAAGCCAGACAGGATTTGGTGTTTGGTCCCGGAGGCCGTAGGGAGCCAGCGGAGTTTGTTGAAGAGGGTTATGGTGTGGTCATCCCTGTGAGGCTGTGGGTGAGTCACAAGGTCTCTGGGCCTCGATTTCCCCGTCTTCCAGGAGGGGGCTGGGCTTGGGGGCCTTCCAGCTCTCCGTGAATCATGCGTGTACTTTATTTGACAGGAGAACAGCTATTTGGATCCCAGCATATAAAACCTCCCCCTCCAAAAGACGCGATGTTCCCTGCTGGAACAGCAGGCCTGATCTTTTCTGGGCTTGAGCTGAGCCCACGTAACATGAACAGTCGCTCTTAAGGCCGAGGCATGTGCTGTTCCTGCTCTCAGGACCCCCACCCGCAGCCCACGGACGCCTGGCTGCCAGGGAGCCCCGAGAGCGGAGCAGGGAGGCGGCTGGCTGGGCTCCTTCGCTCATTTGTGTTCCGTTCAGGCTGACGGTGGGGAGAAGCGGCCGCCAGCAGCGCTGCTGCTCACGGAGCCGCTCTTCATCTCTGGGTTAGTCATCGCTGCCGAGTGCCAGCCGTGCGCCGGGCAGCGCCCCCTCCGAGGATGTGTCTGGGGTGCGGGGAGAGCGGCACACGCACCAGAATGGTTCACAGGAGCCCTGGGTGGACTCTGCAGAGATTCCTCAGTAGATGTCGGCTCCTCGAGGGCACACACCGTCCTGTCTTGGGTGCCAGGTGTCGGCCTGGCACGGAGCGGCCCCTCGGTCAGTCATTGGTGCCCGAAGACCTGCCTGAGCGGCTGAAAGGGGCATTAGAGGCCGCTCACTGTACAGCAGAGGAAAGTAAATGCAAGGGACTGGCGTGGCTCTGAAGCAGGATTCGAACCCAGGTCCTCCTCTGACTCTGGGTCCAGGATTCTTCCCATGGCCCATGCTGCCTCTCCGAAAACAGAAATGATAAGTCAGTGCTCCGGCAGTGCCTGGGGCCTTCGAGGCCATTCGGGCACCTCGTAGTACTTTATCCACGTCTGACTGGCGGCGGGGAGTGAGGCTGGGGGATCTCCCTCCTTGGGGTGGCCCCGCCGAGAGAGCTCAGGTCAGGAGAGGAGAGGACCCGGGTTCAAATGGGACCTCGGCGCTTCCTGGCTGTGCCACCCTGGGCCAGTCACTGAGCCGTTTGCCTCGCCCGGCCCTTCTGTCTTAGAGCCACGACTAGGTGAGGCCTTTAAAAAAGGCAAAGACAACGTCTGGGTCTCGGAGAGTTCTGGACGTGCCGGCCAGCCCGGCTCCGGCTCCGGCTCCGCTCTCTCCTGCCAGGGCCGCCCGGCTCCGCTCTCTTCTCCAGGGCCGCCCGGCTCCGCTCTCTCCTGCCAGGGCCGCCCGGCTCTGCTCTCTTCTCCAGGGCCGCCCGGCTCCGCTCTCTCCTCCCCGGGCCGCCCGGCTCCGCTCTCTCCTGCCAGGGCCGCCCGGCTCCGCTCTCTTCTCCAGGGCCGCCCGGCTCCGCTCTCTCCTGCCAGGGCCGCCCGGCTCCAGCTCCGCTCTCTTCTCCAGGGCCGCCCGGCTCCTCTCTCCTCCCAGGGCCGCCGGGCTCCGCTCTCTTCTCCCAGGGCCGCCCGGCTCCGCTCTCTCCTGCCAGGGCCGCCCGGCTCCGCTCTCTTCTCCAGGGCCGCCCGGCTCTGCTCTCTTCTCCAGGGCTGCCCGGCTCCGCTCTCTCCTGCCAGGGCCGCCCGGCTCCGCTCTCTTCTCCCAGGACCTCCCGTCTCTAGGCCTGGCTCTCCATCCACTGAGCTACCCAGCTGCCCCCCTCACTCTTAACAAATTGCGTGAACGCCCAGGCCTTGGCCCTGCTCTTTCTAAGGGCTCTCAGAATCCTCAGATGAGTCGTCCTTCTGACGCTGGACATCGGCTCTTCCTCCCAGCCCAGTCAGACTCTGTGCCAGCGATGCATCTCTCAGGTCATCATATACCAACCTGAGGGCTTTTACTGGGCTCCCTGCTGGGGGGTTTCCATAAAGTGGCAGCATTAGAGCCTCTGCCATGGCCTGAGAAGGGCCTCTGATGGCGTGGACAGAGGGAGGACCCTGGAGGGGTCAGTCTGCCTCTGACCTGGGTCGCCGCTGCGAGGGAGGAGGAACTAGACAGACAGAAGCCTTTTGTGTGCCCGCTTTCTCCCTCCTTCCTTCCTTCCCTTTTCCTTCTGGTGACAGGCAGAAGCTGATCCTTTGGGCTGGATCTGGTAGTTCATAAAATAGTTTCCAGTATCCCTAGGCAGTGAGAGAGATGTTAAAAAGCCAGTAACTTCAGTTCCAGACACCCCACCTTTGTCCAAGGGCCAAGCGTTTGTGGAAGGAGGGAAGGAGAGAGGGAGCGAGGAGAGCAGACGCTAGCTAGGGAGGGGGGTCCCTGCCCACTGGGCGTCTCTCAGGGGGGCTGTGATCAGGGCTATCCTCTGAGGTCTCTCCTTATGCTGAAATTTAATCAGTCAGGGAATGGCCTGTGTGCCAAGCCCCGTGCTGGGTCCAGTGCCATAAATGAAGCCTTCCCTGCCCTCTCAACGTTTTAAGTTCTTTGTGGGGATGGCGATACGTGCCCATGTAAGAAGAAGAGGTCGTTTGGATTGGATCTATCCACTGAGCCATCCAGCTGTCCCTGGCAAAGCTCTTTCTCCCAAGGAATCTGTGATGCCACCCAGATGCTGTCCTCTCCATCTCCAGGGAGGAAGACTTGGCTTATGGGAAAGAGCACAGGACTCCGAGGCAGTCAGGGCCCTGGACTCTATGGTGTGGCCATGGCCAAGTCACTGGCTTTGCTGCTCCCATTTAGAAAATGAGAGAGTTAAGTTCAGGGGTCTCTTCTGCCTCTCGGGTCTATTAAAGAGAAATGAATCTGGGCGATGGAACCAAAACGTGAAGAAAACCAACCAGCTGGCATCCTCAGCCAGTCAATGAGAACAGCCCTCGCCTGGGATGCCGCTGGGAGCACAGTGGGGGAAAGCCCTGGACCTACAGGCAGGATGGCCTGAGTTCAAACCTCATCTCTTATTTCCAAGCTGCATGGCCTTGGGCAAGTCCCTCAGCCTCAGTTTCTTCATTTGTTAAACAAGGACAACGATAGCCCCTCCCTCTCAAGGGTGTTAGAAGGATACAAATAACATTTGTAAAGTACTTTGTAGACCTAATGATGCCACATACATTCCAGTTGTTATGATTATTGTCAAGCAGATGAAAGTGGGCTGTAGAATATGGGGGAGCTAGAAAGGCCTTGAGGGCTTCTTCCCCAGCACCCTCATTTTACAGATGAGAGAAGGCCCCAAGGCCCGGGGTGCAACCAGCCAGTTCATGATAGACCCTTAGTGCCAGTCTGGTGCTTCCCCACTATGCCATGCTGTCTGGCTGGCTTTGTTTTATGGGCCGGGTTCCGAGCCACCCCTATCCTCCACCCTCCTGCCACGTGCCCCCCAAAGTGATCTTGCCCCTCCCCTAAGCAAAAATATTTGGGCTTCCTAAGGAAGAAGATTTGTTACAATGTCCTCTCGTTTGATCCTGACAAATAATCCACTGAATTAGGTATCAGTATTAATATTTGGCAATCAGTCAGCATTTATTACACCCCTACTATGTTCCAGGTTCAGAGAGGTTGTAGATCATAGTTTATGATCTGGAAGGAACCTCCCTTCTAGTCTAAGCCCTTCATTTTACAGAGGAAGAAACCGAGGCCCATGCCAATCCATCAATAATCATTGATTACATGACTTACCCAGAATTATTGAAGTCATAACCTTCAGAGGAAGGATTTGAACTCAGGTCCTCCAACTTCAGGAAGCACCAGGAGTACCAGGTTAAGAATCTCTTCTAGGGTCCCACAGAGAGTACCTGAGATGGAAATTTAAACTTAGATTTTCCTGACCTCTAAAATGGAATGATTGGAAGCTCTGGAATACACAGTGTTCCGGGAGAGTCATCTGCTCTCCAGGGTCAACTGAGCCCAATCTTCTGCTCAAAAATAGATCTCCTCTCCAGCATCCCTGCAATGATAGAGAGCTCCCCACCTCCTGAAGCACCTCATTCCATTTGGCTGAAAAGCTGGATGGTGCTGAGAGTCTCTGCCCCCCTTTCCCACTCCTTGGCCGCCATCTTGCAGGAGTAGAATGGGGCTGCTGTACGCTGGCCCTAGATAAGCATGCCACAGGAGGCCATGGCAGGCGTGAGTGTGAGTGTGGCGGGTGTGGACAGGCTACACACATGTCACCAACGAGGAACCCTGAGGAAAAGCGGCGTGTAATTAGAAATCTTGAACCTTGGACTCCACCTCCCAGAATCCTTTTTCTCATCTCAAAATTCCTTTTCTCTCCCCCACTCTGTGTCCTCATGCATTGTAAGTACGTTTACTGGAGCTGCCTTTTCGCTCTCTTCTCTCCCGACCGCGGCTGGGTTAGCTCCCTCTTTGCTCCAGCTTTTTATTTCCCTTTACTTCGAGTTATTATTACTAAATCTCATTAACTATGTAATACGTGGAGATATCGTATATTCATGTTTAATCTTACAGCAGAAGTAAAGGAAGTCCATGTTTTAGGTTTAGGAGGAGAAGCCGAGCTGGTCTTGTGATGAGAGGGAGGGTGACAGGCAGGCAGCCAGCCGGAATGCTTCCAATCTGGGGAGAAATCAAAGAAGGCTTCTGGCACGTTGGGGGGACCTCACGGGGTGAACTCTGGGGAGAACATGGACCAAAGTCATCCAGGACAGGCAGGCACCGGATGGTCTGTAGTCTCCATTGGTGGAAGGAAGAAAAAAGGGAGATCTTAATGGATGAGAGCCCAAATCCACTGGAGCAACCACGTTGTACCCCCTTAATTTGAATCATTTGGGTTCGGATTTTCCCATATCCTTCCCCTCCCTCTTGGCAGAAACGTCCTGATTCTTGTGTCCATTAGCCAGTCGGCAAGCACTTACTGCGTGCCAGGCGTTGTGCCACAGACGGCGTCGCTCTTTGTGGCCTGGAGTAGCCCCAACCTGGCGTTAAATCTGAAGGTGATGCCCGCAGGTCCCTGGATCCTGAAGAACCTTTGACTTGTCAGGAATTGCGGCCTTGGTTCCGGCACACGGCGGGCCAGATTCGGCGGGGTTTTGCCATTGGATGGAACACTAGAAACTTACGCAGCTGCGGTATTTTTCAGAAAATGTTGTAATACGTAGTTCTGGTTACTTTGATTTGTAGCTTCAAAGAGGCTACCTTGGAGAGTGGAAAGAGGGCTGGCATCAGCCTGAAGACTTGGGTTTGGCCCATTCTGGCTGCGTGCCCTTTCCCCAGGCACCAATCTAAGACTGAAGTTCCAGGCTTTGATGTCTAGTTCATGCCCAGGAGTGCATTCTAGGGTCAGAGTGGCTGCCTGACCCATCCAGCCCCCAAGAACCCTAGTGAGGCAGGAACTAGACCCCCGGGAAGCCGCGTGGTACAGGATCTACCATCATACCTGGCCCTGCCCCATCGGACACAAAGGGGGGGATCCCGAAGGCCAGGAGGGAAGTAGTGGCTGTGGCCAGGCTACACAAAACAAAAAAGCTTGGGGCCAGCTTAGGAAAAGGCCTCTCTCGGGCAGAACAGCCCCCTGGGAAGACACCGGAGTAGGAAACCAATGTTGTGACATCAGAAATAACGGAGGCCCCGATTCTCAGCGAAGGAAGTGCCTATTTTAGGCACCCAGAAGGCATTTTTGGATCTTCCTGGGTTATTTGTAATCCCAAATGTGGTTTCCCTTGAATACTATTTCCAGGCAGTAGAAAACCTCTCTTGAGGTTTCTCTTCATAGAAGGCATCTGAAACACTCCTCCCTCCTCTCAGAAGCAGCATTCGTATTGGGAAGAACGCCACGTTTGGAGTCCAGAGGGTCCGAGTTCGAATCTCGCTTCAGGCACTTCTAGCTGGATTACCTTGGGCAAGACTCTCAGCCTCCGTTGCCTCAACATTCTTCTTCTTTGTCTTCGCATTTGATATTAAAGGAGAAAGGCATACGGGTGAACTCCCTAATGGAAACGTTTGAGTTTTGCTTTTCAAGGAGCTTCACAAAATGGGACTCGAGCTCTTAAAACCAGAATGCAGCTTGGGTCGGCCCGTCCATTCATTTAGTGCCAACTGTGGCGGCTCAAATACCAAGGAAGATCGGAAAACAGACCCCCGACTTTTGTTGGGGTGGGGGAGGCTCCGTTTCCTTATCTACAAATTGAGGGAGATGGGTTTGGTGGACCTCTGAGGACCCCTCCAGCTCCAGCTCCAGCTCCAGCTCCATCCCCGGGACTTTTAGGCTTCTGTTTCCTCCTCTATAAAATGAGGGGACGCACCCAAAGGAGTTCGAGATTTGCTTTGGTCCTCTGCAGTTTAACCGAGGCCTTGGCAAAGGCCTTGCCCCCCTCCCAATTAATTTTGTAATACAGAAATGCATTTGCACTCTTTGCACTTTCCCAGCTGCTGGGCTGGAGCAGGCCCATTTGTTTTGTTTTCTGTTTCTTCCTCTCGCTGGAACACTATTTCTTCTCCATTCAAAGTTTCTGCAGGAAGTAGAAGTTCATTTTAAGGAAGGAAGCCGCCCTCCCCCATCCTTTCATTCCTGCTTCAGACCGGTACCAGGACTGGCCCTCTCAAAGCCGGTTAGGGAAGATAATTCTATCATTTGCTGTGCCCATGAGTCAGTGGCACAGGGAGCCCCTGCCCGCGGGAACGGTGCCAGGGTGGGGGAGAGAGACGTGTTGCTTTCATTGTCGTTCGGCTCAGGAAACTGGATGGCCAGCGAGTACCTAACTTCAGAGTGGCATGAGGAAAGCGTCCGGAGAAAGAATAGTGAGCCATTGTTTGGGCTTCTTTTTTTTTTTTTTTTAATGGGTGGGTTGTTTTTATAAAGTTTTATGAACAGGAAACCCGAGCAGAACGCTGATCCCTTTGGTTTTAAGGACTTGCCAGATCTTTCTTATGGTTATTTTTGCGCTTCGGTAATGGGCACATCTGGGGCATGAGGGGGGACGAGGCGCCCAAATCAAGATCTCTGGCAGATTCAGAGCGAAGGGCTGGCGTTTCAGGTCTTGGTAATAATAACCTGGCAATGAAAAAACCAGCCTGGAACCCTACCCAGCCCAGAGCGGTCTTGCTCACCAGCCGTGGCCAGCCTGCGGTGTTTACTCTCATAAATCCCCTAGAAAATGTTCTTACCATGTGGGAACCTCTAACCTGCATTAAAGAGGGTTTCCTGCAGCCCAGGCCTCTCCCGCTTCCCCCAATATAACTTGGCCTTGCCTCGGATTGTTTTTCCTGGAAGATGATTTAATCTTCAGAAGGAGGTCCTATCGGTCCCGTGGCCGAGCCAGAGTTCCAGCCGTGCGCCTGCCAACTTGGGAGAACTTAAAAGTCTGCCTCCTTCCTGGAGGGCATCTAGTCACGGCTCACCTTGTAAAAGCTGTCTTGGTGCATTTTCCTGGCAGCCGGGCCTCGTAGGCTCCATGTAGCTGGTTTTTCTGAGCCTCCAGGCAAGGAATCAGGAGTTATTAAAGTTTGGGGAAAGCCTTGTGGGGCAGGGGCTGGGCTTATTTAGGGGATCGCTTTTCTCCACCTTCAGCTCTCTCTTCCTTCCTCCAACCCTCCAACTCACTCACAACCTAGGGCTAGGCCGTTTTCAAAGTGTGCCAGGCCGAAAAATGGGCATCCCTGCCAGAGGGCATCCTGGTCTAGGAAGAGGTGCTTAGGGAAAGCTTCCACCTCCTGTTGGAGACACTGAGTCTCTCGTTCCAAAAGAGGGAAGAGAAGCAAAACTTTTCCTCTTCTAAAAAGCCGGGCAAGGCCTGCTGACCCTTCAGGTTTGGCCTAAAACCTTGGAGTTTAAGGACCTGAATTCGGAAGGGCTGAGTGCTGGATCCTGCTCTGTTGGAGAGCCAGCCGAAGAACTGGTTCAGTGAGGTGTGGACGGATGTGCGGAAGGTAAAAGGAGCCGCTTTGGAGGGAAGGAGAAGAGGCGATAGATAGCATCTCGCTGAGAGCACGTCCCGGGAAGCCTCAGGCCTGAGGAGCAGGAAAGTCGTCTCCTCAACAACAGGGTGAATGATCGGACAGGTTGTGTGTTTATGCAAGTGTGGATGGGCGGGCCTGCACGTGTGTGCGTGTGTGTGTTTACGAGGGCTCGGAGGAGACAGAAAGTTCCCGGTGCTGTCTTTGTGGGCCACCATTAACCCTGAGGCCCAAGACATGACTACTGACAGAGGAGCTTGTACAGTGCTGGAAGAGGAGGGTATTAGGGCCACAGCCCTGCCTTTGGCTGGCTTCCAGCAACAACCCTGCACCCCAGGGGCTCTTCAAGGGGATTTGCCCTATTGGGCAGACAGCCTGGCGAAGCCTTGGGCCCCTTCTCAGAATCCCATCTGTAAATAAATAAACTACATAGAATGAAGACGGAAACCAGGGGGACTGAAATAAGGATTCTTTTTTTTTTTTTTTCATCTAAATTCTTGGACCCTTGGTTAAGAACTCCTGCTCTAGACAGCTGGCCTGGTTCTCTTCTAGAGCCCTTACATGGTGATTCCTCTCTGCAGTACCATCTTCCCTCTGCTTTACACTCATCTTTTCCCTGTCACTCCTGTGCTACAGAAGCTTCAGTAGCTCCCCGTGACCTCCGGGGTAACACTCAAACTCCACTGTCTGGCATTTAAAGCCCTTCTGGACAGATGACACACAATTTCTCCTCCTCTCCTCATCTGTTATGTTCCCAAGTGCTCTTCTGTCTCCCATCTGCATTCCTTTGCACAGACTTCCCCCATTTCTGGAACGAGTTCCTTCCTCACTTTATAGAGCTTCCCTCCGAGAAGGGCTCCAATGCCACCTTCTACAGGAAGCCTTTCCTGATTTCCCCAATTCTTGGCGCATTCCCTGCAAAAAATCACTTTTGTCTCTGCGCGTAGTCCTCCATAGAAGGGAGCATGGGCTCTGAAGGAAAGGACTATTTCCAGTTTTTGTCTTTGGGTCTCGAGCCCCCAGCTCTCTAGGTCTACCTGGCCAGTGTGTTCCGGGTGTCCATTTGGGGCGGGTGTCTATAGCCTAATGAAAGAGATAGTAACAACGACCGTGGTACCTCCTCGCTTGAAGACATTGGAGGTGTCCATATTATCTGCTGAAGAGAGAAGTCTGGAGATGGGGTGTGGGAAAAAGCATAGTAACAGCCTTCAGATAGTTGGAGTCTTCACGGGGCTGGAGAGCCTTGCTCTGCCCAGCTCCAGAAAGCAGAATGTTAGGAGTAGTCGGGGACAACCTCAGGGGCAGACTTTGACTTGATGCAAAGAAAAAGGGTCTCGACGATGGGGATGGTCGCAAAGCATAAAAGGCCGCCATTTTGGAAGGCCATTTGTAACTCCAGTTTCAAGTAAGGGCTGTATGATAGTGATGGTGTAAAGGGAATTCTCGATGGGGTAAAAGGATCAGATTTAGTTGCCTCTCAGGTTACGGGCATCAACCCATTCCTCTCTGTCCTATCCACTTGGAGAGCATAAAAGATTTTGTCCAAAGCTTTGCTGAACTATAGCTGAAATGGGTCCAAGCTGTATCCTTTTTAGAAAATTAGTTTAATCAGGAGAGATGCCAGGGCTGGATATATAGATCTTGGGATTCATCCCTGAAGAGATGGTAATTAAACCCTTGGGACATCCAACTGAGTGCTCAAGAATCACTTGATTTAAGCCATCATCTAAAAAGTGTTCTTTCCTGTTATATCTTCAATAAATAGATTTACACATACAAATCTGGAAGGATCCTCAGCGGTCACCTAGCCTAGTCTTTTCCTAGATAAGGAAAATGAAGCCTTGGGAGTCTAAGTGACTTGACCAATGTCATACAGGGAGTCAGTGGTTAAGGTAGAATTTGAACCCGGGTCTTCTGGCTCCAGAGCCAGTGCTTTTTCCTCTGAAAACTTGGGGAGATAAGATCTCAAAGAGCAACATATCTAGGGAGCTAGGGTTCTTAGAAATTCCCAGTGCCTTTCTTCGTTCTGTCTTTCCCTAGGAAGTGGTATTTGTGTGTGAGGCTAGGATCTGGCAGAAAGGGGAATTACTATGATAATATTAATACTTTGCATGTTATTACATTTTTATTGCAAAGTCCTCTCATAGTTCTTCTCTGGCAGGGAAGAAAAATAGTGTATACAATAAGAGAAAAATCAAGAAAAGACGTTAATAATAGCATGATTATTTTCAAACTCAGAGGCCCAAGAAAAGTAATAACTGATGTGTAATGTATGCAGATCTCTGCAAGCAATCGTTTAAATGGAAGAGGCAGGAGAGGGGATACTTGCAAATGGCAAGGTTTGCAAATGATAGTTTACACTGATGGTACCTCGTTGGCACTGGGCCACACTCATGAGGAATGAAAGGTCTGGATGATAGAATTGTAAATTTTCACATAGAAGCTCAATAAAGAAGGTCTTGGGTGTAGAAACAAAAAAAATTAGTTTAGTAGCTCTGTCAAAAGAAGAAATGAGGGGGGCAGCTGGGTAGCTCAGTGGATTGAGAGCCAGACCTAGAGATGAGAGATGCTAGGTTCAAATCTGGCCTCAGACACTTCCTAGCTGTGTGACCCTGGGCAAGTCACTTGACCCTCATTGCCTACCCTTACCACTTTTCTGCCTTGGAGCCAATACACAGTATTGACTCCAAGATGGAAGGTGAGGGTTTAAAAAAAAAATGAGGTGAATGTCCTTGATCTAGCCATGCTGGTTCTTAGTGATAATTACTTCCTTTTCTAAATTTTCACAAATCATACCTTAAGTAAGATATTCTATTAGATTGTAAGTTCCTTGAGGGCAAAGACTCTTTTTAAAATGTTTTAAACCTTTACCTTCAGCCTTAAAATCAATCCTGTGTATTGGTTCCAAAGCAGAACAGTAAGGGAGAGGCAAGAGGGGTTAAGTGACTTGCCCAGGGTCACACAGCTATAGAGACTGTCTTTTGCCTTGTTTGAAACTCTAGTGCTTAGCGTAGTGCCTGGCACATCGTAAGCGTTTAATAAATGTTTACTGATTGATCAGTGTTCTAGAATTTATCAGCAAATGAAGTCAAACTCCCTTAACTAGAGTTTCTAGATTTCATTTTTTGGGAAATCAGGGCATTGGCGCTTCTGGCGTTCCTCTGATCCCTCTTCCATAGTCCATGACTTTTCACCATCAATGGCTTAGCATTCACACCTGGCAGGTAAGATTTGGTTCATCCATGCCTTGTTAGTGACTCATGGAGCAGTTAGTGTTCACTTACTATGCCCTCACTCACAATGAGTTATATAACTCTTTGTTGACCATTTTTGGTCCATTCTTCCCACTCTGTGTATCTTTCTACTTGGTCAAGAAAACGGAAGCAAACTAAAAATTGAGTAGTTCTGCCTTCTTCCCCTCATCTGGGGCACCAGCCCATTCATTTAGAACTGTCAGCTTCTCCTTTCTTTGATCTCTCTTTTGCCCAAGTCGCCTTTCTTCGTTCTCCTTTGCCTTTTCTGGTCCTAATCTTACAATCTTGTACTCATCCTTTATTACCTGCCCTTGCTACCACCTCCTATGTGAGTCTTCAAAAAATATAAGTTACAGGACATAATTACAATTATTTGTCAACCTCCCTAGAGCATCTGAGAATAGTCACCAATAGGTGACTCAGGCATCTGTGACCCAGGCTTGCCCTTTGGTGCCCCCCTTAGAGCCAGACAGTGCTGGCTAGCATTATGTAGCGCTTACTATGTGCCAAGTACTGTGCTAATCACTTTACAACCTAAAACTGCATTTGGCACTACCAAAAACTAAACGAGCACACCGTGCAAATGATACCAGCCCTCTCTTAAATCGCAGGCTTGCTTTGCTCATCTGCCCATCTTAGGGATTTGTCCAGGATAGGTGAGATTGCAAAATGGATGAAAAGCATGAAGGTGACCTAGAAATTAGTGACTAGTTATTAGAACTTATTATGACTATTATTGTTATTCTTAGGGTATATGGGGTGGTCAGGGAGGACTAGTACCTCTGCTGAGGGGGCTTATCAAGCCCTTTTCAGCATTGTTACCCATCGTTGGTGTCCATCTGTCATTCAACTCTCCCTTGTGGCTCCCAGAAGCTGTATCGTGAGCAGTGTCCACACCTCCTTAAAACCATCTCAGCAGATGGACTAAACCAGATTGAAGGAACCTTTAAACGTGTTTGGTGATCTAGGAGGATGCCTACCCCCAAGCACATGAAGACTTCCGTCAGTGGAATGGACAGGCAAAAAGAATTGGTTCCGATGGCCTTAAAGGTGGTGGAAGCAAGAACGGTAGAGTACTTGGAGCCTGGTCAGATATGGAAGACTTCAGGGTCAGCATCCCCTGCATCCTGGGCCATCGCCGGCCAGTCACCTTGACTTTTGTCTTGCCACTGGACTCGGGTGACTTTGGAAGAGAGAGGGAGGCTGAGGACTTTGCACCATGCCACCTCTCTGAAGTACAATTCACATGCAAGTCAAGACATCGCCCCCATGATGTCTTTGTTCTTCTTCAGAAACACTACCAACAGGGGCAGCTGGGTAGCTCAGTGGATGGAGAGTCAGGCCTAGAGACGGGAGGTCCTGGGTTCAAATCTGGCCTCAAGACACATCCCAGCTGGGTGACCCTGGGCAAGTCACTTAACCCCCATTGGCTACCCTTACCACTCTTCTGCCTTGGAGCCAATACTCCAAGACAGAAGGTAAGAGTTTAAAAAAAAAAAATGCAAACTCTCTGAAGGCAGAAACTGGCCTGTTTGACTTGTGTCTGCTTTGTTTAGCACAATGTCTGGCACCGAATAAGCATTTACACCTATAGGAACCTATTAGATCATTTTCATGTCTTCTCCCCCATAATGCCTTGCACATGAGGAGCTCAGAAATGTTTCTTGAATTGAAAAAGGTTTAGCTTAAAAACATAGAACTAATCAAATATGATTTCTTGAATTCTTCACACGAGACCAAGAACCATTCACAAGACTTTGTATCTGATGATCCAGCATCTCCTTCGGGACATACTAGACGTGTCCTAAAATTGCTAGATGAAAGAAGCCTATGGAGAGAGTAAGTCTCCTGAGGTCACTGCCTTCTTCCTGAGATTCTTCTCCACTCAGTCTTTATAGAGTAATTGAGACTGAAGCAGTTAGCTAACTCCATGAAATACAGCCAGAAATGCCGCCATCTTGGAAAAGCACTCAACCCAGCTCCAGGAGAGGTGGGGAAAGGGGAAGATTTCCCAAAATATTTCTACTTAATCACAGTTTTTGCATTTCTGCCCAAGGGCAATTTAAGTTTGTTGGCAGGAATCGTGCAAAGAAAGATGATGCTTTTATACCTTCGGTTTTCCTAAATCTCTTAAAGTGATCATGCGTGATTCTTTCTGTTCAAATTTTTACTACCATTGACATTTTCTAAGCTTCTTTTGTGAACTAAAACAATAAGAACCCTTTCCCCTCTTTTCTTTTCCGTCTTTGTCCTCTTTTTCTCCTCTTCCTCCTCCTCCTCCTCTTCCTCCTCCGCTTCCTCTTCCTCCTCCTCCTCCTTTTCTTTGGGATTTCCATAACAACATCTCTGGTTCCCTCATCAAAGTCTAGCATGTTTCAATGCACAAAAGCAAAGAGTCTCCAATCTTACTGTTGACATTAGGACAGAGACCCATTGTCTCTTTGAGACAAATGGCTGTTGCGGGTTGTCTTTAATAGATAGTAAAAGTGGAAACTGAGCGTGCTCCTGGATCTGAAACCAATGGGATCCATAACACTGGAGGGAGTTTAGCTCTGTGCCTGGCACATAGTAAGTGCTTAATAAATGTTTATTGACAAGAATGAAATCTGATCATTTTTACCATTCCATTTCAGCAGCATGCTGGGATGGTCATAATCTTGATCTTGCTATCACTCCCAAGTATCCCACTTCTATATCCAAGTCTCAGAAATTTTCTTTTTCTACTGAGAATTTTTTTGTTACTGATTCTACCTCCCTCTGTGTCTTACTACTTACTCCTCATCCTCATTGTGACCTCTCATCCTTCCATGGCCCTCACTACTTTCTTAGGCCCTTGGCACAACTGTGACCACTCTTTCTTTCCTTCCCTTGGTAAACCAATTCAACTATACCATGTTCATTCTCCAGACCCTTGCTTCCTCCTCTCCCCACCCCAACCTTGCCAACGCCATCTGAAAACTAGTCAATCCTACCATCTTCCTCCTTCACTTCAGTGATCTTGCTGCTTAGCAGATCTAGAGGAAGCCAGAAAACTCTACTGCCTGGGTCCAGCAAAGATTTATGTTTTCCTATCTCCGCTGAGTCCTCAATACAGCAAAGCAGTTATTCTTCTCCTCTTTAAGGATTCTCTGTCTAAACCTTCCCTTACCTCTTCAAGTCTTCCATGCTAACTCCCCTGCCCTCTTAGCTGAGAACTTTATTTCATAGTTCACTCCCACCCAAAAAAAAAATTGAGACCATGCACCAAGAACTTCCCGTTCTCCATCTAATGTCATTCTGGTATCATTATCTTCTATATCCTCCTTCACTCTGATTTCTTTTTTTTTTTTTAATATTTTATTTTTTTAGAAAGATTTTCCATGGTTACATGATTCTTATTTTTACTTTCCCCTTCACCCCCCCATATCCAATGCAAATTTCTACTGGTTTTAACATATGTGATCAATCAAGACTTATTTACATATTATTGATAGTTGCATTTGTGTGGTCGTTTAGTGTCACATCCCCAACCATGTCCGCATCCACCCATGTGTTCAAGCAGTTGTTTTTCTTCTGTGTTTCCACTCCTGCAGTTCTTCCTCTGAATGTGGGTAGTGTTCTTTTCCATAAGTCCCTCAGAATTGTCCTGGGTCATTGCATTGCTGCTAGTACGATTTTACCACAATGTATCAGTCTCTGTGTATAATGTTCTCCTGGTTCTGCTCCTTTCACTCTACATCAGTTCCTGGAGGTCTTTCCAGTTCACATGGAATTCCTCCAGTTTATTATTCCTTTGAGCACAATAATATTCCATCACCGGCATATACCACAATTTGTTCAGCCATTCCCCAATTGAAGGGTATCCCCTCGTTTTCCAGTTTTTTGCCACCACAAAGAGTGCGGCTATAAATATTTTTGTACAAGTCTTTTTATCTCTGCTCTCTTTGGAGTACAAACCCAGCAATGCTATGGCTGGATCGAAGGGCAGGCAGTCTTTTAGAGCTCTTTGGGCATAGTTCCAAATTGCCATCCAGAATGGCTGGATTAGTTCACAACTCCACCAGCAATGCATTAATGTCCCAATTTTGCCACATCCCCTCCAACATTCATTACTTTCCCCTTCTTTCATTTTAGCCAATCTGCTAGGTGTGAGGTGATACCTCAGAGTTGTTTTGATTTGCATTTCTCTAATTATTAGAGATTTAGAACACTTTCTCATGTGCTTATTGATAGTTTTTTTTCTTTATCTGAAAATTGCCTATTTGTGTCCCTTGCCCATTTATCAATTGGGGAATGGCTTGATTTTTTTATACAACTGATTTAGCTCCTTGTATATTTGAGTAATTAGACCCCTGTCAGAACTTTTTGTTATAAAGATTTTTTCCCAGTCTGTTGTTTCCCTTCTGATTTTGGAAGCATTGTTTTTGTTTGTACAAAACCTTTTTAATTTAATATAATCAAAATTATTTATTTTACATTTTGTAATTTTTTCTAACTCTTGCTTGGTTTTAAATTTTTCCCTTTCCCATAGATCTGACAGGTATACTATTCTATCTTCACTCTGATTTCTGATGAAGACCAAGATTTTCTCCTCACCAAGGGAAACCCCTTTCCATGTTCCCTTGATGCCAGCTTTCCTATCTTCTTCCAGTGGCATTAGGAACGAGGAGTTGCTTTATCTCACGTATGCTCAACATGTATTTAGGATAATAATAAAAATAATAACTGACCTTTAAATAGCACTTTTAAGGCTTTTGATGTGCTTACCTATGTTCTCCTTTGTTATGGTTCCTTGTTATAAGCAGTAATACCTTGGAGGAAGGGGGAAATCAGGAAAGACCTCCTGTAAGAAGTGACATTTGGCTTGAATCTTGAAGGGAGTGGGGGTTCCAAGAGGCAGAGAGAGAGAGAGAGAGAGAGAGAGAAAGAGAGAGAGAGAGAGAGGGAGCGTTCAGGTATGGTAGGGGGCATAGCATGCATAAAATCTTAGATGTGAAAAGTGGAGAGGAATAACAAACAAGTCAGTTTGACTTGAAAATAGAGTGTATGAAGGGAAAATAGCATGTGAGCTGCCTGGAAAGATAGGTCGGAGACAGATTAGGAAAGGTTTTATATATCAGCTTTATCCAAGAGTCAGTAGAGAGCCACCAACCTTCCTGAGCAGGGGAGTGACATGGTTAGACTTGTGCTCCAGCTGGGTCAGCCTGACAGCTGTGCAGAGAGCACATTGGAGAGGCTAGATGAAGAGAGGCTCTGAGAATGGGCTCCTTTGGTACCGGTATTCCCAGTGCCTGGCACCGTGTTTGTTGACCACTGCCTGACTGACTCCAGTGATTCACAGAGCAAACAGTTTTATCCAGTGATCTTGTTTTTAAAAATGCAAGGAGATCCAGTGGAAAGATACTGAGAGCCAAGAGACCTGGATGCCTTTTGGGGTATGGTCTGAACTAGCTAACTGCCCATTCCCTTCTAATTTTAAAATTCTAGAATTTAAATCCTGCCTGTGTTACCGCTGTGTGACCCTAGGTAAGTCTCTTGTCCTCTCTCAGTCTCCATCTCCCTTTCTGTTACATGGAGATAATATTATCCCCTAGGTTGTTAGGCTCATTTGAGCAAAGGCTTTGGAAAGCACCCTATGGGTCTGAGTTATCGCTGGGATTTTGCTCACTGTCCCATTGGACACCACCTGCCTCATCAGCACCTTAGTGCTTGGCCCTGTTCCTAGAAATACAAAACCAGGCGCATCACTTCAGTCCCAAGACTGTGGAGCATTTTATAGGATCATAACGTTGAGAGTCCTAAAAGGCACTTTGTCCACTGATTAAATGCTGATTGTTAAAACATAAGCCTATAAATGCATTATGCTCTCTCTGTCTCTGTCTCCCTCTATCTCTCTGTCTCCCTCAGTGTCTCTCTCTCCCTCTCTCTCTCTCTCTCTGTCTCTATTTCCTCCTTTCTCTTTCTCCCTCTTTCTCTCTTTCTCTTTCTCTCTGTCTCTCTCCCTATCTCTGTCTCTGTCTCTCTTTCCTCCTTTCTTTCTCTTTTTCTTTCTCTCTCCCTCTGTCTCTGTCTCTTTCTCTCTCCCTCTGTCTTCCTCTCTCTGTCTTTCCTTCTTTCTCTTTCTCCCTCTGTCTCTCTTTCTGTCTCTGTCTCTCTCTCTCTCCCTCTCTCTGTCTTTCTTTCCTCCTTTCTCTTTTTCCCTGTTTCTCTCTTTCTCTCTCCCTCTTTCTCTGTTTCTCTTTCTCTTTCTCCCTCTCTTTCTCTTTCTCTCTCTCTCTCTTTCTCTCTCCCCCTCTCTCTCTGTCTCTCTTTCCTCCTTTCTCTTTCTCCCTCTCTTTCTCCCTCTCTTTCTCTTTCTCTCTCCCCCGCTCTCTCTGTCTCTGTCCCTCTCGGGCCTGTGGACCCAGTGAGATGACTCCCCAAGCTGGGACAAGAATGTATACTCTGGAACATCTCCACCCCCAGGGATCATGCTTTGGGACCACCTTTTAGGAGAGAGACTGTGAGTGCAACAAGGTCCTTGGGATCCCTGACCCGTCTTGGTTGGCATCTAAGAAAGATTGGCCTTATATGAAATAGAGTAAAGTGATTTTTTGTTTCATCTTGTCTGACTCTTTGTGCCCCCATTTGGGGTTTTCTTGGCAAAGACACTGGAGTGTTTGGCCATTCCCTTCTCCAACTCAGATGAGGAAACAGGCAAATAGGGTTATGTGACTTACCCAGGGTGGCACAGTTAAATTCAGCATCTGAGGCTGAATTTAAACTCAGGAAGAAGAGTCGACCTGAGTCCAGGCCCTGAGTTCTATTCACTGAGCCTTCTAGCAGCCCCGAATAAAGTAAAAGTCAAATTAAAAGACACGGAAGACAAAAGCAGGACCAGAAGTGTGGAGAGCCGTGCCCAGTTACCCAATTGTCTTACTTAATATGACAGATACCCCAGCTCAGAGAGGGGGACTGCCTGGCCTCCAAACACCCAGCCCCCAGGCCAGGATGGGATTCACCCAGAAATCCTCTCACTCAAAAAGGAAAGACCCAGGGAGAGGGGCCAGGGGGCCACAGAGTGGGGCCTCAATTTCCTCCTCTGTAAAATGAGCACAAGGCAATATGGCAGCTGTGTCAAGCCTCTTGCTCTGGTGATGCTAACTATTATTATTATCTGTGTGGGGCCTCGCTTTTCCTGTCTGTAGTTGTGGGGATCAAATGGACCAGTGTGTGGAAAGCCCTTACAAACTGCGCTGCTCACCCGGGTGCCCCAAAAGATTACTGGGGACTCTGGAAAGGCTTTGCTGTAGAATGACTATTAGGATACCTTTAAACTGCTCTAGACCGGGCTGGTCAGTATGGACTGGCCTTCTGACCTTTCTTCAACCTATTTAGGGTTTTCCTGGCAGAGATCCCAGAGCCCCGGCCATTTCCTTCTCCTGTTCATTTGGCAGCTGAGGAAACTGGGGCCAGCAGGGTGAAGGGACTTGGCCAGGGTCACCCAGCTAGGAAGTGTCTGAGGCCAGGTTTAAACTGAGGAATTGGAGTCTTGCTGACTCCAGGCCCAGCTCTCTCTCTCACTCTCTCTAACACAACCCTCTAGTTCCTCCCCCTCCCCCCAGGGGCACCCACTTTCTGCCAGCCTCAGCCCGGGGGCCCAGGGGAGGCCTTTCAGGGATGCACGTGGGGTCCGATGGCCATTGGGAGCCCCCAGGTAGGTGGGGCTTCGGGACGAGATGGAGAGGCGCCCCCTGACGCGCCCTGCCTTCGCCCACAGCCCAACGGGGCCCAGCCCCTCTCCCCGTGCCACCCTGTCTCGAAGGGAAAGGGCCCCGGATGCCCGCAGCTCGGCGCGAGGGAACCGCCAGCCCCGTGCCCAACCCCATCTTTTGTGCTAAAGCGGGCAGGCACACAAAGGGAGCCCGGGAGAGGCGGCTACGGGCGGCCCACCGGGACTCCACTCCCGTGTCCGGCTGCTGCAGCGCCCCACGCCACGAACACGGGCGGCCCCCGGAGGAAGGCGCCACACCCAGCTCCCTCGGGGAGGCGGCGTGCGGGGGGCGGGGGAATAAGCCCCAAAAAGAGAAGTGGGGGCACGGCCGCCCCGCGCTCCGACTGCCTTCCTCCTCCCCCTCTGCTTACCTAACGCCGACTTACAGTAAGCGGCTGCTGGCGCCTCCCCCTCGGCTCGTCCCCGCCCCTGAGTCCCGGGTGGGCGGGCTCGGCGCTCCTGCAGGCTCGGCTTACACCGCCCGCCCGCCCGCCCGCAGGCACCAGCTGCAGCCAAAGCCGCCAGTCAGCCCGCCCGGCCGCTTCTCTCCTCGCCGCGGCCGCTCCGGCAGCTGCTGCCAGGCTCGCCCGGCCGGGCATGGTCCGCGGGGGCTAGCAGCTGGGCGCATGCCGCGCTCCTGCCGCCACCGCCACCGGGCACCGTGGAGGTGACACCCAACTTGGCCTTGGCGTTTCGCGCGCGCCCGGAGCCCACCGCGACCCCCGAGGCGGCGCCGGCGCC
>NC_058130.1:13285024-13316564 GCF_016433145.1 Gracilinanus agilis | reverse complement strand
CTCTCCTCTCTGCTCTCTCCTCTCTGCTCTCCTCTCTGCTCTCTCCTCTCTGCTCTCTCCTCTCTGCTCTCCTCTCTGCTCTCCTCTCTGCTCTCTCCTCTCTGCTCTCCGCTCTGCTCTCTCCTCTCTGCTCTCTCCTCTCTGCTCTCTCCTCTCTGCTCTCCTCTCTGCTCTCTCCTCTCGCTCTCCTCTCGCTCTTCTCTCTGCTCTCTCCTCTCGCTCTCCGGCAGTCCTGGATAAAGCTGGGAGGGACCGTGGAGACCATCAAGTCCAACGTCCTTGTGTTACAAAGGGGGAAACTGAGTCCCAGACAGGGGAAGGGACTTGCCCGTGGGAGAGCTGGGGTTGAACCCGGGGACCCTGCACCTGAGGTCTCTCTCTCGTGGATAGTGTCCGAGTTGGAGAAAGGAAGACTTGAGTTCAAATCTTGCGTCTGATGTCACCGAGCCACAGAACCGTGGCTAACCCTCTTGGTGGGATCCGTATCTCTAGCCGGAGCAGCCCGAGAGCAGCCGGTAGTCCCACCCCTTCGTTTCACAGACGAGGAAGCCGAGGCCCCCAGCAAGTCACGGTCAGAGGCTGAGCCTTGAACCCAGGGCCTCTGGTGCTAGCAGGCAGGCAGCGCAGCTCCTTTACTCTCAGGTGCAGAGGGGCCGCCTCGCGGGCTGAAACGCCTCTGATGGCTCTGGCCATCGTCCAGGGGGGCCATCAGGAGGGTCAGGCAGAGCCCCACGTGTGCAGGTGGACGCGCCCCGGAGGCTGCCCTCCCAGCGCACCCAGAGAGGGGGAGGGCCTTGACCCAGGAAGGACGGGACCCAGATTTGCAGCCGAGGCTCCTTTCCCCGGGTGGCCTTTCTGCCTTCCTCGTCCTCACCCTCCCGACAGGTCCTGGGCCCCCGAAGAGCAGGTCCGCCATGTTAGAACACATGGAGGCTCCTTGGCTCGGAATTTTGGCCATCGCCTTCCTTTGCTCCTCTTGGACGGGGCTCGCTTGTTCTCTCTCGTCTCGGGGAACAATCCGAAGCTTCCCCCAACGCAGAGGGTTGGGGCCCCCGCTGGGGTGGGCGGTCACCCTCGAGAGAGAGAAGGTGGCATCCTAACCCCATCCGGAAGCATCATCCCCTTTAGACAGCACAGGCACAGCCAGGGGAATGTTCTTCTGGACATGCCCCCCCCCCAGCTCAGGAAGGGCCCCCCCGACCCAACAGCCCCTTCTTCCTTCCAAGCCCCCCTTTGCCCGGCCTGTCAGAGTAGACCCCCCTCATTGGCATGGGTGTCCCCCAGGATGGTGGTTTAATTGCAATATAATTAGCACCCCCCGCCTGACACGGGGAGCACCCGGGGTTGGCACGTCCCCCTGTGGCATTAGCCCTCTAGAAAACTGAATGCCAGCCTGGCTGTGCCATGCAGGGTGGGTGAGTGAGGCCCTAGAGAAGGTGGCACAGCTGCCAGGTGCCAGGACTAAGTGAGCCCTTGTGGTACCTGTGCCCCCCCTTGCCCCAGCAGACAGATGGACACACTCTCCAACAAGGGCGCCCTGCCCGCATCCGCCCTTTGCCTTAGCTGACTGTCCAGGGGAGCCAAAGCAGAGCCCCCCACTGTCCCCCCAAGCCGGGTGCAGGCAGGCATCCTTGGGGTGACGGGGGAGCCCCTGGCCGCATCTTCAGCATCTTCTGCCTTCTCCACAGTACAGCAGAGGGGGAAGGGGAGGGAGCCAGCCTGCAGCCCTGCTCTGGGGGGCAGCATCCTTGGAGGGCGATGGCTGGGGGGGCAGCAGGTCTGAAGACCCCCCCCCCCGCCTGTGTGCGCTGTCACCCTGACGTGGGGAGGCGAGAGCGTCCCCGGGGAGGAGCGCCCGGGAGGCAGCCGCAGGATGCTCAGGCGATGGCTGGCCAGCTGGGGTATCCCTTCCTGGCTGCCGCCCAACCCCCGCGCCCCAGGAGCCCTGCCAGAAGCCCCACCGCAGAGCCTGCTCGGCCTGGGCTTCGCTCTCGGAAAGCCGTCCGGCCACCCCGCGGGACCCAGAAGTCCCAGGGTCGCCGGTGGGGCCGGTTTCCCTACATCCTGGGGAGGGATGCTGGCGGGGCTGTGCGCGCCTGAGGATTGGATGGCGGGAGGGAGGCTGCCAGCCGCAGCGGCTCTGCTTCAAGGGCAGCCTCAAGGCACTCGGGAGGCATGGCGAGAAGGAAAGATGAGCGGCCGGCCGCGGCCGGGACGGTGACGATGCGGGCTGAGGCCGCGGGCTGAGGCCGGGAGCTCTGGCTCGCTTCCTGCCCCCCAGCCGCCTTCTCCATGTGCTGCCCGTGGTCCGCGCAATGTCAGATGGAGGTTAGGAAGACTCGGGTAATTCATCTCGTGCTTCTCTCCCTTTCCTCCCCTCCTCGCCCGCCTTCCCCGGCGTCTCCCCCATCTCGGAGGCAGCGTTTGGGGGCTTAACGAACCGAATGGGGGGAGGCGGGGCAGTGAGGTTACTCCGTCCTAGTGATGTTTCTTTGTGTGATTAACTTAGCGTTTGTGAGTATCGTTTGGATCTCTATGGAGGGAGGGAGGGACAGACAGACAGGCAGACAGACAGAGAAGCAAGTTTGTTTCTCTTCTGGGAACTTGAGGGAGAAGAATGCAAGTTCTTTAAAAAAGGAAGCCCGAGGAGGAAGGCAAAGCCCGGGCCACGGTTTCTCTCTCCTGACAAGGTCATTGGAGAGGAGAGCAGGCGGCCGCTCTCGCCTCTGGAGGTGGAGGGGCTGGTGGGGAGGACAGCCCTCCCCTGGGAGCCCCCAAATCAAAGCCAGCAGACCTGGGGGGAGCGCAGAGACCCCATCCCCCGCTGGACATGCAGCCGGGGCCAGGGATGGCCGCCGGTGTCCGCCCTTCCTTGCTTCTCCTACCGTGTGCAGGTGAGCAGGAGCCTCCCTGCGGCAGAGCAGATGTGCCCGGGCTGAGCCGGGCCAGTGAGCAGCGGCGCATTGTCACAGGCTGTCAATGTCTGCAAAGTGACCTTTCTCGTTATTTCCTCTGCAATCCACAGGAACCGAGCAACAAGCGGGTCAAGCCCCTGTCCAGAGTCACGTCGCTGGCCAACCTCATCCCTCCTGTGAAGGCCACCCCACTGAAACGATTCAGCCAGACCCTGCAGGTAAGGGGGACCCCGGCAGGGGGGCTGCTGTCCAGCTGCGCCGCAGATGGACCCTCATTGCTGCTGAAGATTCTTCCCGAGGTTCTGGTCTGGAGGGGGGGCCGTGTTCCATTCGGCAGGGATGGGCACAAGGGCATTTGGCACAGTGAATGGAGAGTCGTGTAAAGCCAGGAAGTTCTGAGTTCAGGTCTACTCTCTGAACAGGAAGCCGTCGCTGAATAGCTCCTTCCTAAGACTCTTGAGTTGGGGAGGTGCTGCTGACTCACTTGGGGAAGGGAGCCTCCACACCAGAATTTCCATGGACCAATAAGTTGCAAGCCCAGTCCCTGATCCTAGGAATGGTCATATGTTTTTGTTGGAATGATACTAAAAGTTCTCAGAACTTTAACTCTGAAAGAATAATGAGAAGATGCAACTCGTCTCAGGGCCATTTTTTTTTAGACCCTTGTACTTCAGTGTATTGTCTCATAGGTGGAAGAGTGGTAAGGGTGGGCAATGGGGGTCAAGTGACTTGCCCAGGGTCACCCAGCTGGGAAGTGGCTGAGGCCAGGTTTGAACCTAGGACCTCCTGTCTCTAGGCCTGACTCTCACTCCACTGAGCTACCCAGCTGCCCCTCAGGGCCATTTCTGTGCTGGGTTTGTCTCCCATTTAGAGAGCCCTTGAAGCCCCCAACACTCTTTTTTTTCCCATTTGGGCTTCTCAGCAACCCCAGAAAATAGGGGTCTCAAAATGGTTATAGCCATTTTGTGGATGGAGAATCCAATGGTCAGGGGGCAGCTGGGTGGCTCCGTGGATGGAGAGCCCTGCTTATAGATGAGAGGTCCTGGGTTCAAATGTGGCCTCAGACACTTCCTAGCTGGGTGACCCTGGGCGAGTCACTTAACCCCCATTGCCTAGCCCTTACTGCTCTTCTGCCTTGGAACCAGCACACAGTATTCATTCTAAGGGTAAAAAAAAAAATAGAAACAGTGGTCAAAGGGATGAAGTGGTTTGTTCGTGATCAAATAGCTGGTAGGAAGGGAGAATGGTAACACGCATTTATTAGGTGCCAGGCAGTATGATAAATGTTTTACAATCATGGTCTCATTGGATCAGTCCTGGGAGGTAGATGCTTCTAGTACCCCATTTTATAAAAGAGGAAACTGAGGCAGACGATGGTCAAATGACTTGCCCAAGGTCACATAGTGTTTAGGGTAGAATTTGAACTCCACGTCGAAGGTTCTATCCATTTTGCTTTCAGTGCATTATATCCTTTAGTCCTCCCTGTCACTCTGTAAATGGTTAGCCTGAGTATTATCAGCCTGGTGTTACAGATGAGAGAGCAGAAGCTCAGGGGCAAAGGACTTGGCCATGTTCATACAGGTAGGCTCAGAGGTGGGGTCTCGACCCCCTTTTTCCCAGCTTCACGTCCAGACTTAGATGCTCTCCTCCAGGTAGGGAGCCGGTACTTGTTGTTACCTTTACCGCAGGCTTTGCAGATGCGCCGTTGTGCTAGGAGTGCTTCACCTCA
The DNA here is from genome assembly GCF_016433145.1 of Gracilinanus agilis. Lineage (NCBI taxonomy): Eukaryota > Metazoa > Chordata > Mammalia > Didelphimorphia > Didelphidae > Gracilinanus > Gracilinanus agilis. The sequence goes on along the minus strand of NC_058130.1, from coordinate 13,311,920 downwards.
GCGAGCAGATCAAAGCGGCCTCTTACAGGAGTCGGCCGCATGCACTGAGCAATTACGTGCCCACGTGTTTGTAGAGGAACAGCTTCAAAGAAAGTCAGACTTTGCTGGAGCCTCGGGGCCCAAATCTCTGGAGCTTTGGCCTTTTTATTGATCAGAGGCCAGGGCTGAAGTCCATGAAATGGAGGACCAAGCGCCATCCATCGGCTCGTCCTCACGTTGTGCGACTTAGCATTTCTCTGCCTCCTGAGAGATTGCTGCAAGTTCTAAACCCTGGAGAAGGTCAATTCTGGGAGAGGGAGAGACAGAGACAGAGACAGAGACAGAGACAGAGACAGAGACTCTCAGGAACAGAGAAAGACAGGAGAGAGAGACAGAGGGAGAGAGAGAGAAAGAGAGAGAGACAAAGACAGAGAGAGAGACTCTCAGGGACAGAGAAAGACAGGAGGGAGAGACAGAGGGGGAGAGGGAGAGAGGAGAGAGGAGAGACTTAGGGAGAGAGAGAGGGAGGAAGGGAAGGAGAGAGAGAGAAAAGGAGAGAGAGAGAGAGAGAAAGGAGACAGGGAGAGAGAGGGAGGGGGAAGAGCTGAATAGATAAATAGCTGGATGGGCAGATGGATGGATAGGATAGGTAGATGAATGATAGTTGGATGGATGGATGGATAGATGGACAGATAGACAGAAAGATAAGTAGATAAATAGATAGTTGGACAGATGGATGGATCGATTGATAGCTAGTTAGGTAAACAGTTGAATGATGGATAGACATAAAGAGTTTGATGGCTAGATGGATGGACGAATAGAGATGGATGGATGTATAGATAGTTGGACAGATAGATGGATGGAGAGGAGGAAGAGCACTTATTGAGTGCTTACTTTATGCTCTGTGCTGTAGATACAAATATAAGCACGTTGGAGAGTTTCTGATCTCAAGAACTTACATTCTGATGGAGGGTGAGGGCTGCTGCTCAGGCCGGGGCCTGGTTTCAAGCAAGGGGCCAGACCGTGAGGTGTTGATGTGGTTCTGGGCAAAGCAAAATCTCACTTCTTCCAACCCAAAGTGGATCGTGGGTTCGAGTCCAGATTCAGCAGGGAGAAAGTGGAAAGAATGGCTGGTGTGGTAACAGCATGGTTTGGGGGGTTATTTCCATGATCTCCCTTGACTTATGCAATCCCAGAGTTCATCTAGGAAGGTTCCCGATTGAGGAGCGCCAAGGAGGTTTTCTTCCCTTCTGGCCTCGGTCTTCCTAACATCTCCCTTGTGCCCAGGTCTCTGAAGCAGCCCAGCTGCCTTCAAAGCTCCAGTCTCCCTTAAAAGGTAGAGGACATCCAACCAGACTAGATTTCCAATCTGTTCCAGGTTAAAAATTTGCTTCTAAGGCCTCTCGTCCTGAATCTTTTCTTCCAGGCTTTGGGCTCCTGGGCTCTCGTTAATGTGTATGGCTGGTCAAAGGTTGACTGAGTAGGATCAACTGATGGCTAAAGGAGAAAGAATAGAACTTTGGGGTCAAGCGATGGATCCGCTGAATTCCTGGTAGAGGCGGTGGAGAAGGCTAGGCAGGCTCGGGCGTGCACTAGGCTTGGGGAGAGCCGATTTCAGCTGGGTCGGAGAGAGGGTCGGTAGGATGTGATGACTTAAAGCTTGAGGGGAAAGTGAGCCCAGAGGAGGTGGGGAAGCGCTTCAGAATGGAATCTGAGGATTCACGTGGAACAGTTCCATGAAGGAAGAAGAGTGTGTGATGTGGATGCACAGGGAACTCACGGGCTGGCTGAGATTCTAAAGAGAGGCTGTTTGGTGTATTGGGGAAAACATCGCATTTAGAGTGAAGAAAGACCTGAGTTAGATTATGTACCCATGAGGGCCTGCTGGGTGATTCAGTAGATAGAGAACCAGGCTTAGAGATGGGAGGTCCTCCTGGGCTCAGGTCTGTCAGTGAGACAATAAGAATGTCTGTCGCAAAGGAGACTAAATAATCTCACATCCGCCGCATCCGTGCTCCCCGGCTATCAGACAGGGTGGAAACAAGACAGAGTAATAAAAGATATATACAAAAAAGGGATCTGAGAAGGGGCCGGGTGTAGAATGGATAAGAGGCCGGCCTCCAAGTCAGGAAGACCGAGGGTTCAACCGTGCCCTCTGACGCTTCCTCCCAAACTCTCCAAGGCTCCAAGAGGTAGAAAGATGGCTGGTCTGCCCCAAGAAAGGGTATTTCTTCATGAGGACTTCTCTGCCCCCGTGAAATCCCAGGCCCGCGGCCTCCCCACCCCCAAAATAAAAAGAGGGGGAGGGTCCCTCAGACCTGGGGGGAGGGTCCCTCAGACGGGGGGAGGGCCTCAAAGACCTGATGGCGCTCTAGCTGGTGGTAAATGGTCAGAACATCCCTGGCATGCTTTCCAACATGTTGCAGGAAGGAGAAAGATGGGCGAAGACCCTCCCGCAGTGAAAAATAGGAGAGAAAATAAGGACAAACGATGCAAGGCGGCCCTGCTCCACTTTTATCTCCTCTGGGCTTTCCGTGCCCAATAGTGTGATCTTTGGACTGGGAGGGGCGGCCAGAGATAGCTAATCGGGTCTTTTCAACGCCAGGTGCCGGGCAGATGGCCCCTTCAGGCCCCTCCAGAGTCCGGGGCACCACCCCGACAGGCCTTACAAGATGGCGGCCAGGCTGGCTGGCGGCTCCTTGTGTCTTGGAGACTCCGGGAGGGAGGGAGATGTGTCTGAGCCCGGGACAAGGGCCTGGGGCGGATTTTGCAGAAAGGGGAGGAGAGGGAGGCGTTTAGGGCTTCGACCAGCACCCTCCTGGGCTTGGGCCAGGAAAGGCCTTCTGGATCCCTCGTTATCACCTTGATGTGGAAACACTTGGCAGAGGGGCAGAGCGCCCTTGCTCGTGTCCCTTGTACCCAAGACGGAGGATGGGCTTTCCTGTCTGAGCAGGAATGGGCAGCCCTTGCTGGAGAAACAGAGCCTCAGGCTTCTTTCAAAAGCATTTTTCCCCTTCTCTGAACCACTCACAAATGAAGTAAATCATATTAAAAACCTGAAAAAGAGCAAAGAGAAAAGACATCGTCCTGTCCCTCCCCCCATACAGGTGTGCAGACAGACAGACCGTCTGACTGACAGAGTGACAGGAAACGTCCCAAAAGGGGCCGCTGGAAGATCCCCAAAGTCCTCAACCTGTTATAGGCCATTCTGCTTCTTCTTAAGTTATTTAAATTATCAAAGCGCAGATCCCCAAGAGCACAAGGACCGCCTGGACCCCTTTATACATGCTGGAGATGCACCTAGAAGGGCAGCTTGGTGCCAGATGGCAGCGGTCCTGGGCTTTGCCCCAGAAAGATGGCATTTCTTATTTGGTAGGCAATGGGGAGCCATCGAGAATCCTGTGATCCTCTCTGGCCCTTAACAAACACAGAATGGAGTCTGAGGCAGAAAAACAGTGAGGGCTGGGCAGTTGGAGTGAAGTGACTTGCCTAGGGTCACACAGTTTGCCAGTCTCTTCCCCAGCTCATTTTACAGACAAGGAAACGGAGGCAAACAGCGTGAAGTGACTTGTCCAGGGACACACAGTCTTTAGAAGCTTCTCTTCTCTTGGGGGAGGCAGAGGGAGAGGGCCTGAGATTCATGGGGATGGGGATCCCTACCAGGACCAGTCAGCAGGCCCAGAGAATCGTCTCAGGCACTGAGGAGAGCTGAGCTGCCCCTCCTGGGCCCCCAGCCAGGGGGTGTCAGAGGCAGGCTTCTAGGTGTCCCAGCCAGCGGGGTGGGGAGGGCCTTACCTGGTGAGGGATCAGAACAGTCTAGGATGGGGGGAGTTAGCTGAGGGATCTTGGGGCCTCTGACCTCCCCAGCAAAGTCTTCCTGTAGCCCCAGGCGACTCCACCTGGGCCCAGAAGAATGCCAAGAGGCAGAGAGGAGGAGGGAGGCCCAAGGAAGGTGGAGAATGGTCCCAGGGTCCAAAAGGCCAGAGGCGAGTTCTTGGAAAGATGGGAAGGGCCCACTCCCTTTGGAGAGAACAGAGAGGGGCTCCAGAGCGGCTAAGAGCAGGGCCTGGGCCTTTTCCCTTCCTTTCTCCAGGAGTTTCCCCAAAAGGAATGAGCTCCAGCCCCACTGAACTACCTCCAGTCTGGTAGGCCCGGGAGCTCCCTTCTTGGGGAAGGAGGCATTTTGCTAGAGCTCAGGACAATCTGGCTCCAGCTCGGAGTCTGTAATGTGTTCAGCCCCATCCTAGGCACAGTGAGGACTGTAGACAGACACCAGGTGGACCTCCCAAATGGAGACTTTTCCATCTGGCTCTCCAGGGTTACTGCGTAAAGCCTTGCCCTGGGCCTGAGGACTAGAGAAACGCTTATGAAATTGGAGAGTGGAATGGCAGCCCCAAGATGGTGGGCTAAGAGGTGGGGGAGAAGGATATCTGGCTGCTGTTCTGGGGAGGCTTCCTGGAGGATGCAGGACTCTAACTGGGCTCAGAAAATAGGGAGGATGTAGCTAGAACTGGCTGTGTTTGTGGAAGATTTACATCTAATTTGCTTAGAGCTTCTCTCAGGAAGTTTCCGTTGACTCTTAGTTTCCTAAAAGTCACTTCTTTTTAAGAAAAAAAAATATTTATTTTTCCCCAAACAAAATCAGACCAAGCCAACAAAACAAAACAAAACAAAACAAAACAAAACAAAACAACAGGACAAATCTGTAAACAAAAGCAGAATGAACATCATTGGTTCTTTGCTTTCTTTTGTTTTCATGCTCTCTAATTGACTTGTGACCAAAGGAGGATGTGGGGGGCCCCAGGCTCTCTCCTCTGTCTGTCAGTAGCCTCAGTGGCTCCCGTGGGCTTCCCCATCATCTCCATGTGCAGGTGTGCAGCCTCCCTCCCGCCCCCAGGCTCTGCCCCTAACCACCAGCCATAGACAGGTCCAAACCAGGCATCTGGAAAGATGGCAGCCCCTTGGCAGAAACAGACACTCAGGAAAGCTCTAGGTCCTGGGAGAAGAGAAGCACCTCAAATTTCACAAGTCCCCAAGACCCAGCACTTTTCTGAGTGCCTCTTTCTGCCCAGCGGCCGCCATCTTGTTCCAGGTTCCCTGGCTGGCATCAGAATCCTAAGAGCCGATGGGCCCTTGTCCCTCCGTCCCCTGTGCCCAGGGCCTGCCCTCCCCTCAGCTCTGCTTCTTAAAATCCTTCCTTTCGACTCTAACCTTAGCTCAGCCTTCTTGGCCTTTCCTGGCCTCCCTGGCCTCCCTTCTCCCTTCCACTTACTTTGCATTCACTTCTCCTACATTTTGTATAGATTTACCGGGAGTCTCAGCCCCCTGAGGGCAGGGTGAGTCCCTGAAATCCCCTTGCCCAGCCCTCCTGGCTCTCCTGCCTTGGAACCAACAGCACAGGATTAACTCCAAGACAGAAGGTGTGGGCTTAGAGAGGGATCTGGAAGTGTGGGAAGGAGCCCGGGCTCTGCACGCAGTGGGCACTCGATTAATGTTCCTTTTTTTTTAAAGAAAGGATGAACCTGCCTTAGTTGGTCAGTTGTGTGCCAGGCAGTGTGCCAAGCCTTGGGCACATGAGGAAAGGAAACAGGCCATCCCTGCCTTGGAGGAGCTCCCAGGCCAGTGGAGGAGACAAAAAGCCAGCACCCCTGGCTGGAAATGCAGAGGCATCCAGGGATTTGGAGTTCTAGAGAAAGCAAAGGGCTTGTCTGAGCTAACTGGGCAAGGGAATGGCCAAGTTAAAGCGACCTAAGATTCTGGGATCTTTTCTCTGTGCTGGGGGGGTGGGGGGTGGGGGGGCACGTGGCCCTCCATCAGGCTCCTGGTTCTCTGCTTCTGATATATGTGGCTGGTTTGTAAGATGAGGCAGCTCAAAGGAATGGTTGGTTTCTCCATTTTAGGGGGTGCTGGGTTGGCAGGGCAGTTCTAGGAGTGGAGTTGGAGATTGTGGATATGAGGAAGCTCAGGGAATAGAAATACTGTTATATATTGTTTTAAGACAGAAAAGCAGTAAAGGCTAGGCAATGGGGATTAAGGGACTTGCCCAGGGACACACAGCTAGGAAATGTCTGAGGCCATATTTGAACCCAGGACTTTCTGTCTCCAATGCTGGCTCTCTATCCACAGAGTCACCTAACTGCTCCCTTGGGTTCAAACCTGGCCTCCGACACCTTGGACAAGACACTTAATCCTGTTTGCCTAACCTTTGCCCTTCTGTCTTAGAATTGATATTAAGACAGAAGGTAAGGGAGAAAGAAGGAAGGAGGGAGGGAGGGAAAGAAGGAAGGTAGAGAGAGAGGGAAGGAGGGAGGGAGGGAAGAAAGAAGAGAGGGAGGGATATAGAGAGGGATGGAAGAAGGAAGGAGAGAGAGAAAGATGAAGGAAGGAAGGAGAGGGAGAGAAGGATAGAGGAAGAACGGGAGAGAGGGATGAAGGAAAGAGGGAGGGATGGAAAGGTATGGAGGAAGGAGGGAGCGCTGGAGGGACGAAGGAGGGAGGGAAGAAGGGAAGAGGAAGGGAGCTAGGTGGTCAATGACCTTGAAGGTTTAGGTCATGTTTAAGAATTGGGACTTTATTCTCTGTGTAGGAACAATGGTGGGCAATTGAGGGCGTCAAGCAGGAAGGCGATGGCACCCCTGTATTCCCTTATTGTTGGAGAAGCCATGGCTGACTTGAGTTCCAGAGCTCTGACCTGTACTAGGTGGTTAACACTACCTGGGTGGCAGCCCCCATATGATGAACCTCTAGAGAAGGGAGAACCAGCCCAGGTCAGAGCTTCCACACCACCCACACCCACCCTTTCAGCCTGGGCCAGATGGAGAGACTCAGTCCCCCCATCCCCACCCACCCCTCCACCAGAATAATATCATTGGCCTTTTTAGAGCGGGGGACAGGTGCTGTGTGCATTCCCCCACCCCCTCTAGTCTGTTCTGTGATATATAGACTCACACTTTCCCTCGACCCCTCCAGCTTTGAAGAAGTTCCTTCTTCCGTGGTAGGCTATGTGAGGAGGCAGGACTGTGAGCCACTCTGATAGCTTGGTTAAGATGCTCAAAGTTGACTTCGGTGACATGCCTGAGGAATGACTCAGGGTCACCTGCTCTCACCAAGCCTTCACTGGGTCTTCAGGGAGATTCTTGGGTCCGATAACAGCTACCTGATTTCCTGGTCACTCAGAGGTACCCAATGATTTGGGTCACTCTTTCTCTCTGGAAGGGGATGGCTTTTTTGATCGTGAGTCCTTGCAGATAACTTTGGATCACTGTGTTGCTGGGAATAGTGCTTGTTCACAGTTGTTCGTTGTATAGTGTTCTGTCACCGTGTTCAAAGTTCTCCTGGTTCTGCTTCTTTCATCCCCGTTCAATTCGTGTAAGTCTTTGCAGGTTTTTCTGAGCTCCTCCTGCTTGTCATTTCTTACAGCACAACAGTATTCCCTTACAGTCCTGTCCTCTAACTGACTCGGCCGTTCCCCAGTGGATGCGTCTCCCTCACTCTTCACATCTTTGCCCCCCTCCAAAGAGTCCCAAACACTCTTGTGCCTGGGAACAAGATGGAAGGTCAGGATTTTTAGTAAATAAGTGGAATATCCCATACATCCCAGACTCCACAGATGAGAATCAAAATTAAAATTTACCAAATGTATATTAGGTCTGCTCCAGGCCCTATGCTGGGTGCTGAGGGCACGAGGATAAACTAGAATAGCCCCTGCCCCCGAGACACTGGCCATCCGCTGGGGAAAGGGAACAAGACCCAATGTGAAGTCAGATGGGTCAATACAGAGCACATGCAAACAACTGAGTCATAACAGGAGGAAAAGAGAATGAGCATTAGAGGCCTAATGGAGGAGCTGCATCTGAGCAAGTGTGACCCAGCTAGGCTGCACCAGAACCCAAGCTGGCCCTTCCTCCTGCACGTCACACATGCCTTTCCCCCACTCAGAGGAACAGAAGAGCTTGTCTGCAGGACCGGGGGCAGATGATCACTCTGATATTTCCAGGCTTCATTTTCCATCTGCCCAAGCACCATTTGCCATTTTCCTTTTGATCGACATTTCCACCTGCATTTGCCACCTCTTGTCCATTGACCATTGCCTAGCCTGTGTGTGTGCCTGCAGTTCGCCACCCTCGGCACCCTCTGTGTAGACTTCAACTGCATTGTTTTAGCTGTTTCCTCTCTGGCTTGTTGGCCAAGCCAGCCTCCTTCCTGCCCTCTTGTAGTGGCCCCTCCCAAGGGTTGCCCTCAGGACCTCATGTTCACAGTCTGTAGGCTCTGTAGGGCTCCCCAAGTTGGCCCCTCCTGTTGAGGCTGGAAGTAGCGCCCCCCCACCAGGAGGCATTTTTCCCAACAGGGAGAGGTTGGCCAACCTCCATCCCTGCCCCCCCCCATCTTGGCTGAAGGCAAAGATTTATCAAATGCTGGGCGGATATTCTGTGGCTGAGGGTCTCATGGTGGAGCCCCAAATTTCCAGCCTAGACAAGCTGGGGAGACCCTGCCTCCAGAAAGAAGAGAAAAGGAAAAACCTCATAGGGAGGGGGAGGACTGAGAAGGGCGGGCTGTCTCAGATCTGCTTTTTGAGCTCTTTCCTGTGTCTCACCTCCCCTCACGGTCCTAGAAACCGAAACTCCAGTGGCCCCCTTCACCGCCCCAGCCTCAGGGTGCTTCCTGTTGTCGTTCTCAGGCTTTGGTCCCTCCTCAGCCCTCTGTCCTTCGCAGGGGTCCCCCAGAACCCCCTCAGATTGAGGGGCAGCCCCTTGGGGCTCACCTGGCCCAGAGGGGTCTTTGTAGATTGGCAAATCCTGCTAACGATGTAAGAAGCATGGAGTGCAGGGGCTGGAAGGGGACCTCACAGGTCATCCAGCCTGGCCATTCCCTCTGGTGGTCAGGAAGTTCTTCCTTTGCCTCCTTCCCCTCTTCAGCCCCCCCATCCTGGGTTTGCCCTCTGGGGTCTCCTACACCCTTGACTGGATCCAGCTTGCTGGGTGACCTTGAATGAGTCACTTTCCCCTGCTGGCCTCAGTTTCCTCATCTGTAACAATGAGCCAGAGAAGGAATGGCCACCCCCTCCAGTATCTTTGCCGAGAAAACCCCAAGTGGGATCGTGAAGCTCCATTGGCCCCTGGCGGCTCCCAGAACAGGACTTTCTCCATCTTCATCCCTCCTTCTTCAGCACCCGCAAGGGCCGGCTGGGGTCCCGAGGGGGATCCACCCTCTTCCCCCCCAACTTCGTGCTGTGCCCTGATCCATTCGTGCCCCCCCCCCTGCCCCCTAGAGCCAGGCTCCTTGCAGGCAGTCCTTGTGTCCCCAGCCCTGGGTGCCCCGTCCTGGTCCTGATGGCCGCCAGAGGCTGCTGCATAGGTGGGGTTCCCGCCTACAGAGACTCTGAAACGAAGGCCCTTCCGGAGCCTTCACTCCTCTCCCAGCCGCTTGGGGGCTCCAGGGAGGGAGGGGAGGCCGCGGCAGGCCCTCCGGCAGGCTCTGTCCCCGGCTCTGGCGTCTGGGCTCCGAGACCCGCTCTGTGCTAAGACCAGGGGCCCGAGGCCTCGCCCGGTGTCTGGAGCGCATGGCGGGGCTTGACCTCCCTCCCGCAGCGGCCCTGACCCGTCATGGTTCTGTCTTCTCGTTTAGCGCTCCATCAGCTTCCGCAGCGACAGCCGCCCGGACATCCTCGCGCCGCGCCCCTGGTCCAGGCATGCGGCTCCCGCCAGCACCAAGCGCAGGGACAGCAAGCTGTGGAGTGAGACATTCGATGCCAGCGTCAATCAGATGCTCACCTCCAAGGAGATCAAGCGGCAGGAGGTGAGAGGACCCCGGAGGGAGGAGTCTCTGCCCAGGGGGCGGGGTCTCCGCTCAGGGGGAGGAGTCACCACTCAGAGGGCGGAGTCTTCACCCAGAGGGAGGGGTCACCGCTCAGGGGGAGGGGTCTCTTGCTCAGGGGGAGGGGTCTTTGCCTCTAGCCCTGCCCGGAGGGGAATCAGAACTTTCCCACCCAAATAGGTAATGGATTGTTAAAATCCCTTGTTTTCATTTAAATAGTGAGTTTCTCAAGTACATTTAAAAGGATTGATTTTTTTCAAGTAGAAGAGGGTTAAAATCATTTCATTTTTCACTCTATAAAATGATTATTTTTAACCCTCTCCCTTCTGTCTTAGAATCAGTAATTGTGTATGAGTTCCAAAGCAGAAGAGTGGTAAGGGCTAGGCCATGGAGGTTAAATGACTTGCCCAGGGTCACCCAGCTAGGAAATGTCTGAGGTCAGATTTGAACCCAGGACCTCCCAACTCCAGGCCTGGCTCTCTGTTCACTCTGCTGCCCCTGTTAGTGTTATTTTTAAAAGACATCCACAGAAACTATGTTTAAAAACAAAAGGATAAAATAAAATAAAATAAAAATCAAGAGACCCTGGAGAGACAGTGATTTCAGAATAGAAGTAAAAGATGCCCCCAAAGCCTGGTGGAAAGATCAGGTTTTCCGGTTTGCCTTCCGTCCATCCACTCCCTTCACTTGCTTCCCTGTCATTTCCGCCCACCCTCTTCTAGCTTATGATTTTCCAGCCCCAACTGGCTGGGCCAACTTGGAGTGGAGAATTCAAATCCTGCCTCAGAGTTTTATTAGATGGGGAAGCCTGAGCAGGTCCCTTAGCTCTTCTGTGCCTCAGTTTCCTGCTCCATAAAATGGAGTGTCTGCTGGCATTTTTGGCCCTGGAGGATTTCCTCAAACACTAAGACGCTGAGGGATTGCCTGAGGTCCTTTTACTCCTGAAAGGGAGCTGCCTGTGATCGTGGTGATGCCTGCTCAACACAGCGTGTGGTTTAGAAATGAAGGCCTTTATTTGGTCACACCGGGGTGGGGGTGGGGGGCCAAAAGGAGCCGTAGAGATTTTGTGGCCCGGCTCTTCTCCCATTTTACAGAAGAGAAAGATGTGGCCTGACACACACACACGTCAGCAAGCATTTATTCAGCGCCTCTATGTGCTGGGATAGAGGGAGGAGAAAAGGCCGTCCCTGGGGGAGACAACCCGTGGCCCACGTACAGGCACAGGATGGCTAGACAGGATAAATGACAGATTGGCCAGCCAGGGGATGTGCTAGCCATAAGAGGGACTGGGAAAGGCTTCCTGGAGGCGATGGGTTTTTGCTGAGACGTGAAGGAAGCCTGGAAGTAGAGGTGAGGAGCCAGAGCACCCCAGGCCTGGGAGAGATCCAAGAGAAGGCCAGAGGGCAGGATCAGAGTCTGGCCCAGAGCCCAAAAGTGCTGAGCCCCAGCCAGAGTTGGGTTTAGTGAGAGACAAGAAATGAAAATGCCACGGAATTCCTTTTTCTTTTCTTTCAGGCAATTTTTGAGCTTTCCCAAGGAGAAGAAGACTTGATCGAGGACCTGAAATTAGCCAAAAAGGTATTTTTCTTTAAAGAGTTGAACTCTCTTGGTGGCTTTTCTATCCGCTTAGCTTTTTTCTCGTTTGTGAACCGAGCGACTCTGAGGCAGATCTGAGAGCACCTCATGACTAAAGCTGTAGCCTAAAGAGGAGAAAGGCCCACCTCCACCTCCAGCTCATACCAAGGCCTTGTGGGGACAGCCAAAAACAAGAAAGATGAGCTGAGAGGGGACCCTCTGTGCTGGACCCATGAGAGAACTGGCCTCTCCGTCTCTGTAACTACAGCAGGGTCCAGAGGGAAAGCTGGCTTAATGCCCCAACTGTGTTTAGCATCTCTCCTATAGATCAGGGGTTCCCTACCGCCCCCTTTCCAGAAAAAATATTACTTAGCGTCCCCTGTCACATACTATCACCGTCCCCAAATGCACCTGTGGCCATCACCGCTTTCCTGGATTGCTGTAGCACCCACCAGGGGGCGCTGGCGCCCACTTTGGGAATCACTGCTATAGACCAATACTGTACGGTGTTGTGAATGGATGGAGAAGGAGGGAGGAAGATGGATAGTGAGTGAGTGGATAGATGGATGCATGAATAATGCATAAATAGATGAATAGACAGATAAATGGATAGAGAGTCGAGTCATTAAATGATAGTGAATAGGTAGATAGATGGTAATAGATGGATGGATAGATGAATAGATGAATAAACAGTGGATGCGTCATTAAATGATAGTAGATGGATGGATGGATAGATGATGAATAGGTAGATGATAGTAGATGATCGATAGATAAATAGATGAATAGACAGATAAATGGACAGATAGTGGGTGTGGATTTTAAAATTAATATTCAGTAACTTAACAATTAAATATAAATATTATATTTTGTAAAGTCTTATTAATAATAAACTAACATTAAAAAAACCTAGAAGGAACAGGGGCTAAACTCCCCCAGCCTGCTCCCAGGAGCAAAAGAGAAAGAAGGAGTTACAGCCAACTATAAAACAATAACGTGACCACACAAACATGGAGGCACAGGAGAGATTAACGGGAATTTTGGGAAAACTAAGGGACTTCTGGGGGATGAAGTCCAAGTTTCAAAATCTACATTTATACATGGATGAGTCATTAGATAATCATGGATGGCTGGATGGGCAGATGAATGAATGGAGAAATAGATAGTGAATAGGTAGATAGATGGTAACAGATGGATAAATAGATGAATAAACAGATAGTGGATGAGTCATTAGATGATAGTAGATGGGTGGGTGGGTGGATGGATGGATGGATGGGCAGATAGATGGATAAATAGATAATGAGAAGGTTGATAGATCATAGTAGATGGATGGATAGATAGATAAATGGATAGATAATGGATGAGTGATTAGATAATCATGGATGGAGGGACAGATGGATGATCGTGAGAAAGTAGATAGATGAATAGTAGATAAATAGATAGTGAACAGATGGATAGATGGTAGATAGATGGATAGGTAGATAGATTAAGAGACAGATGAATGGGCAGATTGTGGCTAGATGGTTAGATGATAGTGGATAGATAAATATAAAGGGAGACGGATGATAATGGATGGATAAACAGACATGGATGGATAGATGGGGTGGAGGGAAGAAAGGAGAGTGCGTTAATGAGGTGCTTATATGTACCAGACCTGTGCTGAGCCCTGGTTTGGAGCGTGTACATCAAAAGAAAGACATTTCCAAATGGGAGAAAACAGAACCAGAAAGAGAGAGGGGGAGAGTCGTCGAGGTAGAGGAGAAGTCTAGGACTGAGTTTGGACATGAGGGAAATAGTGGTTCTCACACAGGGATTACCCATCAGGAGGGCAGAACCTGAGGTCTGAGGCTCCTTCTTGGGAAGACAGAGGAGAGGAATATGGCAGGCACCATGTCTTGTGTACATTGCTGTGTGTCTAAGCCTAGGGTTGGGGATTGGGACTGGAGGCGTCTCTTTCCAAAATGAAGACCATAATTGAGCAGCTCAGACGCAGACCTGAATCAGAAGCTGGGTTCTTTCTAGGTGAACTTTGGAATCTGATTTCTGCCTCTCGTCCTCCAGACACCAAATACTGTTCATTCTTCCTTCCAAAGAGATCTCCTGTCTTTCCATTCCCACTCTCAATAAGTCAGAGCAGAAGAAAATCTGGAGCCCTGAGGCCAAATCCCAGTTGTTTGTACTAATGACCTTGGACTTTCCTTCTCTGGGGTTCTTTCTTCTTCCAAGTTGGTCAGACTAGAGGAGCTCTGGGATCCCTTTTGGTTTGACATATTTGTTCCCTTGTCACCTCATTTCTGGTCTCCTCTTAACTGAGGTTCCTGCCACCCGAGGCTTCTCTTCATCTGTCCCCCAGGTACCCATGGGGCTAATCTTGCCCAGACACCCTTTAGATTGTCACTTCCCATCCTCCCCTTCAGGAGCTCTGCATGGCCTGCAGAATAAAGTTCAGACTTCTTACCTTGGCATTCAGTGCCCTCCACCCTCTACTACCTGCTATCCAACCTCACATGGAACCTTTGAAGGACCCATAAAGGTCATTCCTTCTGGAATTGCTTCCACAGCATCCTTCTTTGCAAGTTTCCCGGCAGATCCAGCCTCTCCTTGGGCCCCCAGAGGGCTGGCGGCTGGTTGCATGAAGTCCTCGTCTCGAGCTACCCCCCTCTTCTTCCCAGCCTTCCCTGGCTAAAAGAAGAGAAGTGTCTCCTCTGATCCTTATTGCTGTCTGGTTCCCCGAGCCCTGGATGAGTCACATCTTTAGTCAAGTGTGACATCTCCTCTGCCATGACCCTCATCTACCCTTTAAATCTTTCATTGTGCTCTGACTTTGCCCTCGTCCCTGGAATGTCTCAGAAGCTGAGAGTATCTTGACCTTTAAGAATCAAAAAAAAAAAAAAGCTTACGATGTCTGGTTCACAGATTTGTTTCCGTGAATTTTAAGCGTATCCTTCTCTCTCACCTTGTTTTCACAGGCCTATCATGACCCCATGCTTAAACTCTCCATAATGACGGAGCAAGAACTAAACCAGATTTTTGGAACCCTGGACTCTCTAATCCCTCTGCACGAAGGTGAGCTTGGCTTCCTGAATACGTCAAGGCATGTAGACCTAATGAAGTAGTGTTAGAACCAGTCCAGACTTGGTTATGGAGTAACGTGAGCAGCCCAGGCCTTCCTTCCCTCTGCACCCATGTCAGGCTAGGTAACGAAGGCGTGTTTTCTTTTTTCTCCGCCCTAGATCTCCTTAGTCAGCTTCGAGGAGTCAGGAAGACGGACGGATCTACTGAGCATGTTGGTCCTATCCTAGTGGGATGGGTAAGAAAGCTTTCTTGAGTTGGAGTTAAAGTTGGATTTTTTTTTTTATTATTTTTAACCCTTGTACTTTGGTGTATTGTCTCATAGGTGGAAGATTGGTAAGGGTGGGCAATGGGGGTCAAGTGACTTGCCCAGGGTCACACAGCTGGGAAGTGGCTGAGGCCGGGTTTGAACCTAGGACCTCCCGTCTCTAGGCCTGACTCTCACTCCACTGAGCTACCCAGCTGCCCCCTAAAGTTGGATTTTAATCTTTCTTTGAAAAAAAAAATATCCTAACCTTCCATCTTGGACTCGATACGAAGTATTGGTTCCAAGGCAGAAGAGAAGTAAGGGCTGGGCAAGTGGGGGGTTGTTAAGTGGTTTGCCCAAGGCCGCACTAACAAAATTGAGACCAAATTTGAACCCTGGACCTCTTTGTCTCTAGGCCTGGCTCTCTATCCATTGAGCTATCCAGCTGCCCTGATTTTAATCTTTCAATCAAAGTTTCTATTTATTTGTGTTATTCCTTTCACCTTCATAAACCTAATTATTTTCAAATTAGGGAAAGATAATAATTTTCAAATAAAAATGAAGATAATATTTAGGCCGGTTCTCCACTTACTGCAAGTGCACTCTTTTTAAGATTATGTTTGTTACAATTAGTAGCTAAGTTTATTTTTTTATTGTGTTGCATACTCCAACTGTAGGCTTTCGTGGCATAGGCTAAATCTAAGTTCCTTCAGCCTTCATCAGATGGGTGGGCTCATTTCTGGGGCTGCACAGCTACCCCATCCCCACCTTCTCCTCCTCCACATTCATCCAAAGAGTGGCCGTGCAGCATGTAGGTCCTGGCCTGGGGTGGGAAGCAGGGGCTCTTTCCATCTTGTGATGACCAGTCAGTGACCCACTGGCCATCCATCAGTTAGCCTTGGCCCCTACCTTAGGAGCGGCCCATCCCCTAGACCAGTGATTCCCAAAGTGGGCGCCATCGCCCCCTGCTGGGTGCTCCAGCGATCCAGGAGGTGATGATGGCCACAAGTACATTTATCTGTCCTATTAATTGCTATTAAAATTTTTTTAAATTAATTTCCAGGGGGCTAAGTACTATTTTTTCTGGAAAGGGGGCAGCAGGCCAGAAAAGTCTGGGAACTGCTGATCTAGACCTTCCAATGAGATCACGTTAGGAAAGTACTTTGCAAACCCCAGAGGGCTACCTCGGTGCCCCCAGAGGGAGTATTTCACAAAGAAAAGTCTTGCCTGAAGAGAGTGCCTTCCTGCAGTGTTTTGTAGGGGGTCCCCACTCCGAATTCTGCTAGCTAGACCCGAACTCAGTGACTCTTCTGTGTAAGACATGGACTACGGGAGGTGATGGGGACACGATGCAAATGGTGCTTACTGAGCAGCGATTGGATTAAGTTGGGCTGGACTGGCATCTTTTCTGTTGTGCTTTGGGCATTCTCCCTGGGTTGCCCATTCTTGTCTTCAGTTGCTCCAGTCCTCCCATAAGCTCTGAAGGGGACAGTCGGGGGGGGGGGGGGGCCACTCATCAAGGCAGACCATTTTAGTATCTGAGCCGAGGTGCCTCCAGGATAGCCAAAGGCTTAGTAATATTCCAGGCTGAATAATTCAGGAAGCAGGCCTTAATATTTCAGGAAAACTCGATTCATCTTGTATTTTTGGCTTTTCTTTTAATATGAGCCATCCTCAGTCCTTTAACTTCTTCATTCCATGTTAAAAAAAAATTCCTCCAAAGAAGAACTAGCCTCTTGGACAAAGGCAGGTCTCCAGGGCGTCGAAGGCGGGTTCTGGGCCTTGACAAAAAACTTTCTTGCCTCATGGGCCACTTCGGGTGTGACCAAGGACTCCCCAATATGGCTTGGTGGGCCGCCTTTCTCCTCCACCCTTTCGACCCAGAAGGATCCGACCGATGAGAACTTACTTTTGATAGAGCAGGAATGTGCTGGGGACTCTCTAGCTTCTGTTAACGGGGAAGTGTTGGTTTGCAGTTTATTCCAGATCAGAAGTGTAGACGCTGTCATATTAGAAACATTTGTTTCTTTTCATTCTTTCTTTTTTTAAATAAACCCTTACCTTCTGTCTTGGAGTCAGTACTGTGTATTGGCTCCAAGGCAGAAGAGTAGCAAGAGCTAGGCAATGAGGGTCAAGTGACTTGCCCAGGGTCACACAGCTGGGAAGTGCCTGAGGCCAGATTTGAACCTAGGACCTCCCGTCTGTCTCTAGACCTGGCTCTTAATCCACTGAGCTACCCAGCTGCCCCCTTGTTTCTTTTTTTTAATGTTTCATCAATTAAAAATCTATTTTCTCTTACTCTTGCTCCCCCAATAAAAAGAAAGAAAATCAGAATCCTTGCAGTCCTGGGAGTCATCTCTTTAATAAAAGCTTGCTGATTGAATCACTCTGACTCCAGTGGCCCAATGGCTCAGCTTTTAAGGAACTGCCTTGGAGTCCCAGAAGACTGTTTAAGGCCCCCCCTACTATAGACTGGCTCTGTGATCTTGGGCTCTAGAGGTCTGGGCAGCCTCTGAGGCTCCAAGTTAAAGAGAGGGCCCCACATCTGTACTGGGAGCGGGCGTTCCCCAGAGCCACAAAATGGCGGCTCCAATCCTTGTCCCCTATAGAAACTGAACAGCAAGTCCATGGGGGCAGGGCCCCGGCATTCCACTGGGAACCCATCGAGGAAAGGAGACTCCCCAAAAAGTCTGCCACCTGCCTGTCGTCTGGCCTGTCCACCACGAGGAGGACGCTAACATTCCACCGCTGGCCACCTGAGCCACCCCTCGGGACAAACGGCCCTTGGACGAGCGGCCGAATGGCCTCCCTCTTTCAGCTGCGGATGTGCTCGTGAGAACTGTACACAGAGGCACAAATGTTTGAGGTCTGGAACAAAATCAGCGTCTCGGGGAGGTGCTAACGGAGGACCCTTCTCAAAGCCCATTCAGCCTGGGAAAGATTGATTTATTTCCTCCCCTTCCCCCCGACCCCCAAAAGAAAGAAAAAGCTATTTTTCCCTCTCAAACAAGTGGCCCTCCGAGGTGGGCCGCCTGGACCTTTTCACCTCCAATAGCTCAGCTACTTCACTTTGAGATGTTAAAGAAAGGGATGCAGGGGGATTGTTTCGTCTTCCACATAAGATGCTTCTCAGGCCTCTGGGCTGGAAAACAGCTCATTTGAATGAGAAGCACCCTACAGAAGCAACTTTTGGAGCAGGTACAGAATGCCAAGTCTAGAGTCAGGAGGTCCTGGATTCAAATCTGGCCTCAGACACTTCCTAGTTGTGTGACCCTGGGCAAGTCACTTCTCCCCCATTGCCTCGCTTTTACCTCTCTTCTGCCTTGGAACAAATACTTAGTATTGATTCTGAGAGAGAAAGTCAGGGTTTAAAATAAGAAACAACTAGGTGGCTCAATGGATAGAGAACCAGGCCTGGAGACAGAAGATCTTGGATTCAAATTTGGCCTCAGAAACTACCTAGCCATGAGACCCTGAGCAAGTCACTTGACCTCTTTTGCCTAGCCCTTACCATTCTTCTGGCTTAGAAGCGATACTAATTCAGAAGGGAAAAGGTTTTTAAGAAAAAAGAGAAGCGGCCACTTTCCAAGTAACTTGTGTCTGCCCTAAAATTCTAAAAGCTCCAAAATAATGTATTAGTTCTCTAGGACAAATTCTTGGGTAATTTAATTTCTAATTAAATTTTAATACCTGGAAGAGAGACAGGAAACATGGACGCCAGAAATGAGATTGGTCTGTGTCTCTGCCCCAGCTTGGTGGAATGAAGAATCTTCTTTAATCCACTGGAGAAGGAAATGGCAAACCATTCCAGTATCTTTGCCAAGAAAACCCCTAGAAAGTCTGGTCCATGGGGTCCCAAATGGGAGACCGAGGCCCAGGCCCACTCAAGGCAGACAATACCAGAAGTCCCGTGACATGGCAGCCAGCTTTCTCGACATCTTCTATGAAATGAAGGGGTGGGAGTGGATGACCTCCAGCCCGAGATCTAGTCTCTAATAATAAAACCTACATTTATATTAGAGAATGACTGGGATGATCCCCAGGTCCCCACACCCCGCCGGGTCTCCCTTACGACTGACCTCAGCCAGGCCCTCCGCCTGGGGTCCCCAGACTTACTTCGTTAATATTCGATCATCGATTTCTCTACAATTGACTTTCTCCATAATGCCGTCTATTTTGAATCGGGCATTTACAGACATTATTCTTGTATCATTCGTGACACAAAAAAGATGAAGAATCCCTGACCTAGGGGTGGGGGGAGGACCCTGAAAGAAATAGTCTCCCCCCCCCCCCCGCCCAAGCCCGAGTGGATCTGGTTTGAAAATTCCCTCTTAGAGTTCTTTGGCTAGTAAGTGTGTGTGACCGCTCACGGGCACCAGAACCAACATTGGGAATGTTCTTCTCCCTTTGAGTCACTTCACCAACCCGGGACGGAGTGCCTCGTGTATTCAGGATGCGCCTTGACCTCGTGCTGGCCGCTACGGGGGCAGCAGCTTCCTGACGTATAAAAAATGCCCCTAATGTGAGGATGGCAGGGGGCCCCCCAAAGAGTCGGAGGCAGCTTAGCCTCTTGGGTTCTGTGGGCCCAGCAAACAAGCAAACCTGCCAAGTGTGAAAACAGGATTAGAGGCAGACTTGGTTGCCATGGCAGCCTGGCCAGGGATAATGGAGATTCCTGGTACAATTGGGCAGTCAGCAGTGATGGGGAAGTGGCGAGGGGGGGTGGTCCCTGGTTAGGTTACATCCTCCAGTTACTGCTGATTGGTTTCTGTAGAATGAAAACACTGGGCATTTCCAGGTCTTTGATAAAAGAGGAAGCGGGGACTAAATTAACTGGGCCTGAGGCCCATTTTAATTAACCTTGATCTAAATTACCAGTAAGCAACCAGCACTTGAGTGATTTTCTTTTTCTTTTTCTTTTTAAAGCAAACACCAATTTTAGCCCAACTTTTGGGGGAATCGTGCCAGAGAAGAGGTTCACCATCCTCGGTAGCACTGGGTGGGTGGGCAACGCTTCATGTGTAGTGAAAGAATAAAAATATATTCCCTATAACAGTAGAGAACAGGCCCCTTATAACAAAATGTCTAGAGTTTCACTTGTTTCCTCAACAAATAATTTTTTTTTTAAACCCTTAACTTCTGTGTATTGGCTCCTAGGTGGAAGAGTGGTAAGGGTGGGCAATGGGGGTCAAGTGACTTGCCCAGGGTCACACAGCTGGGAAGTGGCTGAGGCCGGATTTGAACCTAGGACCTCCCGTCTCTAGGCCTGACTCTCAATCCACTGAGCTACCCAGCTGCCCCTAAATAATTTTTTTTAATGTGAATTGGCTGGGTTTCCTTTGGAGTTACAGCCTCTGTATATTATTCATTCGTATATCAGATATTTTTAGGCCAGGCTCTGTGCTTGAAAGCTGGGGATTCAAGTAAGATACAAAAATAAGCATCACATTTAAACAGTGACGTCAACCATTTTCTACATTTTTACTTGTGGAAAGTGGGATCGTCTCTTTCAGTAGCGAGCCTCTGGCACACAGTAGACCTTCAAATAATTGTTGATTAATTTCACAGCTACTAGAATTATTAAAAATTAATCTTATTTTTTAGGTAGAATTTTTTTAAAGGAGCCGGGTAGGCTCCTGTATCTTAGAGCTTTGTCCAAAGGGGGTACTCTCAGACTGCAAATATGATTCATTAGGACCATCAATCCTGGCTGTCAGTCACTTGAAAGAACAGGGTCTGGTATAATGACCGATGGGTGTTGCCCAAAGAATGATGAGGAAATGTGGCAGGGAGAGAGGGGCGCATCCAGGATTGAGAAGGGCCCTGAGGCCATGAATATATAAGGTTGAATGGGGGGACATTGGGCCAGGAGAAGAGTTTTTCACTTGGGAGTGAGATTGAGAGAGATCTCTGGCCCCCCAAGGCTTCCAAGTAGGAGTAGCAGGTGGAAATTGCAGAGGCCCATTCCGGCACAATGCCAGGAAAACCCTCCTAACGACTGGAGCTACCCAGTCTGGTTGGGCTAACTGGGCTGCCTCAGGAGGGAGGGAGCTTCAGACTGGGCACCCACTGTCAAGGGGGAGTAACAGAGCTACTTTTCAAGAATGAGTTTGGCGAGCTCCCAGCAAGGAGAACTTCCAAAATTCTAGCCAGTTCCCAAAATCCCACAGTCCTGTGACGGAATCTGTCAGTTCCCCCACAGCTGCCAGGATTGCTTGGCCGCCATGTTTGAGGAGAGCTTGTATGTATCCGTGTAACAGATCGGGGCGTGTCTGCGAAGTGGCCATTTCATTGGAAGACGGGGAAATTAACATGCCCGGCAGGCCCTTTGGAGTCACAGACCTTTCTGCCAACAGTCACTTCTGAATGCTTCCTCCATCTGCATTTTCTCTGCTGATAGCTTTGCCCCCAGTTTTTCGTACTTCACCATCCCACAGATCCTCGGTAACTTTTAGACTCGTGTTAGAGCATCCCGGGGCCTTGGCCGTAGGATCATCCGTGACTCCGGAGGAGGTTGTAGGTGGCTTTGCTTAACTACGTTAGTGGATGACAGAAAGCTAATATATCAAATAGCCCAGCTGGGCTACAAAAGATCAGTGCCTTTGAAGAGGCAGGTCTCTTCTGTGATATACAAGAAGGATAACTGCAGAGCCTTACGCGCGGGTTCAAGAAATTAATTGCTCAAATAAAATTGAGGAGACACAATTAGCCCATAGTTCATGGGAGAAAGATCAAGGAATTATTCAGAGAGAAAAATCCTTGGATTTCAGTCACCTAATCCAGCTGCCCTCTCTTATAGGCGGACAATAAACAACAGGAAATAGTATATTCTATGCCATCGATGAACAAATGAAGTGTTTTTTAATTTTTCTTCTATGATCCTACTAGTTAATATAGCAATTGTATACATTGATTTTTTTTAAACCCTTACTTTCCATCTTGGAGTCAATAGTGTGTATTGGCTCCAAGGCAGAAGAGTGGTAAGGGTGGGCAATGGGGGTCAAGTGACTTGCCCAGGGTCACCCAGCTGGGAAGTGTCTGAGGCCAGATTTGAACCCAGGACCTCCCATCTCTAGGCCTGGCTCTCCATCCACTGAGCTACCCAGCTGCCCCCAATTGTATACATTATTAATTCTAATTAATATGACAATCTCATCATTTTAAAGCAAAATTGTAACCCAAATCTTTGTGGCTATGGGCTACCTTGTAAGTTCCTTAGAAAAAGATTTCTTATGATTTTATTTGTATAATTGATAACATATTTTTTGACTTCCGAATGAGTGGGAAAGGGGCAAGAGGGAGGGAGTTTAGAACTTCAAATTTAAAAATAAAGAATGTTTAAAAAAAAAAAAGAATAGAAAAAAGGTTTGTTAGCAAGAACCCAATGAAAATGGAGGACCTGAATCAAGCAGACACATTTTTGATATCTGAAGATCTTAAAGTGGGTCACGATGTAGAATCGAGATCATGCCTTTGGCTTGTGGTCAGATCATTCGACTCGTGAGGGCCAGGAACTGGCTGGTGTTGGCTCAGCTTTGTATCTCCCTTGGTGCTTAGCACAGTGCACTCTGACGATGATAACTGCTTAATAAGTGGCTGTCAGGTGTTGCAGATAATACGACCCAGTCAGCAAACTGTAACTGCTATAAAAATGATGTTTAAAAAAAGGGCACTAAAATACCCAATTGGGAAAACAATATACTCAATAAAAAGAAGTTTTTTAAAAGGTCATTAAAGAGGGGGCAGCTGGGTAGCTCACTGGATTGAGAGGCAGGCCTAGAGACGGGAGGTCCTAGGTTCAAATTCAACCTCGGACACTTCCCAGCTGTGTGACCCTGGGCAAGTCACTTGACCCCCATTGCCCACTCTTACCACTCTTCCACCAAGAGCCAATACACAGAAGTTAAGGGCTTTAAAAAAATAAAATAAAATAAAATGGGTCGCACCTCTCCAGCTAGATTGAATTAGAGAGCATTTTGCAGGCGTTCCATACAGGGGTCTATCATTACTCTGGCTAAGTTGGCTAACTGGCCCTGGTGGTGGGCTCTCTCGGCCCGAGGGGCAGCCTCTCCTGTTTGGCCTCGGATACTGGCCTCCTTCCTTCTCCAACCCTGTTTCTCCTTCTTGTCCTCACAGCTGCCTTGTCTCAGCTCCTACGACAGCTACTGCAGCAACCAAGTAGCTGCCAAGGCATTGCTGGATCACAAGAAGCAAGACCACCGCGTGCAGGATTTCCTTCAGCGCTGTTTGGAGTCTCCCTTCAGTCGGAAGCTGGACCTGTGGAATTTCCTCGACATCCCCCGGAGTCGGCTTGTGAAGTACCCATTACTTCTCAGAGAAATACTGAGGCACACTCCAAACGATAACCCAGACCAGCAACACTTGGAGGAGGCTGTAAGTTTGGTTGAGATCCAGGGGGTTGGGGGGTGGGAGGAGGCACCATGATCATTCCTCAGTGGACCCAATGGGATTGTGGGAATAGTGTTGGCCTGTTAGAGAGGAGGCCTGGCTGCAGGGTCTAACTATGACCAGTAGATCCAGTGAGCCTCTAGTTCTTCTTTGGTCAAGTAAGGGGATACCAATTAGGAAACTGTTTTAATATCCAGGTATGAAGTCATAAGGGACCAAACTTGAGTGGAAGGAGAGAAAAGGGTGAAAAGGAAAGAAGGAAGGAAGGAAAGGTGAGAGGGAAAGAAGGGAGGAGATAGAAGGAAAGGGGAGATGGAAGGAAAGGTGGAAGAAAGGAGAAATAGAAGGAAAGATGAGATGGAAGGAGAAAGGGAAAAAGGAAGCAGAGATGGAAGGAAGGGAAGACAGAAGGAGGAAGGAAGCAGAGGTAGAAGGACAAGGAAGAAGAGATGGAAGGAAAGAAGAAAGATGGGAGAGAAAAAATGGAGGTAGAAAATGTACATGCGAGATAACCTGGCTTGATATGTCTAGGAAGCATGGTGAATACATGAAGCTAAGCAGGATAAATCCAGAGCTGTTCAGACAAAGCCCAAGGTGGTTTTGATGGGAACAGAGACCATTTTTCTGTGGGGAATGACTGGAGATGATGGACCAAGTGAAGCCAGCATAAATGGCAAGACCAGTAGGATTTTCCAGCTACTTGGATATAGGGAGCCAAGGAGTGAGGGGAATGCCAAATGGGTAGATTGCTGGGTCTGCAATCAGGAAGGTCTGAATTCAGATCCTGCCTCAAACACAGCTGGGTTCAAATCCTGCCTCTGCCTTAGTTTCCTCATTTGTAAAATAGCACCTGCCTCCTAGAGTTTGTTGTGAAAATCAAAAGCAAATGAGAAAAGATCATGTAAAGCGTTTCACGAACCTGAAAATGCTACATAATTGTTATCCTTTATTATCTTTGCTGCTGTCTTGATCTGGTTGAATGGCCCAACCCTGAAGGCAGCTTTAAATAGAGGCTTCTCAACTCTGAGGTATCACCTCACACCTAGCAGATTGGCTAAAATGAAAGAAGGGGAGAGCAATGAATGTTGGAGGGGATGTGGCAAAATTGGGACATTAATGCATTGCTGGTAGAGCTGTGAACTGATCCAGCCATTCTGGATGGCAATTTGGAACTATGCTCAAAGGGCTATAAAAGACTGCCTGCCCTTTGATCCAGCCATACCATTGTTGGGGTTGTACCCCAAAGAGATCATAGATAAACAGACTTGTACAAAAATATTTATAGCCAGGCTTTTTGTGGTGGCAAAAAACTGGAAAACGAGGGTATGTCCTTCAATTGGGGAATGGCTGAACAAATTGTGGTATATGCTGGTGATGGAATACTATTGTGCTAAAAGGAATAATGAACTGGAGGAATTCCATGTGAACTGGAGAGACCTCCAGGAATTGATGCAGAGTGAAAGGAGCAGAACCAGGAGAACATTGTACACAGAGACCGATACACTGTGGTAAAATAGAATGTAATGGACTTCTGTACTGGCAGCAATGCAATGATCTATAACAATTCCGAGGGATTTATGGAAAAGACGCTACCCACATTCAGAGGAAGGACTGCAGGAGAGGAAACACAGTAGAAAAGCAACTGCTTGAACACATGGGTTGAGTCTCACTTCCTCCTGGTGTTGAGAAAAGTGGATCAAAGACAATTTGTGAAAAGCCTCTGAGGACTGGAGGAGAGGGAAGAAAGAGAAGACTGAGACTTGCCCTGGAGCCATTGACCATCCAGTATAGAATGTCAGACTCTGACATGGGACCAAAGACTTCGGGAAATGGGAGCATTATAATAGTGATGCAAAAGAACCGAAGGAAAAATAAAGAGCCTCATGGAAACAGGAGAGGAAGTCTAGAAGGGAAAACAGACAAATGGGGTGGTTTTGTTACCGTCTTGTTAAGTTCATTATACTAATTTTCTCCCAAAATCCTGACCCTGCCATCTTAGCATCAATACTGTATAGAGGTTCCAAAGCAGAGGAGCAGTAAGGGCTAGGCAATAAGGGTTAAGTGACTTGCCCAGGGTCATACAGGTAGGAAGAAGAATGTATTACTAAGTCCTTTTTTTCCCCCAGTTTGTGAACTATTTCAGGAGAACCCCTAACACTCTCACTAAAAACACCAGAACACCTCCTTGGAATGATGGCTGTCAGATTTGAACCCCAAACCTCCCATCTCCAGGCCTGGCTCTCAATCCACTGAGCCACCTTGCTGCCCCCTCAATAAACTCTTTTTTTTTTTTATAAACTCTTACTTTCCTTCTTAGAGTCAATACTGTGTATTGGCTCCAAGGCAGAAGAGTGGTAAGGGCTAGGAAATGAGGGTTAAGTGACTTGCCCAGGGTCACACAGCTGGGAAGTGTCTGAAGCCAAATTTGAACCCAGGACCTCCCATCTCTAGGCCTGGCTCTCCATCCATTGAGCCACCCAGCTGCCCCCCTCAATATACTCTCTTTTTTTTGTTTGTTTTTTGTTTTTTGAAACCCTTGTACTTTTCAGTGTATTGGCTCCTTGGTGGAAGATTGGTAAGGGTGGGCAATGGGGGTCAAGTGACTTGCCCAGGGTCACACAGCTGGGAAGTAGCTGAGGCCGGATTTGAACCCAGGACCTCCTGTCTCTAGGCCCGACTCTCACTCCACTGAGCTACCCAGCTGCCCCCCCCCCCAATATACTCTTAAAAAAAAAAAACTGGTTGCCCACGTTCCTGGTTTTGTGAATAATCCTTGGGGTTTTTTCTTGCTTTGAATGTTGCAGCGTTTAGGTAGGTTGGTTGGTTAAGTTCATAATGTTAAAAAAGAACATTTCTTAACAATCCTCAAAAACTTGGCGAGCTGCCCTCGGGTGTTAGATAGTGGTACAGCGCATTGCGAGGGCCTGGGGGCGTGAATTGGGGAAGCATCTGCTTATCGTTCATTTCTATTTTTATTCCTAGAACAAATGAGGGCTAAAGCCGCCACCTATTTTATTTTAGCCGCTTCCCCCCAAAATAGTCAGGGCTGAAGGGTGAGGTCGGACTGTAAGGGGACGAGGCTCTTAGAGGTCGCCCACTGCAGCCCTCTGCATTTCTCGCTAAGAAAACGGAGGTCCAGAGAGGTCAGAGGCCCGAAGATCTCTAGAAAGGGCTTCAGACGTCCTTTCATCTGGCCCAGCTTTTTTAGCCAATCTCATCTTAAGATGAGAAGACCGAGGCCCGAGGAAGGAAAATAACTTACTCAGAATCCTGCAGGTTTTAGGCCCGTTTCCTCTGCCTCCAGGGTAGCCGTTGTCTTTTCTGTGGAATCCCCTCGCCTACAGCCTCTTCCTTTTGTAGATGGGAAGTTGGCTGAGGATGGAGGCGTCTCTCCGCGCCCAACGGGTCGTGGAGGGAGCCTCGAGGGACCTCCTGGCCCGCCTCGATGGCGTTCGCTTGTGTCCTCACGGCTTGTTCTCACGACTTGGCTTTTTGAGGTGTCTCTGAGTGCGGCGATGCCTTCTCTTCACCGCCTCCTTCCAGGGACTTCCCCACGTGGCCACTTTCTCTATCGAGCAGCTTCTTCCTCGTCATCTCTAAGAGCCGCAGGCGCCATCGCTTGTCTCTCCTTCATCCAACAAACGGCCTGACCCGCAGGCCTCGTCTCGGAGGGCATTAGAGACACGTCCCGGCGGCAGGCCTCGTCTCGGAGGGCATTAGAGACACGTCCCGGCGGCAGGCCTCGTCTCGGAGGGCATTAGAGACACGTCCCGGCGGCAGGCCTCGTCTCGGAGGGCATTAGAG